>NC_041227.1:13552029-13607870 GCF_002837175.3 Physeter macrocephalus | reverse complement strand
TCCAGCACTTAGATCGGGGCCTGGCACTCACAAGGTGCTCAGTCAGTATTTCTTGAACAGCCACTGTGCTAATACACTTTTTTTTTCTTTTTTTTTTTTTTTACAATTTAAAAATATTTACTGATTCATGCTTTCCAGAACATTGTTTTCAAACAATTCACCAAAGGCCAATACTCCCATCTGCTCTCAATGCTAAGCAATTTTTTCCACCCAAAATGATGAAATAATGTATATTTTTATACCTAATCAGTTTGTGACAGCTGTGATTCTCAAACACTTTTTAAAAATAGAAATAAGATCAAAGTTGCAAACAGACCATAGGTAGTGATTTTTAAAACTGAATAGACAAAGCCTGACTCCAACTGACCAAATCACCCATCAGCTGGATTCGGCCTTTTCAGGCTACATGAGGACTTTGCTCAAGAGACCTGCACGTATCAGACGGGTTCCCATAGATGTCCTTAACACCACAAGCGCAGCTCCTGACCCCCGATGCTGCCAACAACAGCAGGGGTACAGAGAGGAGACCCTGCTGACTGATTCAGTTTTATCCTTCAACACAATTCTCTTCTCCACTCCCTTCATCGGCTTCACCTGCTTCCTTGCAAGAATCTTGGCTGTTGGTATCAGTAAGATAATTTTCTTCCCCATTCTCTCTCTCTTCTATTTTTTCTTCTTCATTAAAGCTTTCTTTACCTTCCCTGAAACTTTTCATCTTTTGATTGCTGAAGTACTCAAATATTTTTCCACTTTGGCCTTTCTCTGAAACAAACTCATCAGATATTCCTAGTGCTTATAAGGTGTTAGAATAATGCTTTTCTGCTGCCATTCTTGCATTTTTCTGAGCGACTCTTTCAAATGGCAGCGGCCTGTTTTTTAATTTTTCTTCTCTTTCTTCTAGTTCTCGTCGGTAGTCTCTCCTCCTTTCCTTTTCACTCTTTCTTGTGGCTTGTTCTCTTCCCCTGGAGGACACCGTGGGCATGGGAGGGTTGAAGCTACAAGGCACAGGCTTTGCAGTTGTACTTGTTACTGGAGACCTGCACCTTGGAGACAGATAAAGCCAACATGTGCATCGGCAGGCGGACGCGCAACCGCTGCGCCACCAGGGAAGCCCCAACATGTTTCTTTTAAATTTTCTTCATCTGCTTCAATATCTGCCAAGATTTTCTCTCGTTTAGTGGATGCATGTGAGGCTGCATGAAGGTCAGATGGTTCACAGACTGTCAGGGGTTTTGGACACTTCTGTTCTGAGTGATGCTTCTGATATCTCTCAGGAAGGTCTTCAGAATCAGCAGCCTGGCACCTAACCTTGTGTTTACACTTGGACTTTTCAGCCTGTTCAGGACACTTGGGCTTCCTTGTAGCATAACTTCTGCCAGCTGGACTACAAGGCAGAGGCGATGAATTCTGTAAAGAGTCTTGAGTTCTCTGCTGCGTCCTAATGTTTCTACAGAGCTCTTCTTCTGTTAACTTGCCATTGATAGTTGAACCGTAAGTAGATCGAGGTATAGGTCTGGCTTTAAATCGGTTTGTTTCCTTTTCAGACTTAAAAAAGGCTTTCAGCTGCTTTTCCCGAATTTGCTTCTGTTCCTCCCTTGCAATAAACTTAAAGGGCTTTTGCGAGGCCAAAAGAGCTTCTTTGTTTTCCTCCTTCGTAGACCTCCTCCGTTCTTCATTTTGCTTGACTATATCATGATAAAGGGGGAGAAAGACGAACGCAGGAACCGGGCTGGCTCGGAAGTTTTTCTTACACTCTGATTCTTCTTGTTTTTTGAGCAGTTTGCGTGCCATTTCCATATCTGATTTAGATTTCATGTTCTCTTTTCTTCTGCTCTCTAATCATCATTTGAAAAGGCTCAGGTACTGTAATCTTTGGCACCCATTCTTTTGGCTTCTTTTTCTTTTCTTTCAAGTGCCGGCAAGTCAGCATCTTCAAACTGAATATGATCTTCAACAGAGAAGTTTGACCACATGTTCTCGATGAGCTCCTTAGCATAGGTCATTAGCTAATACGTTCTTGATGTAAAAATATTTAAATAACCCATCAGCTCAGACTTGCCCCCTTGGGAGAGTTGAGCCGCCCCCAGCGCCGCTCCTGGACTGCCCCAGTGCCTGCCCTCCCCCACCCTACGTCCCTAGAGTCAGGAACAGGTGACTGTCTCTCTGTGATGCAGCGTGTCTGGATACAAAGGGCCCGAGAGCTGGGAGCATGTCTCATGCGCTCTGGGTGTCCTTCCTCACACCCCCTCGCTGCCAGAGGATGACCGCTAGAGAGGGCTCAATAACAGCAAAGGCAGGAATAGTAATTCAGGCTAACAGCACGGAGCCCTAGTTAAGCCTCACAACAACCCTGGACAGGAGGTTGCAACCATCACTACCCCATTAGCAGAAAAGGAAACTGAGGTACAGAGAGGTTAAATACCCAGGGTCATGTACCCAGCAAGTAGGGGAGCTGAACGCTGAACCGCGGTCTTCCTGGTTGGGGATTTGGCCCCAGGCCCGCTTGAGGCCAAAGCCAGCATCCTTGTCTTTATCCAAGGGATTCTCAGTGTGCTCTGGGGTCCAGGAGAATTAAGTACTTTCCATCCTTAAATGTGACTCGGAAGGGAAAGAAGCCAGAGAGGAGAATTACCTTTGGGGACAAAAGAGCAAGAGAGGATCCCCGCTAACTGGATGATCCAGCCTGAGGTCTGGTCCAGCCATAGAGGTCACCGTTTAGGCTGACCTTCTGTCCTCCTCCCTTATGACTGCCCAGATGTTGGAATCAAGTTTTGTGCAGGCTACAGGAAAGAGCCCTGTGCACTCTCGCCAGTCCTACCTCCCTGAGAGAAGCCAAACTTACAAATTCCCTGTAATTTGTGTGTGAATTTCCCATGACATACACATTCCAGGTTTGGCTATATCAGCCAGATGGAAGCAAAGGCTTCTAGAAATCTAGCCCTGGAAGGGGACTTAGAAACCATTTATCCACTTTCCCTTTCTTTCACTCTGTTCTACCCTCACTGCTGTTTCTTGAGCACAGAGGGCTTGCTCCTGCCCTAGGGCCTTTGCATTTGCTATGCCTTCCGTCTGGAACACAGTTTATCTCCCTCCTATCCTGGCTCAAATGTCAGCTTCACAGTAAAGGGCTTTCTTGACAATACAGACCCCCACCTTCCACCAGTGTTTCTGCTCCCCTTCCTCACTTTATGTTTTCCCATAGGATTTTGCATGTCCTGACATACACAGTATTTTACTTATTATCACGTATATTACCTTCCTCCCACCCTCTGGGATGTCAGCTTCATGGGGGCAGGGGTTCCTGTCTATTTGGCTTCCTGCAATATACCCAATGCCGGGCACATAAGAGATGCCCAACACACATTTGTTGAATAGATCGAGTTCAAGGGCACCCCACTTTACAGATGAGCTAATTGAGGACCAGCAGAGTGAGGGACTTGGTCAAGCCGTGAGATCAATTAAAGTCTAGACAGTGTCCTCGGGCTGCTGGAACAAATCAGAAACTTGGTGGCATAAAACAAAGAAATTTATTCTCTCACGGTTCTGGAGGCCAGAGATATGAAATCAAGGTGTCGTCAGGGGCTGTGCTCCCTCTGAAGGCTCTCGGGGGGATCCTCCTTGCCTCTTCAGCTTCTGGGGGCCCCAGCATTCCTTGGCTTGTAGCTGCATCTCTCCAATCTCTGCCTCTTTCTTCACGCGGCTCCGGGGTGAGTTTATCTCGAGACCCTTAAATAATCACATCCGCAAAGACTCTATTTCTAAATTGGATCCCATTCTGAGGTTCCGGGTGGACACGAATTTGGAGGGACACTGTTCAACCACTACACTGGCAGAGCTGACAAGAACCCAGGTCTCCCCCAGCCACAGCCCCTAGGGGGCTTCACCAGGGACTCTGCTTCGAGAGGCCGGGTTGGCAGCCGTCGGCTGTGGCTGTCAGTCTCCTGTGAACTTGTCAAGAAGGAGAGGGAAAAAATAAACTCTGGGGTTAATGAAAGCAGTGAGATGATCTCGGCTGATCCCCGTAATCCCCTGCTCTGAGCTCGGCTTTCCATCATCAGTCGAGGGTTCTTTTTTTTCCTTTCTTTTTCAGAGTTTCCCCAGAGAAGCAACCCTTCCAAATTTAATAAACTTCCCCTGCCCCCAGCTTTCCCCGAAATAATGTAACAGCAGGATGATTTTCAAATGTCTCTCTTGACCCCATGATTGATGAATCCTAATGAGCGAAAAATGAGGGGTAGGGGGAGATGGTGGCGAGGGGATGAGAATGAGGTTGTTTGTGTGTTTGCATCTGTGCAGGATGTGTACGGGAGTGTCAGGCGGGTGTGAGGGGCCTCAGGGCCGTGTGTGAGTGGAGACGTGTGTGGGTAGGCTGTTGCCGGTGAGCATGTAGGTGTGGGTAGAAATGAGCACACGCTGAGTGCACGTGCGTGTTTGTGATTGGGTGTGCGTGCCTGTGTGCGTGAGTGCATGTCAGAATGTGGGTGAGCGTGTTGGACTACGTGTGTCCAGGCAAAGGATGTACGTGTGCATGTGGGAGTGTGTGTGCTTAAGTGTCCATAGGTCAATGTGGGTGCAGGTCTGAAGGGTGTGTGTGGGCCTGTGGGAGTTTGGGTGTGTGTGTGATGGAGAATGTGTGTAATGCTTACAACATGGGGACTGGGGTCCACACCAGTGTATTGCATCCTTGAAAGCTGCTAAGAGAGTAGAGCTGGAACGTCCTCACCATAAAACAGCAACAAAATGGGAATTACGTAGGATGAAAGATGTGTTAATTAACCTTATTTTGGTAAGCATGTCACAACACATACATGATCAAATCATCAGACTGTACACCTTAAACTTACACAATGTTATATGTCAATTATATTCCAATAAAGCTAGAAAAAAATTTGTGAGACCAAAAACAGAACCCTGAACATCATGTTAATATTAAAAATAATATCCGGCTTCCCACACAGTCTGCCCTCTCCCTCATTTTCTCTCTGAACTCACCTTGTACCACTCTAACCCCTCATTCTCTCTCCTCCATCCACACCAGGCTTCTTGAACACAGCGGGCTCATGCTTGCCTCAGGACCTTTGCACTTGCTGTTGTTTCTCCCTGGAATACTCGTCCTCCAGAATCCCACGTGGCTCCCTCCCTCACCTTTTCCTGGCTTTGCTCAAATGTCACCTTATCAGAGTTTCCAGCTATGACCACCACTGTCATCCCCCAGCGCTCCCAGTCCTCCATCCCTAGGGTGGGGCAGAAGGACAGACCAGGAAGAGGGAGAAGAGGAGCAGCCAAAGGTGAACAGTGAGTTGGTGACTATAGGAAAATTTCACTGGCTTGACAAGCTATCCCAGATCGCATAAAATTCTTTGTTGTCAAATTTTGGAAAGGAAGTTTTTTAGAATGTTTGGCTGGAGGGGAGTTTAAAAATCATCTAACTTCATGCTTCTTAAATGATTTGTGGTCATGAACTAGCATTAATCATCTTTGGATAAAAAGTGACAAAAATATAAAACTTCAAACTGGCTTAAGCCAAAAAAGCAGATTTGTTGGCTCCTGTAACTATAACATCCAGAAGTAGAACTGGCTTTAAGCTTGGCTGGGCCCAGGTACTTACTTGTGTTGTCAGGAACAGCCCCTCTCCGTCCCTCAGCTTTGTTTTCCTTTGCGTTGGCTTCAGACCCAGGTGGCCCTCTTGGTCTGGTGGCCTCGAGTGGTTTTGGGCTTTCAGTTAGCTTAGCAACCCGAGTTCATATTCATGCAGCAAGAATCCTGGGATGGCACTCACTGCCCTGTCTTGAGTCATCTGCTCAGGCCAAAAAGATGGCTCGATGCACAGGGTGTAGTGAGCATCTATTATTTTTGCAGACCAGCGTGCTTTCCCCGAATAACATAACCCTGATTTTCCTCCAGGAAGCCACCTTCTCCCCCACTGGAAGTCCACAAGCCAACCAAGCAATCAGTGCTCCTGGCCACAGTGATTGTTTCAGGGTGATCACATGTGTCATAGTCTGCTCGGGCTACTATAACAAGACGCCATAGACAGGGTGGCTGAAACAACAAGCATTTATTTGTCACAGCTCCGGAAGTAGGGAAGTCCAAGATCAAGGTGCCAACAGATCCAGTGTCTAGTAAGACCCCTCGTCCTAGTTTTCTGACAGCTGTCTTCTCATCATATCCTCACGTGGCAGAGAGCAGTAAGAGAGGAAGCAAGCTCTCTCGTGTCTCTTCTTATAAGGGCACTAATCCCATCCATGAGGGCTCCACCCTCATGACCTAATTACCTCCCCAAAGGCCCCACCTCCTAATAACATCACATTGGGAACCAGGGCTTTAACATACAAATTTAAGCAGGGCACAAATATTCAATTCATAGCAACATGACTTCAGCCAAGCTAGACAAGCCAATACAAGTGAATCCTACGGCTTTTGCTTGAGCAACTGTCAGAGGAATTTGTTTCTCTCTGTCTCAGGATTTGGCATTGTGAGGGTGTCAGACTTGAGCTTGACTTCCCAAAGGGAAATTCCTTCTCAGAATCAACCCAGGGGAGGCAGCATGGAGACTGAAGTCATTTGGACACTTGCTGTGCCTGAAGCCAGCACCCCCTCCCCGGGCTTTTTAGTTATAAAACTCAGTACATTCTTGGGGGAATGGGAAGCTATTGTTGAATGGGTACAGAGTTTCTCTTTGGAATGATAAAAAGGTTCTGGAAATAATTAGTGGTGATGGTTGCACAACACTGTGAAAGGGTACTGAAAGCCACTGAATTGTACACTTTAAAAATCATTAAAAAGGTTAAATTTATGTTATGTGTACTTTACCACAATAAAAAAAACCCTCCAAGTACCAATACATTCCTTATTTGTTTAAGTCTGTTTGAATCTCATGTTACCTCTTACAACAAGTTTGTGGCACCACTAGTTACCTGCCTTTGATATATCGAAATATACCTGTCCTGTGTCCCCTCCCCTCATGGGTTCCACTGACGACCGACCAAGCATCTGGATGAAGGTTTTAGCAGGTGCCAATGTGCTTAGCTTTTCTGGGTATCACGGGTGTGTATTCACCAGGACTCTGGTAGGGAGTTCAAGTCCAAAGGCGGGGCTCCAGTGGTGGGCGTTCAGGCCCAGTAACCTGGGAGTGAGCTGGCTTCCCCACAAATCCACAATAGCTTCATTCAACAAGCGGCACTTCCTGAGATCCACCTCCCGCCCCTGGGAGTGGCGGGCCCCCAGCACACAGGGCTGCAGGAGCCTCCAGGGAGCCTCCATCCCAGGGGAGCGGCCTCTCCCCCGCCTACAAGGAAGCAGACCATGACAGGCCAGACGTCCGTCCCACTCACCCCTCTGCTAGGCCCTAAGTGCTTCCCCAACCGGATTTTTATCCCTTGGGGTAATTACATGTGATTTCCTGGTGACAGATGCTGTCAGATTCCGAGGCCCTGCAGTTGAGCGCCCCCTCCCTCCCTCCTTACCTTGTCTGGCTCCCTTCCTTCGCCTCCCGACCTCCAAGTGGTTATTAAAGTAATAAGCAGCATTTCTGGTCCAGCTGCAACATTTCTGACGGTTCCTGCCACCGTTCTAGACAGGGGACTTCCCCTCTCCCTTCAGGGGCTGGATAGATCTGCCCCAGATGGCCTCCTCTCCAATTTCTCTAGCTCTAGGTCACCTGCTCATTCATTCATTCATTCGTGCATTCATTCTGGTCACTGCAACCTCACTGACCTCATTTCTTACCTCTTTTGCTTGATCGTGGGCCCCATCACACTCACTCCTTTCTGCTTCTCCAACGTGCCCATCTTTCCCTTCTCCCCTTCCCATGCCAACCCCAGCCTTTGCATTAGTCGTGTCCTATGCCCAGAACACCTTTCCTTCACAGCTTCCCGTGGCTGGCTTCTCCTCATCCTCCAGATCTACCCCAGATGTCATCTCGGAAAAACCTGGCTTGACCACCGGGACTAAGACAGCCTTCCCCCTTCAGACGCTTTCTAAATCATGGCTCTGTTTAACCCTCGGTGGCATCAGCATTATCTGATGACTTTCTTGTTGATCTACTGATGTGCTTGTTCATGGTCTGTGGTCCACTCCGATCAGAGGAAACGGTCATTCTGACAGGACCCGGTCATTCTGTTCCTGGAGACCAGAGCCAGCTCTGGCCCCAAGTTGGTGCTTGGAATCTTTGAGTGTCTTTGGTTGGGTCTTCACAGAAGCAGACACTGAGACAGGGATTCAAGTGAGAGAAGCGTATTTGGGAAGAATGGGAAACACCATATTAAGGGAGTGGGGAAGTGACACGGGAAGGAAGACAGACCCCGTGGCAGGTGGCATCAAGCTGGTTTCCACGGTGGGCAATGGGAGCTTAATCCCATTAGGATGCTTGGGGTAACCATGGAGAACACGCACCTTAGTTACCCTCCCCCAGGGAGTGAGCAAGCTGGAGTAATTCCCAAACTCCAATCAGTCATTCGTTGAAGGTTGCTCCCAGGAGAGGAGGGGGCGTTAATTCCTTGGTACCTCCTACCTACCACCTGCAGGGCAGAACTCATCATAGTGGCTCATGAAAGCCCTCAGGCAAAGAATGCAGGTGTTGGCACCTGGAAAGTCATTCTGGGGTGCACTGAATAAAGACCAAATGGACACAGGTGGAAGGTGTGGGGCTGATAGTGTCTGCTAGGTGAGTAAATGAATGAATAGAAAAAATGTAATCATTCATTAATTTCATAAGCCTGAATACCTACAATATATAAAACCTTGGTGATAGAGTGATGATATAAACAGACACAGTTCTTGGCCTGATGGAGCTGGTAGTCTGGGAAGGGAACTGAGAAAGACAAGCAAGAAACAGATCATCACAAACTTCGCTGTTTAATTTCAACTGTGGCACAGGTTCTAAGGAGACTAAGGGTCTCTGAGTGTAAAGTGGAGACCTGGGATGGGGCGGGGGCGGGGGCGAAATGGACGGATCTCCCTGAACAGGTCACACTGAACCTGAATCCTATTGAATAACTTGAAGGAACAGCATTTTAGACAGAGGGAAATAGTTTTTTGTTTTGTTTTGTAATGCTTTTATTTGACAGCTTTGTCAAATACAGCCTTTCATGAAGTATTTTGAGGGAGCGGCAGAGAGGAGAAGGGACATGGAAACAAGCTCACTTGTCTTCTCACTAGCGCTCGTTCAGCAGGACCAGTGTTTTGTTTGTTTCACATTCATTTAAATGATATATTTGAAACTGAAAGTGCTGTCACAAGACAGGCGTTTGCCTTTGCATCTCCCAAACAAATCTTGACAGTGGGGCTTTTTGGGGTCCACGTGGCGAAGTTTTACTGGGCAGGATAAAGTTTTTCTAGCATTATGAAGCCTCTGAGAGAGACGAATGATTTGTTTGAGAATTACTTCATTGGAGTGCACGTTTCTGCAAAATCTAACTCCAGCTGCCTGTGCCATACCTCCACTGGGTAGCTAATGAACATCTCGGATTAGCATGTCCCCCCAAAATGGTTTTCTGCTCCCAAACTTGCTTCTCCCACAAAAGCTTTCCCCATCCTGGTCAATGGCTCTTGCATTCTCCCTAATTACTCAAATGTCATCTTGTCACAGAAGATCCACCTGACCGTCAGTACGAACATGAAGCAGCATCCCCTCCATGGCGCCCTCCACATCTCCACCCCACTTTGTTTCTTCGTCGCTGATATCATCACTTGCCCAATTGTTCATGCTTTGTTTATCATCTGCCTCACTGGAATGTCAGATTCTTGAGAGGTCAAACATTGCTCTGTTCCCTGCAATATCCCCGCCCCTAGAACAGTGCATGGAGCATAGTTGGTGCTCAGTTAATATCTGTCTAAATAAATAAACACATGAACAAAACCATGAATGAATAGATGAATGAATGATTCTGTCTCCACTACCAGACTGTGTGCTACATGAAAACAAGGACTGTGTCTGATTTGCAGCCTAGGCTGCAAGAACTAAAATTCCCAATCAGCAATGGCTTAAGTACTCAAGACATATAATTTTAACAAGATTTCAGGAGCAGTCATGCTCAATCAGACTTTTTTTTATCGTCATGATGGAGATGTGGGTGCTACTGGCATCTAGTGGATGGAGACCAGGAATGCTCCTAAACATTCCATAAGGCACAGGACAGCTCTCCACAACAAAGAATAATCTGCTCCAAAATGGGTATTGAGCACTGAGGTTGAGAAACTCTGGTCTAAATGGAAGTTTCAGAGTCTAAATGGTTTCAGAGTTTGTTCAACAGTTCAGCAATGGCAGCATTTTGAATCTGTGCCTCTGTGATTCTCCAGGGTTTCCCCTCCTGGTTATAATATGATTGCCATGGCTCCGAGCATCACACTCATCATTCCAAAGAGAAACAAATCTCTCTCCTTCCCTTCCTCTCTCTCTCTCTCTCTCTCTCTCTGGAAAATCTTTCATTATATAGCCAGTGACACACCCTGGGTCACATGTCCACACCTAGTCCAACTGTCCAAGGAAGACTGAGTTGCTGTGATTGGCTTGGATCAACTGACTCACCCTCTGGGACTGGACCCTGTGCCAGTAATCAGGGTATATGAGTAAAAAAGAAGGGGGAACGGCTGTTGGATAATCAAGTCAACCAGAAGTATCCATCACTGAAAATAATTTCATTTTTGACTTCTTATTGTTCCTACCACCAAACCCAAAAACCAACAAACAAGTAAAAACTGCCTTGCTCTTCTTCCAGTTATTGCCCACCCAGAACTCCACCTCTGCCAACCTCACCCCACTTCCTCTGCTTGCTGGAGAAAGGAAGCTTACTGTCCCCCATCAGATCGCATTGGATCCTAGGTTTGCCTTTGAACCCAGATCAATCAGACACCCCTTCCAATGTCCCCTCAATGAAACTCCCCTTCTTCTTCCCGCCAGAAGTCTCTTGCTGGCTGGACAGATCTAAGCTGCTGGCAGCAGTGGCCCAAACATCCAAGTTCACCGAAGAGGCCTGACCTCAGGAAAGTGGGAGTTAAGCAGCCTGAGCCCATCCACAAATGCCAGACAGCTGTGCACATCTTTGGGGTGGAGAGGAAAAACAGATACTTATTGTATCTTGTTAGAAATGAGGATTTTCTGGTTTGGTTATGCCTGTCATTTCGAATGTGTCTCTTCTATTATTTACAGCATTTGTGCACCTGACCTTGTCAGTTTCACCCCCAGAAGCAACTTGGTGAACCATCTTCAAAATCCAAAAAGAGGCTCAGGGGAGCTCTCTGTCCAGACTCAACCTCTCAAGGCTTTGTTGGAAGATAAGTCTGGGTGGAGATGCTCATGTAGGAAAAGATTTGGGAAGCTGTAGACGACGCTTCTCAACTCGGGGCAGAGCCAAAGCAAACTGATTTCTTGATTTCACCCTCTTTTGCCTACACCCCCAAATCTGTGGACGGCCCCAACATCCAACCCATTCTGAGTCCCACAATCGCAAGCTTATCCTTTCCTTCTCTCATCCTTTCCATCAGTAAATCCTATTGGCTCTTAATAAAGCTTATTTCCCAAACCCATCCAATTCCCAGCACGTCCATAGCCATCACTCTGGTCCAAACCACCATCATCTCTAAATTACTGCAGTTGCAGTAATTGGTCTTCTTGCTTCTATTCTCAGTCCCCCGTTTTAAGCCAGTCTCCATACAGCAGCCAGAAAGATCTTTTTAAAAAGAAATCAGGTCAGCTCCCTACCTTACCTCAAATCCACCAGTGACTAATTATTGCATTTAGAATAAAATCCAACTTCCTGGCAATGACTTCCAAGCCCTGCATGATTGGTTCCCTGGGGACCTCTGCTCCAGCCACGTGAGTTCTGGTCTGCTCTCTAATCACTGCAAACCGAGTCCTACCTCACAACCATAGAGGATGTCCTTCCTCACCCAGGAATGCTCTGTCCTCAGACTTTCCTTGCCATGGCTCACTCCCTGTCATTCATATCTTTGCTCCAATGCCACATCCTGAAAGACTTCCTGAGCATCTCAGTCTACACAGCCAGCCTACCCCATCAGTTACCATGACATCATTCCATTCTATTTCCTTCATAACTTCCCCGCTGTTGATTTCTTTACTCGGTGACTATTTCCCTCCCTTCAGTAGACTGTCCCTTCTGTGAGAACGAAAGCCATTTCTAACTCTTTTGACACTGTTTTCCCAAGTGCTTAGAATGGTACCTGGCACATAGTAGATGCTCAGTAAATTATTGTTGAATTGATTAATGAAGCTCATTAGAGGCCCTTTCACCAAAGAGTTCTCCCAATGTCCCCAGCCCCCAGAACTCCTGCCCTCTCTGAATCCCCCCAGTCCTGGCTGTCTGGGAGCCTGCTCAGAAGGGAAGAGAATTCCCTGGGAATGCTCTACGCTCTCAACTAGACTCCAAGCTCATCAAGGACAAAGCCTGGACTAGATACAGCTCTGTCCTCCCCTGAGTAAGTGCTGGATACTCAGTGGATGGAGAATTCTGTTTCTGCCTCAGAACAGTACTAAGCACCAAGAAAAGCCCAGTTCTTTATTCTTTGTGAACTCAGAACTGTGCAGCATCTGCCCCAAAGCACAACCTCTCTGATGTTATGCTTCAGAAATTTTCACACAAGTGTGAGGCAAACTGCATTGGGAGGGGTGTTTCCTGCTGTATTGTCAGTCCTGGGGAAAAACTGGAACTTACCTAAAAGCTGCTTTTTAAGGGAATGGCTACATGTGCCATAGTTCTCCCAGTATGACGAAATACTGTGCGCCAATTTAAAAGACACAGAAGTGCTTGGACGCTTTGCTATTTCTTGAGTACCTACTGCTTGTCAGGCACTGTGCTAAATATTTGGGATATAATGGGGAGCAAAGAGCACAAAAATATGTGCTCGAGTTGAGGAAGACAAACAAAAAACTAAGTCAAAGAAAGAATACGGCAGATGGGGACAAGTGCTATGAGGAAAAATAAAACAGGAAGGGGTCAGGGATCTGCCTCGTCTACAAAGTCACGTGGAGATGAGGGTCCTGGGAAGAGAGGGTGATCAGGGTCTGGGCTTCCTGGGGTGACTGATGGAGATGGGGGTCAAAGATTAGTTTTGATGGTCTCGAGGCAGATAAAGGTGAGCAGTGGGTGTGTAGGGGAGGGGAGGAGGGGGTCTTGCTGAGAAATTGCAGAGCCCATGGCCCCCTCCCATGCAAGCTGACAGAAGGAGGAGGTCTGTGGAGGCAGGTGATGTGGGCCTCCTTTGTTGCCCCTGTGGGATGCTTCTCACGTGCTACCCATGGAGGATGACCCTTGTGGGTGAATCCGGGGGCTCCCCTCTCCCCTGGCTTCCTGTGGGTTCAACCAGAGGGAAGCCCCAGCAGGAGATGAAAGCACAGAAGCAGAGTGAGGGCAGGGTCTTTATCCTCTCTTGCTCCCGGCCAGGCATTACAGTCTCTCTCCACACATCACATCATAGTTCTGGTGGCTGTTCCCTCCCTGCATCCCTTCTGGCCTGGAGAGGTTAAGGCTCCCCACGGCTGGTACCCCACGTGCACAGCATCGTTCTACATGGCTTTCCCTGCCCCCCACACCTTTGTAAATATTTCATTCATTGCACTCCCCTCTATGACCCAGACTGAATGTGCCATCTGTTTCCTGCAGGATCCTGACAGACACACAGGGTATGATCTCCTTAGTTATAAAAAGTAAAATTACCCATGTGTAGGCACAGAGAATTATTTTGGAAGTGAACACTAAGCCATCAGTAGTCACTACCCGCACGAGGTAAGATAAGGGTGTTTGCTTGTTTTTCAGAATGAATATGTATTGGTTTTGTAATTTAGAAAGTACAGGACTGGAAACAAAGCCCCACTGGACCCACGGAAGCCTGGACAGAGCCCACACTCTCCAGACTGGCAGAACTGACGAATGTCCTTCTTGGGGTATCCGGGTGGACTTCAGGGATGGTCTGACTTGAGACAATGTCAGGGTGCATTGAAACACCAGCTTCTAGAACTTGCTTGGAAAAGTAGCACATGAGAAGCATCCTCTGCCAGGTTGCCTGTCCTTCCCCAACACCTGATGCATCACTGAATAGCCAAGATGGAAGAGACCAGCCATATACTGGAGGCTTCGGAGCTCTCTCTTTTTGAATTTTCCAATAATCATTATGCAAGAAAACTGGCATTTACAAAAATCACAGCTATTTGACACTCATTTTCTAAAATTCCACTTTAATCCACTTCTGATTAAAGTTCACGATGTACCCTTGGTTTGCATGTGCTCATATACTAATTGTAGTGTTTTGGGTATTTATATGCTTTTACCTTCTGTAAATGGTAAGTGCTGTGTACCTCTTAATTCTCGCACTGCACGCTAGGACTAGGTTCTTAGAATCCATTCATGGCGTAGTGCTTGTGCCTCATCCATTGCTCAGAACTGCAAGAGTGCCTCCACCTTTTATCCATCTACTTCCCCGGTAACGAAGGCCCACGTAATCTCTCCTCCCCACCACCACTAATGCTGCAATGATGTCCTTAGACAGGTCCTTTAATGACCTTCATGAGAATTTGTCTTGGATTAATACCTGGGAGAAGAATGCCTGGGTCCTATATTTTTGCATATACTTAACTGGACTCGGCAGCCCCTGTCAGCTCTTTAGAAAGGCTGTATCAGACTACCCTCCCACCAGAACATTTCTGCTTTACCCATTTTTTATTACTTTTTACATTTTGAGTTTCCATTGTTAGGTACACCAAAATTCAAGGTTCTTTTTTGGTGGGTTTTTCCCTCTTGTTCACATGCAATTTCTCCCTTTGTCCTTTTCAAAGCTCTTCACCTTGAATTCCGTTTTGTTGGGCCCCAGGGCCGGAGCGCTTCCTAGTTTTTCCATGCTGCCTTTCTGATGCAAAACTCGTGCCTGCTAATCCCACGTGATCAGGATTTATGTCAATGCTCATAGCTCATGCATGCCCATTGTCAAGATGGGATAATTCCTCCTGATGGATTCTTCAAAGCAACAGACTTTTGCCGGCAAAGAAAAAGCTACTGACTAAGAAATGTAGTGGACCTCTGTTGGTTATGTCTGCCCAGAATCCATTCCTTCTTCTGGCCCTAGAACCCCAGTTATCATCTGGGAAATCCATCCCTCCCCTGCTTCTAGGCTATGAGGATGCATCTCTCGCCTGATCCACGTCCTGGCCAATCAGAGTATTCTACACTCCTGGCCACAATGATTGGTTGAGCAATGGCCAATTGACCCACGCCATTTCATAAAATGTTAACCCAGGATATTAGATGCAAATTTTTAGGAAGAGGTGCTCTGTTTCTTCTGAAGTTTCTAAGCTTGGGGATTAAAACGTGGAACTGCTGGAAGCCACCTTTGCCATGACATGGGGAAAGCCTGCTTGAAACGAGAAACAGCTGACAGAGAGACAAAGAATCAAAAATTCATTAGATCATCATCTTCTGGGCTACTGGATTCAGCCATGCCTGAAACCCACTTTCCCCTGGTTTGTTTGTTTGTTTTTTTTTCAGATAGATGATCCATTAAAGTCTCCTGTTTCTAATAAGATAACTTGAGTTGGATTTCTATCACATACAGCTGAAAAGTGCCCTAAGACAGTGAGTGGTAGAGAGTTTACCCCAGCGCCTATTGAAAAAAAAAAATCCTCGTCCATCAATTATCTATTAGGCCCCTGCCCACTCTTGAAGCTCATACCTTACCTGGCTTTCCCACACACGCTCTGTTCCAGCTACTCCAGAGTCCTGGCTGTTCCTGGAGCACACCAGCTTGTCCTACTTCAGGGCCTTTGCACTTCCTGTTCCTTATGCCTGAAGTGTTCTATTGCCCAATCGTCACCTCACCATTTCCTTGTCATGCTTCAGGATTCAGCTCAGAGAGTGACTCCTCAGAGGGACCTCCTTGACAAGCCTAACCAGATGCTCTCCCATCACCCTGCTTTCCAGCTTGGCTCAGCCATCCCACCTATGCGATGCCTTCCTGTTTATTGATTCCTTTACTTGGTTACTATTTGTCTCCCCCAGTACAATGAAGCTGTTTTTTCACCACCATAGCCCCGATGTTTAGAACAATGGTTCATGGCAGATGCTCAATAAATACAATCAAACTAGTGAAGGAAGGAAAGTTGGGAGGGAGGGAGGAGGAAGAAAAAAAAGGAAGGACAGATGAAAGGAAGAGAGGAAATGAGGGGAGGGGGTGTGTAGGGGAGGATGGATTCACACAAATGTTCCAGGTTTAAGAGCCATTCCCTCTTTCTTCACACACTCAGACTTGGTCCAGAACCAAACTCAGAAAATATAAGAGCCTTTGAAATCCCATCTTGGGATGTCCCTCTGGCCCGCCACTTAATTAAATGACCCCATAATGAAATTTCTCCCCACCGGGTCTATATTTAATAATTAATTGACCTCTTTAGCCCAGCCACACTTGGAATCTCATCCATTATACATCTTTCCCTTCTGCACTCAGCACTCACCTCCCGGGAAAGCAGGGCCCAAATGGGAGAGACTTGGAGCAGTTGAAGGCTAAAAGGGCCCCTCTGAGGGGTGAAGGTCCCCCAAAATATTGACCCACTGGGGCTGAATGGGGAGGGGAGGGGTTGGGACAGATAAAGTCTTGGGCCTGAAACTTATACTATCTGAGGGGCCCTCTTTAAGGAGAAGACAAAATTACTAATACAAAATCTTGAACAAAAAAATATTTAGAAAAAAAGAAATGACAATTACTTTTTAAAAAGCTGACACAAACCACAAAATCCAGGGGAAAAAATCGATATTTGTATTAATTAACTGCCTGGCACACTTTGAGAATTATCAATCAGAGACCATTAAGATTAGTCACTTTACAAGAAAACGGGAAATGTTTTAGCTCATGTAGGAGACAAAGTTGATCACCATTTCCCCTTTTTGACCACAGTCCTCTTGATCATCTCGTCTTATAAATAGCACTTTTTACCGAGAGAAAAGAAAGGCAACTCATCCTTTCCTCCAGAAAAGTTGATCAGAAAAAAAAAAAAATCAATTGACAGTTTTTAGAAAATTTCCTTTGGCTTGGTAATCCGTGATCGGTAATGTCACATACTGGGTTAATTTGCTAGGGCTGTCATAACAAAGTAGCAGAGACTAGGTGGCTTAAACAACAGAAATTAATTTTCTCGCAGCTCTGAAGGCTGGAAGTCTGAGCTCAAGGTGTCGGCAGGGTTGGTTTCTTCTGAGGCTTCTCTCCTTGCTGTCTTCTCCTTGTATCTTCACATGGTCTTTCCTCTGTGCCTGTCAGCGTCCTAACCTCCACCTCTTCTAAGGACACCAGTCATATTGGATTAGGACCCACCCTAATGACTACATTTTAACTTAATTACCTCCTTAAAGACCCTATCTCCAAATACAGTCACATTCTGAGGTACTGGGGGTTAGAACTTTAACACAGGAATCTGGGGAGGACATAATTCAGCCCATGACACATACCTTTGTAGGATGGTTGTCAAATTTGGGGAAAACACTATCAAGTTTCTTTCCCCCGTGAGTTAAAATATTTCAAGGCATTTCAAGTTTTCCAAGCACAGTGACTAACCTCAAATACCCTCTAATTGATAATTCTCATCAACCAGTTTGTCAATGCCATCCATCCTTGTGTTGTGACGATGTCTCTGGAGCCACCGTGAGCGAGAGGGTTTTTCTGGGAAGCCATTCTCACACCTGGTGGACAAGCAATGACTTAAACAAGCACAAAGATATCTGTGAGCCACATAAAATATCTCATGGGGCCAACTGAATGCAATCCCAACCAAACTTCCCTTTGGCCAGACCACTAGCATGCTGCCCCAACAAGGTGGTCTTAAGGGGTAGCAGTTAAAATAGCATACTTTTGCAGATTTCACAAAAATGTGGCTCCGTGAACATGGTGTTAGGGTTCTTCCCAGGGTTTTAGAAGGTGCCCGGGTGAGTGACGGGCCCTGAAGTGTAAGCTTCATTAACTTCACAGGAAATCTGCCTCCGAGGGGGTCCATGTTCTGAGCTTCCCCTCTCTAAGCCCCACAGAGTCCTGGCCAGGCCAGAGTTCCAAAGAGAGAGAGAAAGCAAATGGGGCTTTTTGTGTGTGATGAGGCGTGTATTTGTTTCCTAGGGCCACTGTAACAAATTGCCACAAACCTGGTGGCTTAAAACAATAGAAAGTTATTCAGCCACATTTGGCCTGGAAGCCAGAAATCTGAAATCAAGGAGTTGGCAGGTCCACACTTGGTCTGAAGACTCTAGGGGAGAGTCCTTCCTTGCCTCTTCCAGCTTCCGGTGGCGCCCGGCATGCACTGGCTTTGGGCAGCATCACTCCAATCTCTGCCTCTGTCTTCACCTGCTCTTCCCTGAGTCTCTGTGTGTCTTCCGTTCTGCCTCTTATAAGGACACCTGTCTTTGGATTTAGGGCCAAACCTAATCCAGGATGACCCCATCTTGAGTTCTTTATAGTAACTACACCTGCAAAGACCTTTATCCAAAACAAGATCACATTCATAGGTACCATGGTTAGGATTTGGACATATCTTTTGGGGGAGTCACTATTCAACCTACTACAGGCTAGTCGTCACCAATATCCTCACCAGCCATGGCCTTAGGAGAACAGGCCTAGGCCTCAGGTATTTCACTGAAAAGGAAAGACCACCTACTCAGGACTGAAATCCCACCATTACCACTCTGCTTCAGGCTCGGCTTGAGTTCAGCACGTCCATCCATCACCCACTGGTGAAGCCTCTGAAAGCAAATGCTCGGGAGACAGGTTTTTCTCCAACACAGCAGAGTTGCCCAAACTTCAATCATATTCTCAGCTTCTGTGAAGATTTTCATGTCTACAAACCACTTAATTAATGTTTTACTATTCACTTAATATTTTTTCTTCAAATGGATTTATTTTTTAAAATTCATATCCATGAAGGGGTTTGACATGCCTCTTCCGTTTTTTTCTTAATACACACTCAAATTATTAGAACTCACAGGTAGGGAACTCTAGCTTTGTACCGGGGGTCTCTAAGCCCAGGTTAATTAATCCTCACAGCAACTCTGCAAGGAAGGAATTTTTATTATCATCCCATTTTACAGTTGAGAAAACCGAGGTATGGAAAAGGTAGGTAACTTGGGCCAGGTAATACAGAGGAAAATGGGATGTGTGTTTGTTTTGCTCATTGCTGTTTCCCAAGAGCCTAGAGCAGTGCCTGGCACACAGTAGGCACTTTATTGTGGAATGCTGCCCCAACGTTGCAGGATCAGCACATAGAGGGAAACAGAGTATGAAATGAGGGCAGAGAGGTGTCCTGGAGCAAGACCACTTGGGCCAGTAGGCCATGGTAGGGATCAAAATTGTATTCTTGTTCAATAGGAAATTAATGGAGGGCTTTCAGCCACAAGAAACAAGCTCTGATTTTGAAAAGATCTCTCTGGCTGCCGCAGGGTGATGCTACTGCAGGTGAAAACTTGGCAAAGTGTCTGACGCTGAGAATGTGGGTTCCAATCAACTGGCTTTGGGGCAGCTGAGTGAGGAGGTGTCAGGGAGGTGGGGGATGGGACCAGGAGGACCCCATTATTGGCCAGGCCAGTTGCACTGCTAAGGAGGGCCTTGCATTGGGCGTTTGGAAATTACATCTAAATGAGCTCTCCTCTGAGTCCCAAGGACCAACCAAGGAGCAAGCAGCTGATGGGAAGCAGAGGCTCACCTCCTATAGAGGAGAGGCTCACCATCCAATTGGACCCTTGAGCACATTACTGGTCACCCTGTCTGCAGGACCCTAAGTAACTATAAATGTACAAATCAGTCCCGTAAGCATCCTAGGAAAAGCCCAATTTGATTGTACCTTGATTGGTATTGGGCTGGGGGGTGGGGCATGCGGGTTGGGTTGGGGGTTGCGTGTGCTGGGTGGTTCAAAGGCTTGATGCGGTCAATAGCTACTTGAAATAGGACGGAATTTCAAAACCATGCTTCACCGTGTCCGGGACCTACCTGGTGTAGCAATAAAAATGGAAGTGGAGGGGGTCATTCAACATCACTGAGGGTCCCTTGTGGACAGCACTGGACTAGGAGTCCCTGGGGAGCTACCACTTGCTGGGTGTCCTTGGGTGCGAGGCTGGTCCCACCTGGCTTCAGTCTCCTACAATAAGCGAGGTCACAGAGCTAAGGAGGAGCTCTGGGTGCGACAAAGCGGTTGCGGTTCTCCTCCCCGCCCCCGAACCCACCACCTTTCCCCCTGCGCTCTCTCTCTCCACCCGCACCCCGCCCCCAGGCTGGAATACCCGGGGGAGACCGCCACGGTAATGACCCTCGACAGCTGCGCTCCCACTAAGCAGCCGCCCCTCCCCGGGCCCCGGCCCTCCCCCGCGCCGCCTCCGGAGACAGGTTCGCACCTGCTCGGGACCATTTCTCATCAATTAGGCCTTGGCAACGCTTGAATGGGGCCCGGCGAGGGCGCGTCCCGGCGGCCCCTCCGCGCGCCGCCCCCGGCCTCCCCCGGCGGCCCGGCGCACACAGATGGCAGCCCGGGCGCAGCTGCCCGCCGGGCTCGCGGGGGCCCACAATCGGCCCAGTGTTCGCAGCCCCCAGGTTGGGCAGGGGGCCGGGCACACCTGCGCGGCGCAGATGGTGCCGCCCGCGGCATAAGGCACCGGAGGACCCTCAAGGGAACGGGAGGCGGGACGAAAGCGGGGGTGAGGGCCCTCCTCGCACGGTGATTCCTCCCAAAGCTTGGAATCTGGGGAAGGGGCCACCGAGAAAATGGCATTGAACTGTGGGACGAAGCCAAGCCCTCGTCCCTTCACCTCACCACGCCCTCCACCCCCGACCGAGTGGCCTCCCCAGCCCACCTCGCTGCAAAAAGAGTGAGTCCCTGTTGGTAACCTAAATGCCCAGCAATAGGGGATTGAGTCGAAAATGTGCTGTGGTTTCTGCAAAGCACTGACATGCAGCCGTGAAAAAATATGCTAGAGAAGAAACGCAGGTCACAAAGCTATATGTTCAGTGTAATCCTGCTTTGGGGATCCAAGGCTGGATCCTGGCTCTGTCACTCTGGAGATCTGCAAGCTTGGTGAGATCACTTCACCTTTTCTAACATCAGTTTTCTCATCTGTAGAATGGAATAATAACAGGACGATTGCAAGCGTTAAATGAGACAGTGGATTGAAAGTGTCCAGCATAAGACACAATAAGTATTTAATATTTTTTCTTATTTCTTATTATAAAAATAACACATACTCATTGTTAAGAATTCACACTTTATCAAACTATATAAGGTTCAAAGCTAAAGTATCCTATCCTTTCACCTCTATCTGAAATAACCATTAGTTAACAGTTTTCTGTTTGGGTCCATGATTTTTTTCTACATTATCTGTACATAGACTCCGAAATCAAATGAGATTTGATTTAACTTAGTGGTTAAAATCTTGGACTCTGGGGGCAGACTGCGTTCAAAAAACCTGACTCTGATGTTCCTCTGCTGTATGTCCCTAGGAAAATTACTTAACTTCTCTGGGCCCCAGTTTCGTCATCTATAACCTTGTAGGAAGGCTGTGAGATTAATTAAGCTAATGCACACAAAACATTTCAAACAGTGCAAATAGAAGTATTAGCTTTATTGTAGATACTGTTTTGTAAGTTTTTTTTCTTAATAGTTCTTAGATGCTTTTCTGTTCCACAAAAGTCAAAGCAATCATATTCTTTTAACAGCTATAGAATATGCCATCCTATGATGGACCATCACGGGTTGAAGCAGTCCTCTGGGGGGGGCTTTGGGGCTGGTTCCCCACTGTTACAGCAAACACCACTGAATGCACATCTTTGTGCCCTGCGGTGAGATTTCCTGTAGTTTCAGGTCCTGGAGGTGGTGTTGCAGGATTAGGCTCTATCCAGGCTGGGACTAGGGTGAGGCAGTCAAGCCACTCAACTCAGGCACAAAATTTAAGAGGACACCAAAAAGAACTCAGTAACCAAGATAAATCATATTTTAATGCAGTAGTTCTAAAAATCCAAATTAATGCTAACAACAGTTCATGATGAACAAAATATCAATTTTACAGACAGGATCTGACAGTGCCATACTGAACTATATTGGAGCCTGTGGCCAAAGAAAAGGTATGCCTCTATATACAGAATTTTATGTATTCTTTAATGGTCATTTTTTTCCAGAATATTTTAAAATTTTATTTTACCTTGGCAACCACAAGTCGGTTCTCTATGTCTGTGAGTCTGTTTCTGTTTCATAGATAAGTTCATTTGTGTCATATTTTAGATTCTGCATATAAGTGATGTCATATGGTATTTGTCTTTTTCTGACTTAGTATGATAATCTCTAGGTCCATACGTGTTGCTGCAAGCGACATTATTTTATTCTTTTTTTGGGGCTGAGTGGTATTCCATTGTATATATGTGCCACATCTTCTTTATCCATTCATCTGTCGATGGACATTTAGGTTGCTTGCATGTCTTGGCTATTGTTAATAATGCTGCTATGAACATAGGGCTGCATGTGTCTTTTCGAATTGTAGTTTTCTCCTGATATATGCCCAGGAGTGGGATGGCTTTTTTCCAGAATACTAAAGTAAATAGTTGGAAAAAATATTGAAAACTAGGCATAGTAAACAAACAGCATTATTTTATGTTTAAATATTTTATTTATATCCAAGACTGAATTTGTATCAATTTTACTTTCCTGGCTTTAGTGGAAGCAAACTCATCACTAATATTTTCCAAATCTACTTCTGGAAAGAAATTAACCATGAAAACAATTACATCAAAACATATTTATCAGGGAGGCACATTTTCCTCTGGCCTCAGGCTCCAATATGGGTCAGGAAGGCACTGGATATTGTCAGTTTGCCTTTGCAAAAGGTTATAACTATTGATACTCCCACTGACAGGGGACTCGGTTTTTCCGGGGATTAAGCTGCTTTCAGCAGAGGGTCATTATCTCCACCTTTGGCCCGTGTCTGAGAGGAGCCAGGAGCTGGCGTGCCTACCTGGGCTGGCCTTCTGTCCTCACTCACTGGTGAGGAAAACCCAGACAGCGCTGCCAAACCCTGGGCCGGGTCAGGTTACCACAGGCTCTGAGAGCTGCCTTATCACAGATCTGCAAAGCCCCTGCACTGCACTTCATTCTCAGAAAGACCTTTCAACTCTGAGGCAGACACACTCTGAAAACCCTGGAGCTGTCTTGGGGGCAATGAATGCAGCTCCTGAATGGACTAGATCCAGTACCCTTACTGAAATAATCTCATTAATGTTCCCTTACCTGTGGCCAGCAAGAGCGGCTCTGTTCCTTTGATTCTTTATTCCCTCCATGGGCACCCTGGGCCCCTGCTCTGAACAGCCTGGAGTCAAGCCCTGGGACCAAGGCAAGTTAGTCACGGTCTCTGGAGCTCAGAGGGGAAGACAGCAGGGTAAACAAAGAGTTTCTAAGACCTTTTCATGTCTGTTATTATCTCACCACTTTGTCCCAGGAGAGTTGGGAGCACTTGGGCCAGATACAATTGGACGTCAACGGGCATCTCAATCTTATATCCAAAGCAGTAACAGTAGTAGTTGTAATAATAGTAATAATGTTGATGATGATGGTGGTGATGACAGAGTGTTTACTGCAACCAGGGCTGTTCTAGGTGCTTTACGTGTATTAACTCATTCAGCTCTCATCAGGACAAAATACTTATCTGTCCTGTCTAGTTCCATCTTACAGATGAAGAAACTGAGGCATAGTGGGGCTTAGTCGCTTGCCTGAGTTCCTGAAGATGGTAAGTGGCAAAGCTGGAAAATGAACCCAGGAGTCTGGCTCCAGAGTCTGAGCTCTTATCCGCTACACTGTGATCTTCGATTCCTCCTTTTCTCCCTTAGTTTTCCACATCTCAGAAAAATGGCACCACCCAAAAGAAAAAAGAAAGAAGGAAAGGGAGGGAGGGAGGGAGGGAGGAAAGAAAGAGATCCAGGCAGCACTTTTATTTCCACTCTTACCCAATCGTTTTCAAAACCGACTTCTCATCACTCAGATATCAGAGACACCTGACCTTTGGGTTTGCCCAGAAGCAGTCATGGGCATGTAGTTTATCTGAGAAGCATGGGCCAAAGGGAAGCAGGGAAGGAGACATGGGGGAAAACAGCCAATACAGCGTCCCTTATCAAGCCAGCGGCCACCTGGGCGACCACAGCTTCATCCCTCCGACAAACCCTGGGAAATAGTGCAGAGTACAGGCCTCAGAGTTACTCTGCCCCGCGAGCAAGGGAGCTGGAATGTTTATACACTAATTCCTGGGCGTCACTGGTTCGGGGGTGTTGCAGTGTTAGATCGTGGCCACTTCTTCCTGTTGGCAGCAAAGCTTTCCAGTTTCAGGGAAAGGAGCTCCCAGGCACAGATGCCCATACTGACAGTTAAATGTTATTAGAGCCTCCAGGGACCATTTTCCTGGTCCATCCTCTACTCCTTCTCCTCCCTTCTCTCCGTACAATGTTATGGACTAAAGGTTTGCACCCCTCCACCCAAATTCGTATGTTGAAATCTAACCTCCAGTATGATGGTACTTGGAGGTGGAGCATTTGGTAGGTGATTAGGTCATGAGGGAATGGGGTTAGTGCCCTCATAAAAGGGGACCCAGAGATCCCTCTCTCCCCCCCCCCTCTAACAGGTGAGGATACAACAAGCAGTTGGCAGTCTGCCCCCCAGACAGGGGTTCTTACCAGAACCTGACCATACTGGCAACCTGATCTCAGACTTCTAGCCTCCAGGACTGTGAGAAATCAACTTCTATTGTTTGTAAGCCACCCGGTCAGTGGTGCTTTCTTATAGCAGCCCAAACAGACTAAGACAGAAGAGAAGACAGAGACGAGAAGGAAGCCAGTATAGAGTGTGTAACCAAGGAGGTTACCACCGCAGGCAGCCAGAGCTTCATCCCGCTGGGGTGCTCTGGGGGGAGGGCGGAGTTGCAGCACCAAACTCATGCTTCCTGCGGGGAGCGGGGGCACAGGTATTTATCCCGCAGTCCCCGTCTGTCATTGGGTGAGGGCTGCTTCTGTGGGCATTAACTCATCCGCACTCTGGCTTGCCCTGAATATGGGCCAACAAGCATGCGCCTGGAACCAGAAAAAGAGCCTCAGGTGGAGAAAGGCAGGTGTTTGCAGCAAGCATTCTTTGGTGAGAGGAGGTCAGTGCAAGAGAATGTAGATGGGGCGCCACTGTGGCTGCTCCAGGTTGCTTACCTATCAGAAGGAGAGCAAGGTGATGGCCCTACTGTTTGCCTGGCATCATGCTGAGTGATTTCCTTGTGTAATTGCACTGCAGAACTTGCTCCTATAGTCCCACATGGAGACGAGGAAGGCAAACCTTAGAGAAGGTAGGACTTTGCCTAAAGCCACATACCCAGTTAAACATGGCGGATTCAGGATTCAAACCAGGTGTGTTTGATTTACCAGACCCAATATTTTCCCCCTCATGCCATTTCTCTGGTTTTTTCTGCATATCTGAGATGCATGATTCTCACCAGTCTGGCCCATCGGGGTCATATGTACCAAAGCCGTTATGAGTGCTGGAGTGAATAAAATGCTAATCCTCATCAATAGATTAAACTGAGAAATGCTTAAACCAGAGATCTGCCTGCAAGAAAAGCAATTGGGTTGTTTCTTTGTAATCTGACTGCTCACATGAGCCCAGGAACCTACCTTATAGCTTTACAAATCTGTGATAATTTCCTTCAACTTTTCCATTTTATTGCTGCCATTAAAATCCTGTTGTGTTCTTAAAACGGGAAAAAAAAATGATTAAAACAGATGTGGCTCTTAAAGTTACAATATGAATTTTACAACCCCGGGTTTTATGGTACTGAGAGAAATTTCAGCCACCAGGGTCAGAGGCAAGAAAAATGGGACCGGATTTCTGAAATGGGTTTGGGGAGGGGGAAAGACTGGGGGCGAGGGGTTCAGAATGACAAAGACGGCCGACAGAGCTAATTTCCTGACGTTTACTTCTCTCTCCACACTCTCGGGACCAACTGCAGGATGTCACGTTTGCAGCTTGCACCCCGAGTTTAGTCCCCGCAGCTACTGAGGTTTGATTAAACCGCTTTCCCTCGCTCCAGCCTCCCTGCCAACCCCCTCTCCCCATGTCATACTTTCCACTTAAGTAGTCTGCAGTGATCTTTGTTTTGCTTATGGAGACAGTGTTTTGTCATAAAAAGAGCATTGAGATCCGAGTTCTAGACCCAGCTCTTTAACTAATTCACTGTGTGACTTGGGTGAATAACTGAACTCTGTGTTTTAGTTTCTTTGTCCACAAAACCAAGGACTTGTACCAGATCTCCAGTCTCTCTCGTAGCTCTGCAGTTCCCTGACCTCCTCTGCAGGAACGTGACGCCCAGCACAAAGAATGCTCTGAATATTTGTTGCCTGAAGAAATAAATGAATTCCTAAATTCTCCCCTATTTCTCCTTTTATAAAAATGAAGGGGTTATTGAATTCTATTACCATCAAAAATAGAATTAAAACCACCATGAGATTGGTTTTCCTTTCTTAAAAAAATGAATAATCAGCCTGGCAAAGAGATATAGAGAAATGGGGATTCTTCTCTACTGCTGGGTGGGAATGTAAAATGGTATAATGCTCATTATCAAAATATTAAATGGTCACATCCTTTGAATCAGCAATTTCACTCTCAGGAGTTTATCCTAAGGAAATAATCAGAAAAATATATTTAGGGCATGAGGAAATGCCCACAGTATAAAGTCTGGGTAAAGAGGAAAAAAAAAGAACATAAACACCTATGTGCTGTAATAACCTATAATGGAAAATAGTCTGAAAAAGATTGCATATATATAACTGAATCTCTTTACTGTACACTTGAAACATTGTAAATCAACTGTACTTCAATTAAAAAAAAACCCTCTGTGCCATATCATTCCAATTTTATGTTTTAAAAAAATAACTACATAGAAAATAACTGAAGAAAACCCCAAAATGTTAAACAGAATTATCTATGGTTGATAAGACTACAGATTATTTCTCTTTTCTTCTTTATATATTTGAATGCAGATTTCACTCCATCTCTTCCTTCAGGTCTCCTCAAATGTCCCTGCATCATCAAGACCTTCCCTGACCAGCTTACCTAAAGCAGCAGACCTCTGCCCCGGATCTTCCATCATTCTCTTTCCCTTACCCTGTTTTATTTTTCTTCACTGCCAAACATTGTGTTTCACATGTGTTTAGTTACATATTCACTTTTTGTGCCACACAACTTGAATGTCAAGTCCATGAGGGCTGTTTCCCCAGTACCTAAACCACGCCTGGTATACAGGAAGCACAAGAAACACGAATGGTCATCTGAATGGATGAATGACATATGCAAATGTGTAAGTACAAGAATAATCTATTTCAGTGTTGTTTATAATAGTGAAAAGTTGGTTAGATAATACAGTATATTTTCATGTATATTTGTCATCCTGTAGATACCCTTTGTCCAGTTTGCTGTTGAAATGTTTTACCTTTTTCTTGTCAATTTCTAGGAGCTCTTTGTAGATTAGGAATATTATATCTTTGCCTGTTATTTTCGTTGTAAATCTCTCCCCACGCTATCCTGAGTGTATATAAACATTCTCAAGTATTATCCAAATGTTATTGTTATTTTCTTACATTGAGATATTTGATCCACCTAGAATTGATTTGTATATCGTATGAGATAGTCTAACCTACCTTCTTACAAATGGACAGTCCCTTATGGCAGCACCAATTTAAAATAAAACACCCTATTTCTACTGAACTGAAATGCCACCAAAAACCATATTTTTTTCCATATATACTTAGATTAATTTCTGGAGTTCCTACAATTTCCTACAAATCTATTTGCTTATCCTTATGTTTTTCTTTCACTAGCTTTCTAGTAATATAGGAGCCAGGGTCTCAAGAGGAAGCAGATGGCCCACTCAAGCAAGAGAACACAGAAAGGTTTAATACACTATCTGCCAAGGGATGGTCAGGGTTTATGGAAGCCAACAAGGGGTAAAGCAGTACAGGGCTAGTGTCAGGGGAGCTGATACTATCTCAAGTCCTGAAAGTGAAATGGGAGGAGGCAGAGGAATGCTGGAGCTAGCTTGCACCGGCTGGCAAGAACCAGTTGTAAGCATCTCTCCTGAGCGACACATGACTCCACATGGGTAACTTGAAATCAGCCATGGTGGGAATATTTTACACCAAGGAAATTGGCAAATGCTATAAACCAGAGCTTCTTGTCCCCAGAGCCTGTTGTTCAATGCTTACCAGCACACCCCTGGGAGATGTGTTGTCTGGAATCGGGAGAGTAGAGTCATCTGGAGAAGGCCGTCTGCAAGGAGCTGTGGTCTCGAGTAGGACACAACCCACCCACCACAGCCCAGCAGGGAAGGAGGGGGAACAAGTGTGCTGATTTCGATCTCTTCACACCTCCCTACCCTCGTGGTCCCACTCCCCAAACCCCAGCAGATGTCAGAGGACACGGGAGCTGGGGACACAGTCCAAGAGATCAGCTTCCAGGGGCACCAAGTAAAGTAGAGAAGGGTAGATCCAGATGGAAATATCCTCCCAAGACAATCTGGTAGGACACCGTGTCTAGCTCCACCCCCACCCTGAGTCTTCATTTTCAAAAATGTCTTGGAGATTCTTATCAACATCCCCCAAAGACCTTGTTGAGATAAGGATTAGAATTTTCTACAATTTAAAGATTAATTTGGGGAGGATTGAAGCTTTGTGAAATTAACTTCCCATGAAGGAACATGGGATGTCTTTCCTTGGATGCCATTTATTTAGGATTTTGTTTCTTATTCTTTAATTAAATCTTAAAGTCCTTTCGATGGGCCTTGTATTTTTACTGTTAAATTTCACCGTATTCTATAGTTTTGATCACTGATATGAATGAAATAATTTTTTATGTTCCTTTCTCACTAAATTCATTCCTAATAAAAAGAAAAGCTATTGATTTATTCATCTTTAGAACATATCCAAGCAGTTTATAAATTATCATTTGCAAATATCCAATACTCATATGAATACTATTTTTTAAAATAGCCTCTTTTGAATTTTCTAAGCTTACAATTATATCATCTGCCCCCCAAGAGAGACAATTTTGCCTCTTTACTTTGAATATTTACACTACTTATTCCATTTCCTTATATAATTGCATGAGTTTTAGCTAACTAACTGACTCTTAAATAACAGTGGAGACAGTGGCCATCCTGCTGTATGTCTTATTTTGCTGGGCCTGATTCATGTTTCACGGTATCTTAATATACCAACTGTTAGTCTGTAGTAATTATTTTTATTCTATTCACGTAGTTTCTTTCTATCCTTGGTTTTACTTAGAGTTTTTCCTAGAAACAGCTGTGGAATTTTATCAAATGCCATTCCAGCATTTTTTTAATATAAAAACGGTTTTCCTCACTTAATTTGCTGATGTAATAAATTACATTGCCAGATCTTCTAATGAGCCATTCCTGCTCCTGAAAAGGACGTTATTGCTCATGATATATTATTCTTTTTAATATGCCGCTGAATTCTACTTGCTGATATTTTATTCAGATCTTTAGCATCTCTATTCTCAAGTGAATATGGTCTAGGGTTTTTCTAATTGTACTAGGAATGACAAATCTTGGCATTAAGGTTGTTCTTTGCTTTGATAAATGATTTGGGGAAACTTTGCATCAATTTCCACTGAAACACTTTGAATAACATTTTGGTAAATTTTTAACAACTTCACTTTTTCCTATGGTTAGTTGCCTTTTAGCATTTCTGACCACTTTTTGAGTCAGTTTTGGTCATTCATATTTTGATTAAAAATCGCTTATTTCCTCTAGATTTTCCATGTTTTTGCCATGGAGTTCCCACACTGTTTTCTTAAAATTATTTTGCTTTCTTCTTCATTTGTAATTATATTTCTCTCTCACACCTGAGGCATATTATTTTCTTTATTTTTCTTCAAGAAGGCTCACAGGGGATTTATGTAGTTCTCCCCCGCAAACCACCGCCCTCCTCCCCGCTCCAAAGAGCCAGTGTTTGCCTTTTGTTCTGAGCAGTGACATGCGGAGAGATGGGAAGGGACTTTGGGTGCAAATGCCAGTTCTGCCACTTACAGCTGGGGGACCTTGGCAAATGCTTTCACCTTGGTGAGCGTCAGGTTCCTTATCTGTGAAGAGGACTATGCCTCGCTCCCAGGGGGGTGATGTAGATAAAACAGAAGAAAGCCTATAAAGCATCCAGCACAATTCCTAACACACAGGAAGACCTTAGCAGTAATAGTAGTAGTCAGGGTTCTCCAGAGAAACAGAACCAATAGCAGAGAGATCTAGATGATACAGATGTAGATGATACAGATGCAGATGTCTGTTTCTCCAGGGAAACAGAATAAATAGGAGATGTATCTATCGGCCTATCATCTAACTATCTATCTACCTATCTATCTATTGGACAAATCTCTGTCCCTAACTGTATATCTGTATAGTTATCTGTATATCTATATAGACATATAGAACCAACAGGAGATTAGATTATATCAATAGATATAGATATACTGATATATATCTCCTACTGGTTCTGTTTCTCTGGAAAAACAGATATATATATATATAGAGAGAGAGAGAGAGAGAATAAAGAAGGGGCTCAGGTTGACTTTGGAGACTGACAAGTCCCAAGATCTGGAGGATGAGTCGGCAAGCTGGAGACCCAGGAGAGTTGATGGTTTAGTTCCCAGTCCAAGTCTGAAGACCTGGGAACCAGGACAGCCAACAGTGTGCTTCTAGTCTGACGGCCACCAAGCTTGAGACCCAAGAAGACCTGATGCTTTAGTTTGAGTCCAAAGATAGGGAAGAGTCCCAATTCAAAGGCCATCAGGCAGGAGAAATTTCTCTCTTACTTGAAAAAGGGGCAGGCTTTTTGTTCAAATTCAGGCCTTCAACTGATTGGATGAGGCCCACCTACATCAGGAAGGGCAAACTCAGTCCACCAATTTAAATGTCATTTGAAAACACCCTCACAGAAACCCTCAGGATAATGTCTGGCCAAGTACCTGGGCCTGCCATGGCCCAGTAAAATGGACACACAAATTTAACCATCACATTACTCGTTATACACAACACCCTGCCCAGACTGTACACACCCATAGCACGCTGTGCCTTTCTACCTGAACACTGATCGTATTTTATTTTTATTTCATTTTATTTTATGTTGTAATTTATTGGCTAGTTTGCTGTTAGTTTTCTCTCCTATATTATGCATACCACTGGGACAGGAAACGTGTCCATCTTGCTCACCATTATGGCCTTACCAGTTAGTTCAACACGTGTACATAGTACATGGTTCACTAAAGGCTTGAACGAATTGGAATTCTACCCCTTATCACAATCTGATGTTTGCCATAATAAGCTGCGGATGTGTCTCCATGAGGGCAGAGGATCGTGTGTTATTCATATCTGTATTGATAGGACTACCTCTGAGACTGGGACACAGTCGGGACTCAAAAGATGCTTGTTAAAGTGAATTTATCCAAAGTCAAGCAATGAGTTGGATTGAGAGACATTGTCTGCGTGGTGGCATGTGAGAGACGAGACCGATGATGACCTTTACATTGAGCAGAATATCTTTAGTTGCAAGGGACAGAAACTCATCTCAGAAAAGATTTAATTTTTTAAAAAAGAGAGGCGTATATTATGGACTCAAGTAACCACACGCCAAAAAAATCTAGATATGTAGTTTAGGCAAAGCTGAATCCAGGTATTCAAATGATATCATGAGAACTCTTTCTACCTTGGAGGAGGATCCCCACGTATCTGCACCGGCAGCTCTAGGCTTCCATTCTGAAAGCTTAGCACATTCTGTAGAAACAATGTCGTTTGCCCAAGAGTCATCCTGGAGGTGCCTCACACTGGCCCATCCCTGAAACTTGGCCAAGAGGGTGGAGTGTCCCAAATGGCCAGGCCTGAGTTATGTGCCCATTCCTGGAAGCTGGGAAAAGGGTTACCCTTTCTTGATCCTGGCCTAGAGTATGCGGGGGGCGGCGGGGGCGCATTTTACTGGCCGTAACCACGTGGCATGGGATAAGAAACCAAGAGAAGAGTTTTAAATTTATGTGTAACCTATATACATTCATGAATACCTGTAGTTAAGAACTAGTGTCCCATTTAAAGAGACATGACCTGGGCAGAAATTTCAATCTTCCTTCATGACTCTAACAAATATTTGGAAGCAGGGGATAAGATTTAGCTAATGATAAGCCTTTTTACAAGCTTTGCATTCTCCCATTTTCTAGCATCTTGAAACTCTACCTCTCAGTTGCTTTGTGCTGCACATGCTATTGCGGCAGGTACCCACCCTCTTCTCTGCCTGGAGAAATCACCCAAGCAGAAAAGGACAAAGAGCAGGGTGCATTTTGCCACCTCTTGGTGACAGCATATTTGAGAATAAAACTAACAGAGGAGAGCAGAGCCATGTGGTCTTGTGGAACTGAGCCCTGCCCAGACACCCTCCTGCCCTGGCTCTAAGGCTGAGCATGTGACTCAGGTAGAGCCAATCAGCATAGTTTATTCCCCTGACCCCAGTGATTGGTTCAGGGATGGATACATGACTTGAGCCAATGGAATGAGACTCAGTCCTCAGAATCTGTTTGGAATTATTGGAGGGAAAAAGTTTTCTTTCCACTGGAGTCATTAACCTGGCAGGAAATAAGCCTGGAGCTATTGGAGGCCATCTTATCACCACAAGCCTGACTGAGAATGAAGCCAATAGAAAGAAAAGTAGGTCCAAAAGACTGAGAACAAATCCTTAGAACATCCACTGAGCACCTGGATCCAGCCAGGCCTGAAGCCTTTCTCCCTGTACTTATCCATTGTATGAACTAATAAAGTCACTTTTAGTTGAGTTTCTGTCACTTGCAACTAAGAGACCTAAGTAAGTCTGAGGGGTACCCTATGAATTAAATGGAAGTTCATTTTTTTGACCCAAAGGATCCCCTCTGTCTGCTTCCACAGCCTCCAATGCTTCCACTGTTGTGTCTCTAATCCCAGGATATGGTAATTGCTTCTCCTTTTGTCAGTATACAAGACTACTTGAGACCAGACTGCGGTTACTTGAGACCAGAAGGCTTTTTCATTTGTGTCCTCTAAGCCCAGTCTAGAGTCCAGAACCACCAGTTTCTGGAGCCTACAATGTAAGCCCATTCCAACAGTAATGCCTACCACCCTCTTAGGAAGTAGGCATTGCCATCCCTAAGTTACAGGTAGGGAAACTGAGGCACAGAGTAAACACTTTCTTAGGAATTTAATAAGTGACAGACTCCAGGGTTCAACTCAGGCCTTTCTGATTTCAGAGCTTGGTTTGATGGATGTTTGTTGAAGGAATGAATGACCCCACAGGTTGACCTTGACATCATTGATCCTAATGAAATTTTACCTTGTTAGTTCTCTCCCATAGATCCTCACCTTGGGGAACCTTCGAAATGTTGTCAGAATGTGACATGGGGTCTGTAGTTTCTTGGACAGATGGTCCACAGCTGACTCGAGGTCTCCTTCTTGTCGCTTTTCCTGGGACCCCAATCTGTAGTTCCCCAAACTGTTGCTCTGAACAGCTGCCTCTCACCCCTCCCTTCCCTAACCCCTGGCACGCCCTCCTTCCCAAGAAGCTCTCCAGTTTTGTTTTTAATTTTTACTTTTTGGCCATGCCGCGTGGCATGCAGGATCCTAATTCCCCGACCAGGGATTGAACCCACGCCCCCTGCAGTGGAAGCACAGAGTCTTAACCACTGGACTGCCAGAGAAGTCCCTGTTTTTTTGGTTGTTGTTTCTGTTTTTGTTTTTGTTTTTTGTAGAGTTATTGGTTTGGGCATTGTTGGGATTTGATTTTTTTCTTAATTTTTAAAATATTTATTTAGTTTTGGCTGTGTAGGGTCTTCGTTGTTGCACGCGGGCTTCCGCTAGTGGCAGGGAGCGGGGGCTACGCTTCGTTGCAGTGCGCGGGCTTCTCATTGCGGTGGCTTTTCTTGTTGGGGAGCACGGGCTCTAGGTGCACGGGCTTCAGTAGTTGTGACTCGCAGGCTCTAGAGCACAGGCTCAGTAGCTGTGGCGCACGGGCTTAGTTGCTCCGCGGCATGTGGGATCTTCCCGGACCAGGGATCGAACCCGTGTCCCCTGCATTGGCAGGTGGATTCTTAACCACTGCACCACCAAGGAAGTCCCTTGTTTTGTTTTTTGAGGGGAGGTCTACCTTCCCAAATCCCCACAACCTCAAGGCTACTTCCCCCGCACCTAGGACTCCAGAAAACGTCAGCCTCTCTTTTCTGCTGCCACTTTCAACAGCCCTGTCCTGAGTCCCGTGCTCCCTGCCTCCTATTTGATGCCTCCCTCCTTCGGGCTCTTCAGGACACACTGAATTTGCTTCAGTCCCCACACAAGGCCATACCGTCTCTCACACCAAGGTCTTTGCAGATCCCCTGCTATTCACCTAAAGTTCTCCTCCTCACCCCAAAACCCTTGACCTTGCTTTGCTTCTACTCATCTCGCAGATAGCTGGCCGTATACACCTCCACCGGGAATTCCCCTGTGGCCACTCCTCCCCCATACATCAGAGTCCCCCATTTTACCTGCCCTTAACAGTCTGTACGTTTCCTTAACACCATCCAACACACCCGTGATTACCTACCCGTCTAGTGCCCGCACACCATGGGGACGAGGACACTGTCTCCTGGTTCTCGGCTGTGTCCGCACCCCTGATACAGGACCTGACCCACGTTAAGGACTCCATAAATACTTACTGCTTAGATGGATGAATGAGATATACTGATTTGTGCTCAGATTTGGAGGATTCTGATGGGTTAATGATTGGCCCCCCTCAGATTACAAACTTATTTACATGTCATCACGTAATAAGGTGCCTCCCAAACATTCACTTGGAGCTGGAATACTGAGCACCAGAGAAGGGTGACCTCTCACCTGGTCTGGATTAACACAAGAACACCTCCCACAGCCATCCCACCCGGTTCTGCCTGCGCTCCTCTGAGCTGAGGCCACGTTTCCTGTCTATACAAAAATCCCTGTCTAACCTCTGCTCTTTCTCCCCTGAAAATCTCGCCCCCTCTCTGCCTTTAAAGGCATAATAAAGGTAATACAAACAAGGATGATAGGAATTCCCTGGAGGTCCAGTGGTTAGGACTACACGCTTTCACTGCCGAGGGCCCAGGTTCAATCCCCGATCAGTCAACTAAGATCCCGCAAGCCACGTGGTGTGGCCAAAAAAAAAAGAAAAAAAAAAATGATGATAATAACAAGTGCTTATCATTTGCCAAGCACTTAGCACATTTCAGCTCTCCTGATCCTCCCACAAATCCTATAAGGTGAGGGTACAATTATTACCCCCATTTTAGAGACAAGGAAACTGAGGCCCAGAGAGATTATCAGTTATTCAAGGTCACACAGCTGGTAAGGGATGGAGCCAGACAGTCTGACCCCAGAAAAACCTCACATAACCACTAAACTATATAATAATAACTTCCCTACATTTTTTACTGTGACTCACAGTAAAAAATACTTTTTATATCATGACCCAGTTCACACATATGCTCTCAACCACAAAAAGGCTGAAACAAAAGTTTCACAAAGCAATACTTACTTTTATTATGTGCTATGCATTCTGTCTCCTTAAAAATAAATGATGGTCTTGATCCAGGGCAATTAATAGGTTGTACATTTTCCGTAGGTTAAAAATTAGGTATATACCACGTTTGAATGTGCAACACTGCTTTTTATTGTTTTAGGTTAAAATACATGTCACTTTGATTTTAGCCAATAAGACCTGTGTCAGACTTCCAACTTAGTGAACTAAAAGGTAATAAATCTGTGTTGTTTTCAGCCACTAAATGTGTGGCAATCTGTTACAGCAGCAACAGGACACTAATACAAGTACCCAAGAAAACTTGGGTTTCATAGTTGCATCCGGGAAAGGGGAATAGTTATTTGAAGGGCAGGAGTGAAAAGGTGTAGAATGAAAAGAGTATAGTGTTTGAAATTTGAACAATGTGAAGGTATGATTTTAACATAAACAAAATGTTTTGACTATTTGGGGATTCCCTTTACGTCTCCCCTGATCCCAGACTAGAAAGCCATTGATCCACTCCAATCCTCCTGGCAGACATCAGGTAATTTTGGCTTCTCAGCATGAATCCTCTTTCCTCTAGCTCATTCAGCCTGACTTTCCTTTGGGAAAAACTTTCGCACTCCTGCTCTCTGTCCATGTGGTTTAGGTAGGTCCGATCCCACGCCCTAGTGCCAGGGATGGGCATGTGACCGAGGCTCAGCCAATCACGGCGTTGTTCACCCAGCCACAGTGATTGGTTCAAGCATGGGAGGTGGCTCCAGAGACATTCTTCTTCACCACTACACTGCACCTTGCTAGGTGGTCATGAGAATTAAATGAGAGAAAACATGTCCAGTGCTCAGGACAGGGCATGGCACAATAAATGCCAAGCTCGATAAATGATGCTTTTCTGATTTTGCACACTCTCTCCTGCTGCCTCCACATCCGAGCATTACTCTACCTGTAACACATCTGGCTACATGCTTCTGGATGCCTGGCATCCACTGATCTAACTCCAGAGAAAGACTGAAGTCAGTTTACTTGTCACAACAGCTCTGGATGAGAATTTCTCTGAGGTCTCACCCCAGAGGTGGCTGAACCATGTCTCTGAAAACCCAGGCAGGGCCAGAGGACTGTGCCCCAGCCCCAGGCAGACAACCCAGGGAACTCAAGTTCAGAGTTGAAGAGTTCAAACCCAGGGCAGTTCATGAATGTTCCTGGACCCCAAAGAGTAACCCGAGAAATTGTTTGTATCAGCAAGGAATGACTTAACTCTTGGCAAATCCTAGAAAACAGCCTCTCTTCCTGTTTCTAGAGGCCTTCCAAAGAAAAGAAACAGTTTAGGTTTTGCTCTGCTCTGTGGTTGACTGGAGACTCCCTCCCCATGCGGTGTGGGGCACCCGTGGGTGAGGTCTCGTCTCCCAGGAGCAGTGGGAGGGAACAGTTATGGAGTGCAAACCAGACTGTTTGGTTTTCTCTGGCCACAGGGGCCTCTGAGTCAGCTTCAGAGACCACCAAGGGGTGGAAGGGTCTTCAACACCGATCCCAAGATCTCAACTCTAAACTGCACCTTCCAACCAAGCAAGGCAGGTCTCCTCACCACCCAGATCCACCCCTTTCCCTCTCTCACCATCTTGCCTTTGCACATACGGAGCCAGCTTCCTGGGATGCCCACCCTCCCATGACTAAACAAACCCATTTCTACTTTCAATACCCAGGTGGAGCTCTACCTCCATCACGTGGAGCCTGCCCTGAACACCACAGTTCAACGCAAACTTTCATTTCTTTCCCTCAGCCCACTACACAGCTTCATTCTTCATTCATTAATCCAACAAATCATTTTAAAGGAAGAAGTTCTCAAGGCTGTTGGCCTCATGAACCCTGTACACTCTGAAGAATGATAGAGGACCCCAAAGAACGTTTGTTTATGTGGGTTCTATCTATTGATTTTTACCGTATTAGAAATTAAAACTGAGAAAGTTTAAAAATACGTATTAATTTACGTGCGAAGAACAGTAACAAGCCCAGTCCATGTTTATATCAGGGGATGACATCATCATACATCATGTGACCTCTGGAAAACTCCACTGGGCACTTGTGAGAGAATGAGAGTGGAAAAGACAAATAGCATCTTACTATCGTTATATCAAAACAAAAATAAATTTTGATCTTGCGGATTCCCTGCAGGCTCTGCGGGAGCCCAGGGCCCCTGAAGCACAGTTTAAGTATTAGAATACTTAGAAGCACTGAGATCTCCCTCCCTCTCTCTCTCTCTCTCTCTCTCTCTCTCTCTCTGTCTACAGAAAACTTCTTATCCTTTATCTATCATTACCTTTTTGGTGTAACTTCAGTATTTATATTACTGGTTCTGGTTAGCATTTTTAAAAATTAACTAGATAAGGATAGGAAAGGAAGAGAAAGGGACGGGAATGAAATATCCATGTGTAAAAATGGATAAAAGTGGCAGCTTTTGTTACTTCCCACTAGGGTGTGTGTCTGGAATGAGAACCGTGAAAGTAATCTAGAGTAGGACATATGCATATATCATAGGTACTTTGTTATGCATTGTTCCAGATACAGCCAAGGCTGTATACACATATAGATATCCTTACAGATAGAGATATGAATAAGAATACAGATATGGTGATGAATGTGGGTATGTATTTGTTACCATCAGTGGTGGTTGTAGAATTTTGAAAAATCGTCTACTACAAGACCTCTTATAGAGGTTTCTCAGTGTAAGGCAGCGTTTAGCAAAGTGTGAGGCATTTTCCCGCGGCAGTATGGGAAATGATGTTTCGGCCGCAAACTGCATATGTATATGATATTAAATAACACTTTATCGCATAGTGATAGCATTAATAATCCCTGTTCAGTTATCTTTCAAATATTGCGATACATCCAGGAAAAAGTCTCACTTGGGGGCGAGGATGCTTTTAACACTAATATTCGTTAATCTCCCTTTGTCATTGAGGCAGACGCAGCTTCAGGCTCAGAGCTCTCAGCAGATCACAGCATCTAGATGGGATTGAACAGCATTGTTCTGGTTTCTTTTTAAAAATATGTAGGGCTTCCCTGGTGGCGCAGTGGTTGAGAGCCCTCCTGCCGATGCAGGGGACGCGGGTTCGTGCCCCGGTCCGGGAAGATCCCACATGCCGCGGAGCGGCTGGGCCCGTGAGCCACGGCCACTGGGCCTGCGCGTCCGGAGCCTGTGCTCCGCAACGGGAGAGGCCGCAACAGTGAGAGGCCCGCATACCAAAAAAAAAAATGTACATGTAAGTACATACATATAAAATATAAGAGTTACTGTCTATGTGTTATAGTGATGCTGGTTTTCCATTCTGAGTAGAGATGTCACGTTTCATATTTAAATAAATTTATTACAGTAATAAAATGAATTGATTTAAAGAAATCCTTTAAGAAAATAATATTGCAGGTGGCGTGCATATCTGGTGAAAAGTGTGACATGAAGGTGGTTACTGAGCGGTTGAAGTTCCAGAAAAACTCATGGACTTGGAAAGAGCACTAGATGGTGTCAGACATATGTGGGTTCAAATCCCTTCTCTACCATTCCCTGGCTTTGGGACCTTGGGCAAGTGGTCCAACCAGTCTGGGACTCATTGCTCCTTTGGGCTTTGAATGTTTTCAAGGATCAAAGACATCCTGAGGTGAATTAGACGACTTCAGAAAGAGCCTAACAATTAATTCTGGGCCACACTCTGTGCTAAGTAAACAATTCACAGGCATTATCTCATTTCAGACCCATAACCACCTTGACACAAGGACATTATTTCTGCCGTTGAGGAGAGAAAGGCAGAGAGGAAGTACAACGATCGGCCTAAGGTCACAAGGCTGGAAAAGGCAGGAGCAGGGACTTGAACTCAAGTCCATCTGGTGCAATATCCGTTGTGTTCCCCGAAAACTTGGGTTTAGTTACAGAAGCAGGAATGGCCATCAGGCCCCTCCGTCACCCACCTCTTTCTGCCTTTTCCACTACTGATGCTACTGAACATGGTGGGGAAAGTGGAGATCATTTTCGTTCCTTCTGCTCTAACCATAATTTATTTTTACTTGCTTTGTAATTTACACCTGGAAGAAAATAGGTTTTATTTTCCCCTAAGTCCAAGAGATTAAGAAGATCAATGAAGTCATTGTCATTGAGTTAAATATTAAGAGGCTGGTTTGTAAATTCAAACTCAAGGTTACATTAAAAAAACATACAGTTGAATTGAATTTTATGAGGACAAGTTATAGAATATATGCATAAATCTGAGAAAAGAACCTTCCCATCCACCCTGCTTACATTAACATTTTTGAAGTCTTCAAGGTCTGACTAACAAGCATCCAACAGTTTTCACCTTGATGTAGATAACCAAATGTAATGGCTGGCTCAAGGCTTTGTATTTTGAAGGATTTGCATTCATAGTTCAAAATTTCCCTTTTTCTTAGGTTGCAATTAAAAATGTGTGGCTTCTGATTAGAAATTTAATTTTATTCATGACTAAATAAAAGAATTTTGGAATCATCATTTTAATTGCTCTCAAGAAACCAATGAGCTTAGTTTCAAATTCAAATTCCCCCGGGGGAAGATGATTGCTGGTCACAGCTTTTGCATCAGGCCATCTTACAGGGGTGGAGCATTCGGGCACAGGCAATAGCAAGGACCAAGAGCTTGAGGTCCCTACAGTTTCCAAGGAGCAGCTTCAGGGTCGCTAGAGCCGAGGGAGTGGGATAAGATGCATCAGAGAAGTGATGGGAATTGGCAAGGAAAGACCATTCAGGGTTTGTGCACCATTATAAGGACTTTGTCTTTTACTCTGAATGGGATGGGAAGCAGCTGGAGGGTTCTGTGCAGAGAAACAGGAAGTTCTGTTTTAGGGTTTTTTGTTTGTTTGTTTGTTTTTGCGGTACGCCGGCCTCTCACTGCTGTGGCCCCTCCCGTTGCGGAGCACAGGCTCCGGACGCGCAGGCTCAGCGGCCGTGGCTCACGGGCCCAGCCGCTCCGCGGCATGTGGGATCTTCCCGGAACGGGGCACGAACCCGTGTCCCCTGCATTGGCAGGCGGACTCTCAACCACTGCGCCACCAGGGAAGCCCTGTATTAGGTTTTAATAGGACTACTCAGGAAACTGTATTGAAAATAGATCATGGAGGGGGGACTAGTTGAGGATTCTATATAGAGTGAGCCATGTGAGAGATGATGTTGGCTTGGGTCAGACCAGGAGTTAGTTCGGACCATGACGTTTGAAATGCCCTCTAGACACACAATAGCAGATGTCGAGTAGACGGTAGGGGACCGAGTCTGGAATGCAGGGAAAAGTCTGGGCTGGAGGTAAGCAGAGGGAGCTGTCACTATAAAGATTGTATTCGAAGCCCCCAAAGTGTTTACTGAATGACTGAAGGTTGTTGAGGGGAGAAGTTTTCATTGAAAAGGTAATTCAAACGCTAAAAAATTAGAGCTTCTCAAGAAATAGAGGGAGTGTTCTCAGCCCAGAGAAAGTAGAACCCACAGGATATCACCCAACAGGGACCCCAGCTTGAGGGTAGAGACTGCACACAGGCATGGCTGCGGACTGAATGTTTCTATCCCCCCAAAATGTGTATGTTGAAATCCTAGTCCCCAAGGCAATGGTATTAGGATGTGGGCCTTTGGGAGTGGATTGGGATTAGTGTCCTTATAAAAAAGGCCCCATGGGGACTTCCCTGGTGGCACAGTGGTTAAGAATCCACCTGCCAATGCAGGGGACACGGGTTCAAGCCCTGGTCCAGGAAGACCCCACATGCCGCGGAGCAACTAAGCCCGTGCACCACAGCTGCTGAGCCTGCTCTCTAGAGCCCACGAGCCACAACTACTGAGCCCACGTGCCGCAACTACTGAAGCCCGCGCGCCTAGAGCCCACGCTCCGCAACAAGAGAAGCCACCGCACTGAGAAGCCCGCGCGCCGCAACGAAGAGTAGCCCCCGCTTGCTGCAACTAGAGAAAGCCCGCGTGCAGCAACGAAGACCCAATGCAACCAAAAATAAATTAATAAAAATTAAATTGAATTAAATTATTTTTAAAAAGGCCTCACGGAGCTCCCTCACCCCTTCTGCCACGTGAGGTCACATCAAAAAGGCACTAGCTGAGAACCAGGAAGCGGGTCCTCACCAGACAGGGTATCTGCTGGCACCATGATCTTGGACTTCCAGCCTCCAGAACCGTGAGAAATCAATTTCTGTTGTTTGTAAGCCTCCCGGTTTCTGGTAGTTTGTTATAGCAGCCCGAATAGACAAACACGGGCATCCAAGCCAGAGCAAACCACAGGCCCTGGCTACAAAATGACACCAGACGTGTCTCGGAATTGTAATTGAATTACAGGCCACTGCCTCTTCTTTAAAATATTTTCCCTGAGACTCTGCCTGCTCCTGTCTTTCCCAGCCCTCTCCTGGTTAATTGTTTAATGGCCACAGATTCCTCCCATCCAGCATACACAGCCCTTTACAACATGACTGCTTCTTCTGCCGTCCAGAGGAGCGGTCTAATTCTCCACCTCTTTGAATTTGAGCTTGACTTTGTGACTTGCTTCAACCAATATGATGTGGGGTTCCAGAGCTTGTTCTTAAGAGACCTTGAAGTTTCTGCCTTCACCTTCTTGGAACCTTGAGACCATCACGTAAGGTGGTGGGTCTAGCCTTCTGGGGGATGAGACACTCTGTGGAGGAGGATCAAGGTGCCCCAGTCAACAGCCATCCAGACATGGGAGAGTCTATTTGGGCCCTTTAAGCCTCAACCCATCTCCCAGCTATGCAGCCACATTGGTAAGTAAGCCCTGGTCAATCAGCAGAGAAACTGCCTATCCAACCAGAACCATGAGAAAGAAGAAATCGTTGTTGTTTTATCCCAGTAAGTTTTGGAGTGATTTGTCACACAGCGATAGATAACTGACACACCTCTCTTAGCCTCATTTTTCTCATCTGTGAAATGGGGAGATAGCAATCCCCATCTAGCAGAGTTATTTTGTACATTAGCCCCTTTACTGAATGTGAAGATGCTTACAATCTGTAAAAAAAAAAAAAAAAAAAATTCAAGTATGTGTTTATTGTTAATAGACCTAAACATGTTGGTAAAATAATATCGAGGGTCCCCTGGAAAGGTGACATGAAAGTATTTTGGCACGAAAGAGAAAAATAATAGCTAGCACAAAGAGAGTGGTTGGGCACGTACCAGGCACTCTTCTAAGCCCTTTACATGTATTAACTCATTTAATGCTCATTATAAGCCAGTTTGTAAGGTTGGAGCCGTATTTTACAGATAAGGAAACTTGAGTTCCAGGGAGTTTAAACTTCCCCGGTGTCACTCAGCTAACACATGATCTAACTCAGGTGAGCTGGCTCCCAATCTCTTGGGATAAAGGGAGGCAGCATCCCTAAGACAGGCACATCTAGAGAGATACTCCATGCTGGACTTGGGCAAAAAAGCTGTGGCCTACTTTGACATGATGTGGAGTTTCCGTTCTGGTTGTTTGGTGGTGGCTTCTAATTGCCTTTGGAAGGCTGGCTGTTTCAGATATTTGCTTTATGAATCTTCATGCATTCCATCATGTTTCTTCTCCCCCATTCACATGGCTCGGTGAGACCTTGTTTCAGGAGATTTTTGTGGCAAGGCTTCCTGGATTTTATTTCCAAAAACCGTAGCCCATTTATAGAGAATTGGGATTTTTCTAGACTAAGAAGAGATTTCCCCAAGCTGGGTAAAAGAAGAGAGAGAGAATTCTGTTGGTTCCAGAGCCCCAGGGATGGCTCTCTGGCAGTGCCCTGAGGATACGGTAGGTTTCCAAGGAGGCTGCCACCACCCTCCACATCTGTCGCTTTAGCTCCGCGTTTCAGCCAAGGTCTCCTGCCCCAGACCTGGAAGGGGGCATCAGAGCCACCATATGTAAAGGGGCCCTATGGGCTGGAACAGTGAACCCTTCATGTGCAACCAGTGTGTACCAGTGACTGGTACTACCTCAAACTCCAGAACCTCAAATCTTCCTACAATCCAGAGGTGCGGGTCCAATTCCAGGCTCAGGACAGACTGGAAATGAGATAGATTTAGAGCTGCATTTCTAAAATTTCAATCATTAGCAAACCACCTGCATGCAGAGTTGCCAGATAACTATAGGATGCCCACTTAAATATGAATTTCAGATAAATAGCAAAAAATCTCTCAGTATTAGTATGCCCCAAATATTGCTTAGAAGAAGTTAGCTGAGCAAGCTTTTGGGAGCTGTTACTTCTGTCTCTCTCTTGAGCACCCTCTCCCCACCCTCCCCTCGATATTTGAGACCTACTTATACTAAACAGTTATCCGTTTATCTAAAATTCTCATTTAACAGAGCATCTTGTATTCTTGCAAAATCTGGCATCACTACCTCCCAACCAAGGTTTTTACCATAATAACCACAACCACCTCATATACGTTATGAGAACAAACCAGTTGTTCGAACACTTAGTTAATATTCTCTTTAAATCCATATTACATTTTCTTTTGACAAAGTTATTCTTAAAAAGAATGTCATGTCACTAATCAAAACAGAGCTATCACTTTAAGATATCCCCTGTCTTAAGCAGAGGTAACTGACAAATGATATCCAATTAGGGTCAAGCTATGTTAATAAATTCTATGTAAGTATCTTTGCCTTCCTGAGCCCTTTCCTCTGTTACCAAAAAACACGGGTCAGTGTTATATGTTAAGACAGACTAGCACCCCAAGGACGGAGAATGGACGAGGGGATACATTTCTCTCCATGGGAGTAAATGTTATCTAAAGCCAGGTCCGTACATCAAAACCTGCTCTCACCTAAGTCATTGGAGTTTTTCATACACTTTGTGAAATACTGATGTATAGAACATAAAGGAATGTGGCATCTGTTTCTGACCTGAGTTTGTGGCCTGAGATTGGTATCCATCTATGAATGACAAAGTTCAAAAATAATAAAAAGAAATGTCTGCACCAGACCCCTGTTCTGGGCATTTTACAAGCATGATCCCACTTACTCCCAACTAACCCGAACCCTATTATTTTCCCCATTTTTCGAATGCAACAATAGAGATGTCACATCCAGAGTTACCCAGCTCATCAGTAGCAGAATCTGTGTTCCCAACGACGTTGCCTATGTTTTCTTTCTAGACACACACTCCCCCTAAGCTACAGCAAAACGAGCTAAGAAGAAAGTAGTTGAACGAGACTGTTTGGGCAGTTTCATCACCCATTTCTTCTCCTGACCACCCACCCCCAAGCCCTGCTCCCAGGTTATCCATGGAAAACTCAAAATGTCCAATTCCAAGACAATAAAAATTTCCAGATTTCCCCAGCAGACGGGAACCTTTGATCTCAGTGTTTCCCACATTTTGCAATGATTTGCCTTTTGAGATGTCCCCGAATTCTTCTCTCTCCTGACAAGTTAGCAAGAGCCAGATCATCTCGCAGCGGGGCTGAGTTTTAACCCGAGGAGACTACACTTGTGTTTCACAAACACCATCCAACTCAAGCAGAGATGTTCCAATTTTTGTTTCAGTTTTTTAAAAATTCCAATCAATTGACTTCTTAATTTGAATTTTTATTTATTATTAGAACAACTTTAAGCCTTTCCACCCCTCAGGGGGAAAAAAACCACATCTTTAATCCATTTGCTTAAACATATATACACATTTTTTTTTCCTGGCCTTGTTTAACCATTATCCGTGTATTGCGTTTGGGGGGAAGCCATATAGTTACAGTTTGTGGTTTGCTTTTTTACACTTGATAAAATATTGTATACACCAGGGGTCAGCAAACTTTCTCTGTAAAGGGCCTGATAGTAAATATTTTAGACTTTGCAGGCCAGACAGTCTCTTTCCAATTACTTGAGTCTGCCATTGTTAAAAATCGCAAAAACAGCCACAGGCAATACATAAGGGAATGGGTGTGGCTGTGTTCCAATGAAAACTTTTTGCAAAATCAGGTGGCCCGCGGGGCACAGTTTGCGACCTCTGGTGTATACTTTATGCAACGTAGCCACATGCTAAGGAGCTGAGGGTTTGGTACCAAACCTGTGTTCCAATTTGAGCTCTTCCAGCGCAAGTTACAGGATCAGGTTGTGCAAATCATATAACCCCTTTCTGCCCTGGTTTCCTCATCTATATAATGAGAATAGTAATAGCTAGATCCCATGTTGATGGTATTAAATGGGCTAAAGTGTGTCACAAACTCAGCTCAGTCCCCGGCACACAGCAGCATCTGAAGAAACGACGGCTGCCATGATGATTTGCTACCTTGAGCCAGGCTTTTTGTTTGTCTTCCATCTGTCTGCATGTGAGTCTGTTGAGTAAATACACTTTAATCTTTTTCATTATTTCTCCCAGACTGTCTACTTTAAAAATCATTCAACACCTCTGAAGAGTTGAGGATGAAGGGGAGAAACTGATTTTAATTCGGGACCAAATGTCTGAGTAACTATGTGTGCTGGGGTGGGAGGGTGGTGTTTAAAGACACCATCAACAGTGAAATATTAGTGCTTAGGAAGAACTTTCCTCGCCTCCCCTCATCAAGGACATGTCTACTAAAAGATGTGACTGCATTACAGAATTCTTTGAGAGGTGGGTTGGGTTAGGTCGGCTCTTTATTGAAAGTAAGAGAAAATTAAAGTTGCAATGGGACCCTTCTAAACCAAACAAAGGAATTTGTTATAAGGAATCAGAGATGTTCTATGGACTCCAAAGTCCGAACATGCAGCCCACCTCAGCAAGTCCAAGACGAGAATGAAAACCTATTGGGGCGAAGACAATGGCATCTCTCCTTCTGGCACAACACAGTGTCTCCTCTCTGCAATTATTTGCAGAAAAATGTACACCTGGATATTGTCCTTTAAATCTCATTCTATGTGCAGCTTCCTACCTTGGATCCAAGCCTGGAGACTTATTATCACCAGGTGGGGCAAGGAATGACTTGACGGAGAGGAGAGAAAAGAGGATGTCTGCGTCTTCATTTTCCGCCATGGACTTGGGCTAGGAGACAGGGGCCTTGCATCAGACAGGCGTGGGCGAGTCTGAGGGAAGAGGCTCAGAAACTGAGGCTCCGGAGCCTCAATTTCCATGTACAACTCTGAAAAACTCCCTGGCTTCCTCCTGCTGACTTGTCTACACCCAGGGATGTCACAGTAGAAGTGAAAATGGAGCAGCAAGTTGGTGAAGCCAAGGGCAGCCTTGGCTTTTTGCTTTCCCCTGCTATTCCTGGTTCCTACATAGTAAGGATGAGACCTGGCAGTCCCTGTGGCTTCATAAATTGGGACTCAGAAGGCAGCTAAGTCGAAATCTAGCACATGTGTTATGGTACCTGTGGTGGTGAGGGCAGCGTGACTCACTGCAGAGCCTGGGATGGAAGGTGGACTGCCCTGGCCAGAAGGCCAATGAGGGTTGGGGGTAAAGGGGAGGCACAGCAGCCACTCAGACGGGGAGGGGCTTGGCTCAAAGAGTCCCAAAGCTAAGCAGAGAACAAGTTAATGGTCAGGTTCTGGCCAAGCTGAGGAAGAACAGATGTCCTGCTACATCAGCCATCAGCTTCCACTGTGGAGACCCCCAGGGCCTCTAGGGGCCCAAGGAGCCATGACAGCAGGACAAGCTGTGGATGCAAGGACATCTTCCCTTCGGAGCAGCTGCATTCACCCTGCCCCCAAGCAACTGGAGATCATCTCGGCAGAGCAGACACAGAAATAGGGGACCTGATTAACCCAACAGCTGAGCATTACCTAGAAGAAGTATTTGAATCACAGATTAGACTCTTTTTATAAAATAGTTTAAACATTTTTCTCTTGGGACTTCCCTTGTGGCACAGTGGTTAAGAATATGCCTGCCAATGCAGGGTACACGGGTTCAAGCCCTGGTCTGGGAAGATCCCACCTGCCACGGAGCAACTAAGCCCGTGCGCCACAACTACCAAAGCCTGCACTCTAGAGCCTGTAAAAAATAAATAAAATAAATAAATTTATTGAAAAAATATTTTTCATCTTTAAGGTAATATTTAAGGGGTCAGCAAACTTTTTCTATAAAGGGCCAGAGAGTAAATATTTTAAGTTTTCCAAGCTATACAGTCTCCATCATGAATACTCAATTCTGCTGTCGTACTCAGAAAACAGCCTTAGGCATTTGTAAACAAATGGACGTGGCTGTGTTCCAATAAGACTTTATGGACACTGAAATTTGTTGTTGCTGTTTTTTTTAAATTTATTTATTTATTTTTTACTTTATTTTTGGCTGTGTTGGGTCTTTGTTGCTGCATGCGGGCTTTCTCTAGTTGCGGCGAGCGGGGGCTACTCTTCATCGCGGTGCACGGGCTTCTCATTGCGGTGGCTTCTCTTGTTGCAGAGCATGGGCTTTAGGCCTGTGGGCTTCAGTGGTTGTGGCTGGCGGGCTCTACAGCGCAGGTTCAGTAGTTGTGGCACACGGTCTTAGTTGCTCCGCAGCATGTGGGATCTTCCCAGACCAGGGCTCGAACCCGTGTCCCCTGCACTGGCAGGTGGATTCTTAACCACTGCGCCACCAAGGAAGTCCCTGAAATTTGAATTTCATATAATTTTCAAGGGTCATGAAATATTCTTTTGATTTTCCTTAACCATTTCAAAATCATAAAACACAAACCTAGGGCTTCCCTGGTGGTGCAGTGGTTGAGAGTCTGCCTGCCGATGCAGAGGACACGGGTTCGTGCCCCGGTCCAGGAGGATCCCACGTGCCGCGGAGCGGCTGCGCCCGTGGGCCATGGCCGCTGAGCCTGCGCGTCCGGAGCCTGTGCTCCGGAACGGGAGAGGCCACAGCAGTGAGAGGCCCGCGTACCCCACCCCCAAAAACAAACAAACAAACAAACCTAGCCTGAAGGTGTTACAAAAACAGGCCACAGGCAGCTTTGGCCAGTGGGCCAGAGTTCCCTGGCCCCTGTAATATTTGATTCATGCAAAAAATTATATGTAAAAATATGCATTATAAAGTATAAGAATAAACCAAAAGTCTGTGAACCCAGTATCCAAGTTAACCCTCAAAATATTACTAACACCACTGACCCTATACTCTCCCTTCTCCCACCGGTCTCCCTGCCTCCCTCCACCCTGTCCCAAGGGGACCACGTTCTCAATTTTGTGTTTACCTTTCAACTTTTTATGTCATAGTTTTATCAAATATGTATGTCTCCCTAAGCAACATGTGTAAAAAATTCGCTTGGCGGGAGCTTTATAAAACTAATATTATATTGTCAGTAATTTAAAGGGTCTGGCTTTTCAAACGTGACATTTTATTGCTGAGATTTATCCATATTGTTTCATGAAGCTGTGGTTCATTCATTCTCACTAGACAACATTTTAACCAAATAGAGATAAGAGTAAATTTCTTTCAGTGGAAGAGGGCTCATGAGGAATCAGTTAATTAGAGAATAAAATTTCCCTGTATAACCACCACCTGCATGTGTCTGCATTGTTTCCTCCTTCACTTGCCGCTATTTTTTTTTTCCCCAGCAGGCATGTGGGCAAGCATGGCCGCCTCCAAGCCTCCAGCTTCTGTATCATTGCTATTGACATCTGGGGCTGGCTCATTCTTGGTGGTGGAGGCTGTCCTGTGCATCGCCGCACGTTTAGCAGCATCCCTGGCCTCCAGCCACTAGATGGCAGTAGCACCTCCCAAGTTGTGACAACCAGAAAACGTCTCCAGACATTGCCATAGAGGACAGTGTCAGCCCAGGTGAGACCTGCTGCACTGAACATAGGGACCTGTTTTAAATTTGAGCAATAGCAGCGACCACTCAGTGATTGAGGGTCACATGTTCTAATTCCCTGGAGGACAAATCTGACCGTTCGTCTTCAATCAGGTGAGTCAGCAATGGCCAAAGAAGGGGGTGGGGGGAGCCACATGGTGAGCACTTGGCTTCCGGGATTCCTTCCATGGCTCATTAGAGGATGTTCTCAGCGAAGCGGACCATGGGCTAGGGTAGATAACCCAAAAGTGTGTATTACACCAGTTCATTTTATCAGTAAGTATCCAATCTCGTATTTCACTGAGGGAATTTAATGCAGGGAATTGATTATTAAGGTGTTGGCCGGGCTGGAGGAACGAAACGGAGGATGTGAGTTACCAGAGTCCACAGGCATGATGCCTCTGAGTCTGCTGCTGATGGGAACCAGCTGCCTGGGCAGGGTCAGAAGCCACATGTCACTCTGCCACCACTGCTGCTGCTGGTGCTGCCACTGTCACCTGTCGGAGGTATCACCAGGAGCTGGGAAAATGGCCCCTTTTCTCTCCCTCCTTCCATTAACTCCACAACGCCTCCTGTCGGTAGAATCTAGAGGAAACCCTCTAAAGGGGGATGGGGTAGGGGCCGGAAAACGTAGTTTGCAGCTTTCTAGACCCTGCAGTGGAGAAGAAAGGGGGGTGTGGGTATGTCAATCTACATTGTCCAGCTCACTCAGGGATTTTATTCCTAGGAAGCTGTTGTTTATTTCATTCTTAAGAATTATTGAAAATCTTGGATTGGTACAATAGCTTGCACTTGTAAATGCTGTGAAATAGCAGGCTGTTAATCCGGCTCCAGAGAAACAGAACCAGTAAGAGATATGTATGTATGTATGTATATATATATATATATATATGCCAGGGGCGGGTCCTAGTCCACTTCAGTAGTGTGATCACATCTACCCAAATTATGTAGACAGATCTGGGGAAGGGTGGGTTCCCAAGGAGACTGAGATGCTATTACCAGAAGAGGGAATTATGCTGAGTCAGCAAAAAACTAACCGATTCTGGGGGAAGAAGGAAGGAAAGGAGAGTTCCAGGCAGAGGCTGTGAAGACCAAAGAGAACTTGTGATGCTTTGGAGGACCTGGGGAACATTCAGGACTCGAGGTGCTGCATCAGAGCTGACAATGTGAGAGGTGACCCTGGGAGGTCAGGCCAGCAGAAGCAGGTCCCGCAGGGCGTCTGAACCACCTGAGGCTTTCTCCCAAGGGCTGTGAGAAGCCACTGCAGGATTTGAAGGAGACTGAAGATTCTGAATTGCCTTCAAATTTGATGACTTAACAGTTTTGCAGAGAGTGGGGAGAGAGGGGAGAAGCATTGCCTTCAAGGTCAGATCTGGAAAACAACCCTATTAAAGCAATTTGGCAATCATGTTTTCCAGCAAAACCCATTCAAGTGATATGTGCTCCTCTAATTCGTGTAAGGACCCAGAGATGCTTTTCCAGAACAAGATGGCCCCTCTGGTCATCATGCTCTTTGCTGTGATTCATTCAAGTGATTTCATTCCTCAGCTGAGATAAGAGGTTGCTTGTACCAAGGGCCACTGCGCACCATGCCCTGAAATTTTTTTTTAAAAAAACGGTGCTTCTTGTAGCAAACGGCCCAAGTGCTTCTAGCAAATGGGCAGAGTTAACCCTTCAGCAACCTCAGTCATCCCCCATAGGAGGACAAATCCCACCTTGGAAAGAACCATATGGGGCAAGTTCCGCACATAAGACAGTGTCTGCAAGTCTGCTTCTACAGGTAGGTAAATTGCATGGAAAGTACAACTGGATTTGTGCCCAGTTTTCCCATTAGAGATCATATAAAGTGGAGGCGGAAGTTAATTGAGTTCCGAGTTCACTGTGTAATGTCGGGGAATTGGGGCTCTGGCAAGCAGGTCACGTGTAATGTGTTCTGGGGGGTAGTGTTTTCACACAAGCTCCCTGGGAGAGGAGAAGTTTTCTTTCACCAGGAGTGCGACCTTCAGAAAGCAGGCTTCTGGGGTTCCAAAGGGGCTTTCACCTACATTACAGGATAAAGGTCTCATTTTGCTTAGAGAGACTTTCTTGCAATGGGGCATGCTCATGATATTCAAGAAAAGGTAATAAAAAACCCCTGCCTTTCAACAAGAGCCATAAAGTCCAAGTGGTTAAGAGCCAGGACCCTGGACCCAGATTGCCAGATTACTCACAAGTTGGGAGATGTGGCACGGATCACTTAACCCTCGGGGCCTTGATCTTCTCATCTGTAAAATGGAGTAGTCAATTGCAACTCCCCAGTAAATCCACTGTGAGGATTAAACAAGTTAATTTCTATTAAGTGCTTAGAGCATTGTCTGGCTCACGGAAAGTGCTATTTAATTGTTAGCTGTTCCTAACGAGCATTTCTGTGCTAGGACACAGCACTGAGTTCTGTACATGCCTTATTTCATTTCATCATAAAAAAAATAAAGATAGAAACGCTGCAGGTAAGCAAAAGTGGGTTTACCTTGAGGCTATTAAAGTTAAAGAGAGGCCCCTGGAAAAAGCCCATAAGGGCCTGTGCGGTAACACTGGCAACAGTCAGACCTCTATCTATCCTTATTCTCAAAAAGGATCCCCCAAAGTTGTATAATCTTCAGGCTCTACCACACAGCTTCCTGCCCTGGAGGTAGGGATTCTTATTCTCATTTCACAGAGGAGAAAACAGGCTCAGAGCAGTGAGTGGACCTGTCCAAAGTCACCAGAGAGGAGCTGAGCTGAGATGCCAACCCAAGTCTATCCGGCATCCACTGGACCCCACTGCCCGCTCAGGGTGTGGACAAAGTTAGCCGCAGATCCCTGCCAGCCAGAATTTGTCTCTTCTTACCTTTCCTACCTGGGTCTGACCCAGGTGGCCATCCTAGAGCTTGGTCCCCATAGGCACAGATTAAACATTTTCTGGATGAGTGAATGAATGATTTTCTAATCTCTCCTTCCATATCCAGTCCAAGGACTATGACTTCTCTTCCCCCATTGTATGTGTCTTAGGGACCACATCAGTGTTGTTGATCAGGTAAGACCTACCTCTGGCCTAGGAGAGGGTGTAGGAGGGACCCAAGCTAGGACAACAGGGGCTCCCTCTCTGGAATTTGAGCTCAGAGTGACTAAAAGACACAGGTGAGTTCATTTCTGCCTCCTTCTGCAGTGTCCTTGGTCCTACCTGTTCCTCTCCTGTGTTCTGCAGCCTTCCCAACAATTCCATGAGCTCCTGATAGCCTTACCATAAAGTTTCTTTTACTCAAGATTGCCAAGAGCAGGGTTCCAGGATTCACAATCAAGAGCTGCAATCAAAATAAATAAATAAATACATAAATTAATTTAATTTAATTTTTAAAAATTTTTTTAAAAGAGCTGCAATCAAGTGATGCACGGTCCTTCCCAACACTTGACCCCTCCCCCTGGCCACACATCTGTAAAAGTAATGATTCCAATATTTGAGGGGTGCAAGATATAAGTAAGACATTTTGAGGTTTGAATCTCTCCCACAACCTCCCCCCACCCAATGGCCACCCAGCTTCTGTGTAAACCCTTAGAGGGAATTCACTTCACCTTTGAATAGTTAACTTAGAATATTTCTTCATGTTCGACTAAAACAGGAATGAGAATACTCATAAGTAGCCTTTATATTATGGATGGTGTGCTTAGGAGCATGGGCTCTGGAAGCAGACAGTTCAGCTGTTTCCTACTGTATAACACACATCCATTCTTTTAAGTTGTGCTTTTCAAGTAATTTGCTCATTTCATCTGGTTGTCAAATTTATGTCATAAAGGTGTTTGTACTATTCCCTTCCTTACCCTTTTATTATTTTTAGGATCTGTAGTGATGTTCCCTCTTCCATGACTTATATTGGAAATTAGTCTTTTATCCTTTTTTCTTTCTTGATCAGTCTAGCTAAATATTTATCAATTTTATTGACCTTTGCATAGAACCATCTTTTAGTTTCATTGATTTTTCTATTGTTTGTTTCAGTTCATTGATTTTTGTTTATTGTTTCCTTCCTTTTAATTTGATTTTCTTAATTTCTTAAAGTGGAATCTTAGATAATTAAGATATAAATCTTTTTTATATTCTAACATAAACATTTAAAGATACAAATTTTCCTCTAAGTACTGCTTTAACTGCATCCCATAAATTTTTGTGTGTTTTATTATCATTATTATTCAGTTTAAAACATTTTCTAATTTATTTCATGGCTTCTTCCTTGAGATGTGTTCTGTTTAATCCCCAAATATTTGGGAACTTTCCTAGATATCTTAGTGTTATTGATATTTAATTCCATGTGATTAGGGAACATAACCTGTATGATTTCAATCTTTGTAAATAAACTGAAGTTGGGTTCATTATGGTGCTCTTGAGAAGAATTTTATATTCTGCAGTTGGATATAATTTTCTATAAATACAAATTAAGTCATTGTGATTGATAGTGTTGCTCAAATCGTCTATGGCTTTGCTAATTGTTTTCTCAGTTGTTGAGAGAGGAATATTAAAGTCTACAATATAATTGTAGAATCTTTTATATCTCCCTTTAATTTTGTCAATTTTTGCTTCATTTATTTGGAAGCTCTATTATTAGCCACATACACATTTACAATTATTATGTCTGCCTGTTGAAATTACCCTTTTATTATTTTGAAATTTTCCCTTTTTTTTAAACTTTAAACCTATTTTATTTTCTATTAGTATAGTCATTCCTGCCTTCTTACACTGACTGTTGGCAGATTTTGTATATATTTTTCCACCCTTTTATATTTGACTTATCTGTGTCTTTATATGTGAAGAGTGTCTCTTGTAGAAGGGACATTATTGGGTCTTGCTTTTTTATCTGAAAGTCTCTGCCTTTTAATTAGAATGTTTATACCATTACTATTTAATATAATTTTTTATGATTGGGCTTCGATCTGTCATTTTATTGTTTATTTTCAATTAATTTCTTCTGATTTTTTTGTTCCTCTATTCCTCCTCTTCTCCCTTTTAAAAAGTATTAACTAGTGTATTAGTTTGCTTGGGCTCCATAACAAAGTACCACAGACTGGGTGGCTTAGATGACAGAAATTAATTTTTTCACAGTTCTGGAGGCTAAACATCTGAAGAGATCAAAGTGTTGGTTTCTTCTGCAGCCTCTCTCCTGGGCCTCTAGTTAGCTGTCTTCTCCCTGTGTCCTCATATAGTCTTTTCCTCTATGCCCATCTGTGTCCAGATTTCCTCTTCTTATGTAGACATCAATGATATTGGATTAAGGTCCACCCTAATGATCTCATTTTAACTCCACTACCTCTTTAAAGACCCCCATCTTCAAATACAGTCACATTCTGAGGTTCTGAAGATTAGGACTTCAACATATGACTAGGGGAGGGGGAACACAATTCAGTCCATAACAATTTGTTTTATAATTCTATTTAATTTTTGCATTAACTTTTAACTATACAGCTTTGCATTATTTTTTAATTGTTGCTTTACAATGTATATTCTCAACTTTTCATAGTCCATTTACAATTAGCCTTGTGCCACTTCATGTAAATATAGAAGTACTGTAATTGTATAGGTCCACATTCCCCCATCTTTCATGCTATAATTGTTATCTGTATTAAGTCAACATACATTATACCCAAGACAGTGTTATAATATTTTTTTAAACAGAGATATGTATTATAAAGAAATTAAAAGGGAAATAGCAAAAACATAGACTTTGGTATTCATACTATTTAACATTTGCAATGGTCTTCATTCTTTTCTAAGGCAAGAAGTTTCCATTTGGTAGCATTTCCCTTTGGCCTGAAGAACTTCCATTAGCATTTCTTACAAGCAGAACTGCTGGCAAAACAAATACTTTCAGTTTTCTTTTATCTGATATATCCTTCATTCTTTTTTTTTTTTTTAACATCTTTATTGGAGTATAACTGTTTTACAATAGTGTGTTAGTTTCTCCTTTACAACAAAGTGAATCAGTTATACATATACATATGTTCCCATATCTCTTCCCTCTTGCGTCTCCCACCCTCCCTATCCCACCCCTCTCATGGTCACAAAGCACAGAGGTGATCTCCCTGTGCTATGCGGCAGCTTCCCACTAGCTATCTAATTTACATTTGGTAGTGCATATATGTCCCTGCCACTCTCTCACTTCGTCACAGCTTACCCTTCCCCCTCCCCACGTCCTCAAGTCCATGCTCTAGTAGGTCTGTGTTTTATTCCCATCCTACCACTAATCTCTTCATGACATTTTTTTTCTTAGATTACATATATATGTGTTAGCATACGGTATTTGTTTTCCTCCTTCTGACTTACTTCACTGTGTATGACAGACTCCAGATCTATCCACCTCATTACAAATAACTCAGTTTCATTTCTTTTTATGGCTGAGTAATATTCCATTGTATATATGTGCCACATCTTCTTTATCCATTCATCTGTTGATGGACAGTTAGGTTGCTTCCATGTCCTGGCTATTGTAAATAGAGCTGCAATGAACATTGGGGTGCATGTGTCTTTTTGAATTATGGTT
>NC_041227.1:13533953-13546803 GCF_002837175.3 Physeter macrocephalus | reverse complement strand
CAGCTCCGCGCCAGTTTCTGGAGCTCCTTTAAGCGGCGCGCTTAAACCCCTTCCTCGCGCACCAGGAAGCAAAGAGGGAAGAAAAGGTCTCTTGCCTCTTCGGCAGCTCCAGACTTCTCCCGGACTCCCTCCCAGCTAGCCGTGGCGCACTAGCCCCTTCAGGCCTTCATTCTTGATGAATGTAGAATACATTCATACTGGATGTAGAATTCTAGGTTGACAATTTTTTTTCTCTCTTTCATCATTTTAATTATGTGGCTTCACTCTTCTGCTCTGTGTTTTCCAATGGGACATCAAACATTAATCCAATCTTTGCCCATGTTTGTAATATGTTGTTTTTCTCTTGCTGCTTTCATGACTTGCTCTTCAGGTTGACTTCAACATGAACTTTCATATCTGTATTCTTCTTGGTGTTCATTAAGCATCCTGAATCTGGGAGTTTGTGTCTTTCATCAAATTTTCATCACATTTTCAGCATTATTTCTTCAAATTTTTTTCTGCCTCATTGTTGCTCTTCTCTCCTTCTCTCCTACTAGATCAGTTTCAAAGTGGGGTCTGAATCACCTGCAAGATGAAGGGTGGGGAAAACTTGAAAAAATGCAGATTCTTGGTCCTTACCCCAGACCTAATAAATCAGTCTCTGGGACTGAGACCCAGAGAACTAGGGATAAGTTCCCCAGGTGATATTTATTTATGCACAAAGTTTAAGAATGACTGCACAGCATTTTACAGGCTTTAAGGGCTGGACCATGTCTTTTTCATCTTTAAGATGTTCCTTACTTGTCCCATAGTGTCTCACACCATGCTTTGTAACTAGAAGGTATTCAGTATACAGGTTGACTTGAATATAATATTTGTACAGATTTATGGGATGGCATATTCTTCAAAATTCAAGACATTTCCTATGCCACTCTTTACCTCTTCTTAAAGTTGAGGTGGTTGTAATTCATACTGAGTTAATCAGGACTCCTCTGGTTCCAGTTACAGAAACACAACCCTAACTGACTTAAACAGAACAAAGGAAATTTGTTAGCCCAGGAAACTGAAAGTCTAATCACGTGTCAACTTCAGTTGTGGCCAGACTCAGGACATTAACAACACATCACTAGTCCCTTTTCTCTCCGTTAGGTTGGTTTGTTTGCAGGCAGGTCTTTTCCCACTTTGAGATAAACAATGTTGTCAAGTTCTGGGCTCACATGGTCCTCACTTGTATCAGTAAATGGAGCAGCACTTCCCAGACATCTCCAAACAAAGTCCCAGAAAGGACTTCTATGGCCTGACTTGAGTCAGGTACCCATTCTTGAACCAATCACAATAGCCAGGAGATGGGTGGCTCTGATTTGCTCTCCTGAGTAACATGGTCAGCCCCGAAGTAGGAGAGTCAGGGCCATGAAATGGATGGCCCTTAGGTGGGAGGAAGGAAAGGATGCTGAGTGCACGGTGTAACAGATGTCCCCCTACCACGGTCTCCAACATAATGGCTGTGAACTCCTGTCAATGCCTTTTAGCTGAGAAACTTTAGAATCACATTTGTGAAATGGGCCCCCTTCTTATTCCAGGGAGGTTAGCGCAAATTCCATAAACCAGTCATTCCCAATCTTGGCTGTAAATCAAAATGCCCTTGGCATTCTTCCTAAAAATACAAATGCTTGGACCCCTCCCCAGACCTAAAGAAGCAGAATCCCAGTGGGTGTGACCAGGGAGGGTATATAACGTTTGACATACAGAAGGGTAATGTTTTCTCCCAGCCAGCCTATATTCCCCTTTCCTTTAGAAACCCCAGTTTTCCTTCTGAAACCCGCTTTTCCAACTTTCAGTCCCGGCAGTTGTTGGAGGGGATGATTCGGCCCCAGTACCAAGAGTGAGCATATGACCTAAGCCTGGCCAACCAGAGAATTTGGTCTCTCTGTCCACAGTGATTGGTTCAGGGATGGGCACTGAATGCAGCCTGAGCCTGTGAGCCCCAGTCCCAGAATTTTATTGGAAATCTTATGAAAAAGAAGTCCTCTCTTGCCATTGGAAGCACTGATGTGAGCCTGCAGCGGCCAGGGGCCGCCACCTGGTGAAGCCCACTGGAGAGTGAAGCCTTCAGTTGGCAAAATGGAGCTGAATGAGGGAAAAAGATGATTCTAGAGATTTCTGGCAGAGCAGCACATGCAGCAGACCCAGAGAGCTGAGAATATCACAGAGAAGTAAGACCAGAGTTCTGAAAGCATCCTTCTGGAGCCTTCTCCATCCCTAGTCTTGCACTCAGGAGAACCTCTGACCTCCCTTTAGAGAAAAGTCAGTTTGAGTTGTGTTTTTCTGCTACCTGTAAGTAGAATATCCCTAAGTCCTTCATTCATGTTCCAAAGCTTATCCATTCATTCAGCAGTCGTTTATTGAATGTCTTCTATGTGCTCAGCACTAACCTAGATGCTGGGGACACAGCAGTAATCCAAACACACAAACTCCCTGGCCTCATGGAGAATCCAGCTAGGAGGGTTGGCAGGCAATCAATAACACCTATTTGCATACATACATAAAACATCAGTAAAAATAGCATATCAGGTGGAGAGAAAGAAAGCAGGGAAGGAGGATAAACAGTGCCAGGGTTATGGGTGGGATAAATAGGGTCGTCAGAGAACTGAGAAGGTGATATTTGAGCAAAGACTCAAGGAAGTGAAGAAGTGCACACAGCAGATATTGGGGGACGGGAGTGTTACAGGCTGTGGTAACAGCCAGTGCAAAGGTCCAGAAGTGGGAGTATTTTCTAGAAAGAGCAAGGAAGCCAGTGTGGCCCAGGCGAAGTGGGTGACAGGGAGAATGGCTATGAATAAAGTCAGGGAGATCATGGGGGCCACATTGTGGGGGGCCTTCAGGACTCTTGTCAGGACTTTGGCTCTTCCCCTGCCTGACGTGGAGGCCATGGCAGGATTCTGAGCAGAGGAGGGTCATGGGTTTTGTGGCCTTGGGCAAGTGGCTTCAGTTCTGTAAGCCTCATTTGCTTCATGTATGAAATGAGAGTGAATCCCATTAGGCAAACACCACAGTAATAATTGTTGCAGGCAAGATCTACCCACAAATGCTAAAGTCAGTGGGAGGAAGTTTGCAGAGAAACAGGATACTCACAGAGCCTCAAAGTATCACCCCCCCCAATATATTTATTAATTACACAGAGAAACCGTATAACTTTACAATGGAGAAACCCAACAGGCACAACATTGACCAAGTGATCAAGGTTAACATCACCAGTAATAAGACATATGGACACCGTGTAGCACCTGATAAGAGGCCCTGAGGATACAGCATCACTTCTGCAGTGTTCTTGCCAAAGATGAACAACCTCAAACTAATCCTGAGAAAACACCAGACTAACCCAAATGGAAAGACATAACTGACCACTACTTATCAATCAAAGGCAATGTAAAACAAGGAAGGTGGAGAAATTGTCAGAGTGGAGGAGACTAAGAGACAAAACATCTAAATGCTATGTTGGTTCTTGGAGTGGATTTTGGGACAGAAAAAGGACGTGAGTGGGAAAACTGGTGAAATTTGAATAAGGTCTGTAGTTTAGTTAAGAGAATTGCTCCAATGTGAATTTCCTGGGATTGGAAATTGATACTTGAACTATGGTATGTAAATTGCTAACGTTAGGGGAAGCTGGATGAAGGGTATATGGGAACTCTGTACTATTTCTGCAGTTTTTCTGAAAGTCTAAAATTATTTCAAAATGCAAAATTGAAAATTGGGTGAATTATAGTTCTTACCATATAGGGATGTTGTGTGGATTGAACACACATAAGGCCTGCAGCGCAGTGCTGGATAAGCATTCTATAACTGATGGTGATTATTACTGCTAGTTTTTTTACATCTGTTATCGAACACTTGCTCACATAGCGCCAGCATGTTCACTACTGCTTGGTGGCTTTTGCTGTCTCTTGCCCTCAGCAGTGACTTCTCTCTTTGGGACTAAGTAAACAGGATTCCTCAGATCAGTCCTAAAAACCAAGAGTTTAAACAAAAGCAAACTGTGACTCTGGCTGCCTGCATCACTCCAGTTATGAAATAGAAACCAGAGGCTCCTGAGTGCTGAATGCAATAGACTAACAAACAACCCCAGCCCCACCCTCCCCCAGAACCAGATGGTATAATTTATTTGCAAAGGTCTAAGAAGAATAAGAAGAAAGCAACCACTCTCAGATAGACCTGCCAGTGTCGATGGCAAAGGGGCCACTTGTGGTTTCATCCTGGATCACATTCTATCCTAAACCAGTGCTCTTCAAACTCCTAATCAGGCACAACATTTTGAAACAACCACCCCAATATTTATTTATTTGTTTACAAATTATATACATATTCTACTCTATTAACATATTCTGTGAATGGTGAAGTAGATGCAAGAAAAAGTGTAAGAGGAAGTGATAAGGAAGAAATAAATAATATTTTGAAAAAAATGACTCAATGACATTAAAAAATCTTTTTTCTCTCATTAAACCATTATTACTATTTGAATATTGAAAACAATGTGACTTAATAGCCTTCATTCTTTTTAAATTCTTGGTTTATAATTATATGTTAGATTTTTTTCATCAATACTTGATTTTAATGGCTGTCAAAAATGGAAAAGTAACCTCATAAAGATATGTCTTCCAACTGGAAGAAGGGTTTTACTTGCTGTAGTTATTTTAAAAAATGCTTTCCATCTTTTCCATTCCATACACCAATTTTGCAAAGGTTTTGGTTGAAATCTGTCTGGTTACTTCTGTCTTCCATGAGGTTAAGCTATTGTTCTTCAAAACAAATTGAAAAGTGTTGAATTTTTACACTTGTAACGCATGAGTTTAAAATCCACTGAAATATTAGGTTGGGATGATTTTATTTTTTGTTTTGTTTTGTTATATACAATGGGATGATTTTAAATTATATTAGAAAATGCCATTTCCAGGTCCTTAAATTGGGTACAGTTTTGAGCATTTATATAGGTAATTTACATAGTTTTGAATAATGTAAATATATCAACAGTAATCCCTGAACAAGAATATTTCCAAACATTTGTTTTCAAAGTGTTCTCTCTGTAGTCCAATTTTCTTTCAAAAAGCAATCCTTTTCTCTCTCGTTTTTAAGTGCCACCCTTACCCTGAAGGCCCTGAATAAGCGTGTGCTGACCAAACAGCAGGAGTAGGAAGAATATGAACTTTGCCCTCTTTCTCTGCCTGCATGATTCTTATCATCTTCTCCCCAAGGAATCTCTTTGGCCACTTGTTCATTGTCCTTTGGGAAGGGTTGGTTTGATTACAGCTAGAGTGGCCACAGAGCCCCCATCTGGTCCTCCTCCAGCTGTGCCCTCTCCGTGGGGGAGAAGTCAGCGAGGCGAAGGGGATGTGCACACCCAGAGGCCACACATCATCTCCCAGAGCCCCCCACCCTGGATCCTGGAATTTCATTCCAGGGCTGTTTGAGCTTCTTCCCCAGGACCATCCTCCCAAGAACAGATTGCATCAGCAAGGTCCATGCCCTGCAGCCCCAGAGGAGGCCAAGGGCAGGGGGTCAGAGCTAGGACATATGGGCTGGCACGTGCAAACGTGTGCACAGAGCTCCTTGTGGTGGGACGGAGCTGGAGGTATAGGAGGAAAAGGGAGGTGGGCTGGGTGACATCCCAGCCAGAACATGGAGACGTTCAAGAATTCTACATCTGAACCTGGCTTTCCAGGTCATCGTAAGGTATATTTGTAAAAGTTGGAGGCTAGAAAATGCTTTATTTAATATTTTTATATTTAGACATATGGCAAGTGGGCCTCCATTTGTACAATTGCCCTGGGTCCTGTAAATTGATGGGGGTACTTGACTGGGGCAAATTGGTGTCACTCAGCTGTCTCCTCTACATGGGCAGCCACTTCAGAAGGCCATTCAGTGGGGCTCTTCATCAAATGCCATCCATGTATCGGGCACTCTTACTTGAGCTCTTATTGCCAGAGGGCTCTAGGAGACTGCTAGCCTGCAACAGGACAGTGCACCAGGATTTGTATTCTCCCAGTTAGAGACCACAGTGTCCACCAAATCAGTGAATGGTGGACTGGCATAGATCTGAAAGTCTGAACCTACCAATATGAGATGATTCGCTCTGGGGGACTGGGAAAGAGAAAATTTCTCCGTTCCTCCCCAAACCTAAAAACCCATTTCAAGGGCCGCTATAATCACTTCCACTGTCAACGTGAAAGATATTCCGAAAAATATAGGGTGAAAATGAATAGTTGTCCAAGAATGGAGAGGGTACACAAATGATTTCTAAGTAGCATTTGTTAATTTCTAAGTAGCATAAGTTAATCAACTTACCTTCAACACGTGACAAATAAGTGAATGAATGAAAGTATGTTGCTTCCAGCCTCTCAACATTGGAAAACTCCAGCTCTTCCCTCTGGAGGTCTCAAACCCCCTAAAGGACCCAAGACTATCTAACTCACAGTCAAAGGAGGCATCACTGCCAAATGGAATATTAAATATTAATAGAGCTGAATATCTTTCTTATTATTTTAGTTTAAAAGTGTGCTTAAAAAAAAGTGTGCTTAGAAGTTCTTATGTTGTTTTCCTTGATCCCAATGGATAATCTGACCTACTCCACCTTGGAGACACTGCCCTAAATTATGAATTCCAATGAGAGGAGTTAAAAGCCTTAGAGCAGGCTTTCTGCTAAAATAGATGCCAAGCAACCAAGTCTTCTCCAAAAAAAAAGGAGAAAATTCAATACCACATTTTAGTTGCCTAGTTGGAGAGAAAGCTTGAGAATTTCAACTCCTAATGATGAATGTGGAGAAATAGAACAGGGCCACAGCAGAGGAGGAAGTCACTTAGAGAAGTCAGAACACCAGGACCTAGTTCAGCCTTTACCTAACTATGTGATTGCCTCAGTTTCCCCATTTGTAAAATCAGAGGGTCAGCCTTGATGTTTGCCAAGTTAAAAAGCTTAGATATGCATCAAACTAAGGGCTGCAAGTTCAAATGATTGTAGGGGTCAAGGAGAAAAGATATATGAATGAAGAAGTCCAGGAGCGACAACACAGGGAGCGGTGGAGACTGTGGTGACCTGGTGAGAAAAAAACACTACTCAGCTCCATCAGCTGCTGCCCTTTAGGCAGGAATAGAAGCTGACTATTGATAGATGTTCCAATTATCTCAGGAGAAACCAGGAATCCAGATGTTATAGAAATTTTTTTTATTATTCATGACGCCATCTAATTTTTTTAAACAATTTTTTGTAACACTGGACAAACAAAATCCACCCTGAAATCAGCTGCTCTAGAATACTGTCACTCATAACTACATTTCAACTTCACTGGCAACATTGGTTGGAAAGTGCTTTATGTTGCCCTGTCCTCACACACTTAATGTTTACTTCTGCTGAAGATGTTTATTCGCCTGGAAAGTGGCTCCCTAACAGAAACATTTGTCTTAACTGTTGGGACAAATCATCCATCTGCTGGGAGACTAAGAAGAACAGCCAAACCTTTCTCCCCTACAAGAGAGGCCAGCTTCTGAAAGCATTTGCGGATTTCTTTGTTTCTCTCTTTATGAGAGGCCAAAGTTGTCTTGGCATGGGATGGTGCCCTCCTGTACAGTTGGGATGCAAGTTTACAATCCAGCACTGCAAATTCAGCACCCGATAGGAAGACCTTGATCATCACAGTGGAATTTCCATGCAATCCTAACATGCAACTGTCAGTGGGAAGATCCGTTCTTCCTTCCTCTTTCTCCTGTCCGTCTTTATTATCTGAGCCTGCTTCTTGGCTGATATTGTCATATGTTTTGAAAGAATATCAGGTTAATTCCTATCCTCCTATACTCCTTGCTTCACACAATTTCATGCAAATGATCACTGCCTAAATGCACATTTCAAAGGGGACTCGTTTTATTCAGTCCTTCAGTCTTAACTTTGCCCTCCAAGCATGCCAGAGATACCTAGAGCCTTGATTTTTAATATAACTGTACAAAAAATTATGGGAAAAATGGAATCCAAATGATGGACTAGATTTTTTAATCAGGCAAGAATTCATTTTTCAAAGTAATCGTCTAGAGGTGATTCAATTTCACATGCTCTTTAAATATGTATTGTTCAGTGTTCTATGGCTTGAAGGGACAATTTTAAATTAGTGTATAGAGTAGGCTCTGAATCATAAAATAAAAACTCTAGCAGTTAAACTTTGTCATCCTGGCTGCAAAACTCTATTTTGTCTAAACAAAATTCTGCCTTCCTGATAAATCCACTTTCCTCCCCCTATTCCACTGTCTAAATAATTTTGTCAGTGGAAAGATAGAGGATTGTTGTTTTACTAATTGCAACTTAGAGATGTTGTGGCCGGAGGAATTCTAAGATGGTCCTCGTGGTCTCCTCCCTGATGTTAACTCCCTGTAGAATTCCCTCCCCTAGTGTGGGGGCCCTTGTGACTTGCTCCTAGCCAGTAGAATTTGGTAAAGGTGATGGGATGTCTCTCCCTTAATTAGGTTACATTATATGGCAAAGGTGAAGGTGGTCACTCTTGTGATTTTTACATATATACATATATTATTGAATTAATATAAATAATATATTTTCTATATATACTTCACAGGAATTTTATATATAAAATATATATATAAAGATTTTATGTGTGTGTGTGTGTGTGAGAGAGAGAGAGAGAGAGAGAGAGAGAGAGGGAACCCCGTTGCTAGCATGCACTAGCATAAGAGGGATTCTGGCCTTGAAGCAACCAGCTATGTGTGAGCTCTCTATGGTGAGTGTGAGCTCCCTAGAGTGTGAGTGTTACTGACCCAGATCCTTGAACTCTTTAATCTATAGAAACTGATGAGTCCAGATGAGAAATTCAGGAAGGCTTTATTGGGACTCAAGATGCCTCACAAGGTAGGAAGAGCTAGTAACAGGTGCCCTTGCTAGCTCCGGAAGAGGGTGGGCTGGTCCCTTAAATGGGGTGAGGGGGTGGGGCAGATCGGTGGGTGGGGTTGGGGGCGTGGCTCAGGTGGCCTGGCCACCCCCTTGCTGGTTCTGTGTGCAAGGATCATGTACAGGACCCTGCTTTTGCTCCAGGCACCTCAGACGTGGCAGTTGGTTTGTGGCCTTTTTGTATCTTACTGTTCATATTTTGCCCCAGCTGTGCACGCGTGCGGTTATTTTTAGTCCTGTTAGTTTCTTTGTACGCCATCGCTGGAGGAGATGCTTGTCCAGGTGCAAGCACTGCAGCAAAGGGTCCAGGTCCCAGGTCCCAGCCTGTCTCATGATCTCCCTAGGTGAGTGTGAACTCTCTCTCTAGGGTGAGTGTGAGCTCTCTGTGATGAATTGAACCGCCTATGGTGAGGACCACGTGGCAGAAAACTGCAGGTAGCCTCTGGGATCTGAGGGTGGCCTCCAGCTGATGGCCTTTCAGGAGCTGGGCCCTCAGTCATTGCAGCCACACGGAAATGAATTGTGCCACCGACTTGAATGAGACTGGGAGGAGGTCCTTCCCAAGTTGTTAAGCCTCCAGGTGAAAACGTAGCCTGGCTAGACCCTGACTGTGGCCTGGTGAGACATTGTGCAGAGGACCAAGTGAAGCTGTGCCTGGACTCCTGACCCACAGAAACTGTGAGCTAGTAAATGTATGTTGTTTTAAGCCACTTAGTTTATGATAATTGGCTGCACAGCAACAGAAAACTAATACAGAATTCATTTATGAGGACTTCTGCAAATGTGTCTAATTATAGAACTTCTTTAATGCTGAGAAAGACTGTAGTCCAACCCTTTCATTTTTCAGAGGAGCCCCTGGAATCAGAAATGGGAGCAGTGATAAAGCCAGGAACCAGGAATCCTGCCTCCTGGGAAATGGATTTTGTCCAAAAATCACATACCTCAAAATAGAATAATGATAGCTAGCATTTTATTATGTACCAAGTCTGTGCTATGTGATTTGCATAGAATATTATTTTAACCTAAAATAATTTCTCTTTTTGAAATGATCATTTTACAATTTATTTTTAATTACCCCAATAATATACTAATACATTATCATCATTTTAAAAATCATTTCAAAAAGAATACAAATAAAGTGAAGTTTCCCTTGACCCATCTTCTACCCTTCCTCTAAAACCAATCCCCTTCCCTTTAAGGAACCACTGGTATTAGCTTTATATGTACATTTTCAGAGTATATATTTGGGGAGACAGACGAGGGAGGGAGCAAAAGAGAGAGAGGAGAAAGAGAGTTGTGTATTGTGGGATTTTTATTTTTACGTAAATGGGACCATATTTTACATATTTGTTTTGTAATTCCCTTTCACTTAATAATATATCCTGTTACGTGTTTATGAACATACACCTCTACTTCATTCTTTTTAACTGCTGCATAGAATTTCTATACTCTAATTTATTTAACCAGTTCCCTATCAGTTTAACTGCTTTCCAATTTTTTGCTCTTATAATACTTTGATGAAGATCAAAGTATATGCTTTCTTGTGCCCCTACATGATTCTTTTTCTAAGATAGATAAATAGAAGTTGACTTTCTGAGCTAAAAGATATGCACACCTTAAATTTATATGAATATATAAAAATTTAAAACAATAGAATATAAATACATAAATTTTAAAGTATATATAAATATATACATACATATATTATTATTGTTGAATTTTCCTCTATAAAGGCTGAATAATATATACATATCCCAATACTTTATGAGCATATCCATTTGCTTATGACTTTAGCCGAACTGGTTATTATTCATCTTTTTGTGTGTTTACCAACCTGCAGGTACAAAAGGATATTTCAGTGTGTTTTATTTTGGGTAGTCCTGACTTTTAATGAGGTTGAGCATCCTTTAAAGTGCTTATTGGCCATTTCCACTTTGTGGTTTATTAACTGCATATTCATACTCTTTATTCACTAGTCTACTGGGTTGTTTGTTTTTTTCTTACTGATTTGTAGGAACTCTTGATAAATGTATTCTGTTTTATATTTAGCAAATCTTTCTTCTAAACTGTCCCTTGTCTTTTAATTTGATCTCTTTTGCTATACAAAGTTTTAAACTTTTTGTAGTCAAACTCATCAATCTTCTTCATTATAGCTTTTGCCTTTTTGTTTATTTTGTTTTGTTTTAGTTGTTGTTGTTTGATTTTGCTCAAGGAAGGCCTCCCTGCCGTAATGTTGCAGAAGTAGTGCCATGTTATTTTTCTAATATCTTTCTTATTTTTTAATATGTATTTTATTTTATTACACATGGAATTTGTTTTAATGACTGAAGAGAGGTAAGAATTAGCCTTTCCCATTGGAAAACTGATTGTTCCAACCGCATTGAGTGATCCGTACTTTCCCCACTGAGCAAAACAAATTTGCATTAATATGTGTTTGTTCCTAGACTCCATATTCTATTACATTGATCTGTTTGTGTCTTTATGCCAACATTTTTCAGTTTTAATCACTATAACTCCTTTATCTGTTCTGATATCTGGTCAGGCAATTTGTTATTCGTTTTTAAGATGTTTTTGTCACACGTTTCCTCTTTTGTTAGATGAATTATGGAATCAGCTTATCACACTCCTAAATATTGATATATCTGTATGTGTATATACATCTGTATGTATACATATATATGTACATGCATCTGTGTATATACGAGTCTGTCTGTATATGTGTATATAGCTCTGTCTACTGAGGGGGCCTGAAAGCAGAGATACAACAGTAGCAATGGACACACTTAGCACCCAGATGTTGGTTTCTAAAAATTATTTTCCACTATAAGGAACCGAAGATTTTTGGAGAAATGGCTAATTCCAGGACTGGATCAAAACAAGTAGAAGATGAACCTGAGCATCTTGTGCCAGAAAGGAAGGAAGTACTCAAAGAATGATGGGGAAATGTCACATGGACACAGAAGCTAGAATGAAGAGGCTCCCACTGGCTGCATCTGGGATAGTCTGGTCATGAAAATAAATAGATAGTAACAGATGATACCCATTAAAGAAAAGAGTATGAATAAATAAGTTAATGCATTGAAAGTTTGATGAGAAATAGAATATGTACATAGTCTCAAAGTTTATCCCCACAAAATACCTATTAATTACAAAGGAAAAAAAGAGTAACTTGACAGTGGAGGAGCCTGGCAGATACCACTTTAATTAAGCATCAGAGTTAATATCACCAGACAAATTGAAAATGTATACTATAATCCTATTACTGGGCATATACCCTGAGAAAACCATAATTCAAAAAGAGTCATGTACCACAATGTTCATTGCAGCTCTATTTACAATAGCCAGGACATGGAAGCAACCTAAGTGTCCATCAACAGATGAATGGATAAAGAAGATGTGGCACATACATACAATGGAATATTACTCAGCCATAAAAAGAAATGAAACTGAGTTATTTGTAATGAGGTGGATAGACCTGGAGTCTGTCATACAGAGTGAAGTAAGTCAGAAGGAGAAAAACAAATACCGTATGCTAACACATATATATGGAATCTAAGAAAAAAAAATGTCATGAAGAGATTAGTGGTAGGACAGGAATAAAACACAGACCTACTAGAGCATGGACTTGACCCTGAGAAAAGCATAATTCAAAAAGAGTCATGTACCACAATGTTCATTGCAGCTCTATTTACAATAGCCAGGACATGGAAGCAACCTAAGTGTCCATCAACAGATGAATGGATAAAGAAGATGTGGCACATATATACAATGGAATATTACTCAGCCATAAAAAGAAACGAAATTGAGTTATTTGTAGTGAGGTGGATGGACCCAGAGACCGTCATACAGAGTGAAGTAAGCCAGAAAGAGAAAAACGAATACCGTATCCTAACACATATATATGGAATCTAAAAGAAGAAAAAGGTTCTGAAGAAC
>NC_041227.1:13461500-13533793 GCF_002837175.3 Physeter macrocephalus | reverse complement strand
ATAGGGGGATATATGTATATGTATAGCTGATTCACTTTGTTATAAAGCAAAAGCTAACACACCAGTGTAAAGCAATTTTACTCCAATAAAGATGTGAAAAAAAAAGAAAAAAAAAAAGAAAATGTGTGCTATGAAGAACACATCATTGCTTCTGTGGTATTCTTGCCAAAGATACATAACCTGAATCTAATCATGAGACAACACCGGATTAATCTAAATGAGAGACATTCTGCAAACAACTGGCATTTTATCAATAATAGCATATTCTGTAATATGTAATACCATATTATAGTATATCATATAGTGTATTATAATACATGGTATTATATATTATATAATATGTTTTATGTATGTTATAATATATAGTATTATATACATTACATATTTAAATATTATGTCATTGCTTTCTTTTAAAATATACTTTTTTTTTTGTTTGTTTCAATACGCAGGCCTCTCCCTGTTGCAGCCTCTCCCGCTGTGGAGCACAGGCTCTGGACGCGCAGGCTCAGAGGCCATGGCTCACGGGCCCAGCCGCTCTGCGGCATGTGGGATCTTCCCGGACCGGGGCACGAACCCGTGTCCCCTGCATCAGCAGGCGGACTCTTAACCACTGCACCACCAGGGAAGCCCTATATTTTAAAATATATACGTGTTTTCTTTTTTAAGATATAAATCTTTCCGGATCTTTCTAATATACAAATTCTTCTGGACAATTCTCTGGATATTTATAAGTACTTGTGTATTCACACGTATTATTTTTGGTTTTTTCTTTTTTATTTCTTTTACTTTTTTGCATTGGTCTTCCTGGAATCTCATTTCTGCCTTTCAGCTCAAGGAGTCAGCGGGGCTCTGCCTGTGTTTTCCCTCCCTGTGCTGGAAACTCTCTCAAGGTAGTGAGCTGGGACAATGGTAGGGCTCACCTTGTTTGTTTCCCATCTATTAAGGAACACAGTTCTTCATTATCTGATCTCCAGTGTCTTTTAAACGCTTGTCATTCCGTTTTGTCTAGGTTTTCGACTGTTTAAAGCAGGAGGGTACATCTGGTCCCTGTTATCCCATCTTAGTTAGAAAGGATGTCAATATTTTCATGTTGCAATTCTTGGTTTCAGAGATGGTTACAGAGAGTTAATAATTGGTCAGTTCCTTAAAAGAAGTAGAAAACAAAGTTGTGACTGCAAAAATGTTTATTACAATAACTGAGTGTTACAAGAGTTAAGGATGACAGACTTCAGCACACTCAACTAAGCAAGGTCACCCTGACCCTGAAATTCTATTGCAATTATATTAAATGCCCATCCAAGATTTAGTACCATTCCCCAAGATTCTTTCTCTCTCTCTTTTTAAAAATTTCTGGATATTTCTGGTTCACCTAGTAACTTCTGATTAGATTTCCAGCTTCTGCAGAATTCTCATTACTTAATTTACAACATACTACTCTAGGTTTACCTAGAGTAGTTTACCATGCCCTAGGTGTGGCCTATCCATGGACTATGACTCTCTTCATTACTCTGATTCACTCTCTCTCCCCATAAAAATAAAAAAAAAAATAGTAATAATAATTGGTCAGTTCCTTTATCGTCACTTGTTAGATCTTTAGGATTTAACTGTTTATTTTTTCCCACAATTCCCAACCACCACTTCACCCCCATACCTATCACTTGGTTGATAATGCTGTGATTTTTAAAATTCAATTTATTTAAATTAAAAAAAACAAAACATTTCACCCATATCTCCCACCTACCCGCATCCCCAGCCCCACCTGTTGCAACCATCAATCTGTTCTCTGTATCTATGAGCTTGGGTTTTCTTTGGGTTTTTGTTTGTTTGTTTGTTTGTTTTGTTTTTAGGGTCCATGTTAGAGAGATGATACAGTATTTGTCTTTCTCTATCTGACTTATTTCACTTAGCATAATGCCATTGAGGTCCATCCATGTTGTTGCAAATGGCAGAATTTCCTTCTTTTTATGGCTGAATAATATTCCACTGTATATATATGTATATCACAATTTCTTTATCCATTCATCCACCAATGAACACTTAGGTTGTTTCCATACCTTGGCTACTGTAAATAATGCTGCAACAAACATGGAGGTGCATATATCTTTTCAAATGTTTTCATTTCCTTCAGATAAATATCCAGAAGTGGAACTGCTGGATCATACGGTTGTTCTATTTTTAATTTTTTGAGGAACCAACATACTGTTTTCCATAGTGCTTGCACCAATTTACATTCCCACCAACAGTGCGCAAGGGTTCCCTTTTCTCTACATCCTCACCAACACTTGTTATTTCTTGTCTTTTTGATAATAGCCATTCTAACATGGTGAGGTAATATCTCATTTCGTTTTGATTTGCATTTCCCTGATGATTAGTGATGTTGAGCATCTTTTCATGTGCCTTCTGGTCATCTGATGTCTTCTTTGCAAAAATGTCTGTTCAGATCTTCTTTCCAGTTTTTAATCAAATTGTTTGATTTTTGCTATTGAGTTATATGTGTTCTTTATATATTTTGGTTATTAGCACCTTATTAGATATATGATTTACAATTATTTTTCTCCCATTCAGTATGTTGCCTTTTCAGTAGGAGTACAGTTTCATTTGCTTTGCATGTGGCTGTCCAGTTTTCCCAACACCATTTATCAAAGAGACTAACCTTTCCCCATTGTATATTCTTGTTTCCTTTGTTGTAAATTAATTGATCATATATGCATGGGTTTATTTCTGTGCTTTCTATATTCTCTTCTATTGATCTATGCCTAATTGCTTTGGCTTTGACCTCCAATACTATGTTGGATAAAATTGGCGAAAGTGGGCATCCTTGTCTTGTTCCAATTTTAAAGAGATAGCTTTCACCTTTTCACCACTGAGAATGATGTTAGCTGTGGGCTTGTCATATATGTATGGCCTTTATCATGTTGAATTACATTTCCTCTGTATCCACAGTGTTGAGAGGTTTCTTTTAATCATAAATGGATGTTGAATTTTGTCAAATGCTTTTTTTGCATCTACTGAGTGATCCTATGATTTTTATCCTTCATTTTGTTAATGTGGTGTATCACATTGACTGATTTGTAGGTGTTAAACCATCCTTGCATTCCTGGAAAAAATCCCACTTGATCATGGCATATGATGCTTTTAATGTATTGTTGGATTCCGTTTGCTAAGATTTTGTTGAAGATTTCACATCTAACTTCATCAGGAATATTGGCCTGTAAATTTCTTTTTCTGTAGCATTCTTGTCTGGTTTTGGTATCAGGGTAATGCTGGACTCTTAAAATGTGTTTGGAAGAGTTCTCTCCTCTTCTATTTTTTGGAAGAGTTTGAGAAGGATTGGTATTAATTCTTCTTTGACTGTTTAGTAGAATTCACCATCTGGTCCTCGACTTTTGTTTGTTCAGAGGTTTTTGATTACGGTTTCAATCTCCTTGTTAGCAATCAGTCTGTTCAGATTTTCTATTTCATCGTGATTCAGTCTTGGTAGGTTGTATGTTTCTAGGGATTTATCCATTTCTTCTAGGTTGTTCAATTAGTTGGCATCATGGTCTCCTATGATTGTTCATAATAGTCTCCTATGATCTTTTGTGTTTCTGTGGTATCAGGTGTACATTTATCATTACTGATTTTATTTATTTGAGCCCTCTCTCTCTTTTTTCTTGGTAAGTCTACCTAAAGGTTTGTCAGTTTTGTTTATCTTCTGTTTATTCTTTTTATAATACTTAAACACTGTCATACTGTTTATGACATCCTACAAATTACATTTCCCACACATATAGATTCACCTCCTTTTAAAATACTGTCAAATATGGATACACCAGGGCACTTATCCATTTCTCTTTAGTTGTCTTTTGTTTCCATCTGCTTACTCTTTTTTTTTTTTTGGTGGTGCCACATGGCATGTAGGATCTTAGTTCCCCAACCAGGGATCAAACCTGTGCCCGCTGCATTGGAAGCCCAGAGTCTTAACCACTGGATCACCAGGGAAGTCCCTCCATCTGCTTACTCTTAGAAACAAGGTTTGATGAAATCTTCTTGTATGTGCTCACTGTAGGCTACTTTACCTGTTTCCCTAGAGAGGAGTTGGATTATAGAATTCCTGGGTTACTCTTTACATTTTAATTGGTATTCCCAAATTTCTCTCTTCAGTGGTCACACCAATTTGAACTTACAAGAAATATTTCACAAGAGAAAGCATTATGCACACAAAACCCAATAACCTGTAGAGTTTAATGTTGAATGTGGCAGAGACTTAGTATGTATTCTCCCTTCCTACCTTAGGAATAGAATACAGCTGACACTTGAGCAATATGGATTTTTATATACATGGATTTTTTCAATAAATACATAGTATAGTACTACACAATCAGCAGTTGGTTGAATCTACAGATGTGGAACCACAGATACAGAGACCCACTGTAAAGTTATACTCAGATTTTTGACTGCAGGTCGGTCAGTACATCTAACCCCCTCATTGTTCAAGGGTCAACTGTATTTAACTTGGCACTGTCTGTCTGCCTAAATAAAAATAAAATCCACATTTCCCAAACTCCCATGCAGCTAGACACAGTCAGAGCACTAAATTCTGGTCAGTAGAATGTGATTGAGGTGATGCGTTCAATTTCTGGGCAGATCCTTTAGGAGAAAAGGATCTTTTCCCCCTTCCTGCTGGCTGGAATGTAGATGTGATTACTGGAGTTAGGGCAGCCATCTTGGACTATGAAATGGAAGCCACTAGTTGATGGCAGAGCAACAAAACAGAAGGACCCTGGGTCCCAGATGATTGTGGAGCCTCCAATCCAGCCATCAGCTACCAACCCAGACTTTTAAGGGGGAAAAAGGAAAGTGCATCAAATAAAAGCCACTTTTGGGGAACGTCTTTCTGTCACAGCAGCCAAACTGATAACCTAAATAATGCAATTACTAAATGCTGAAAGATAATTATCTGGTAAAAAGAAGTCATCATTCCAACTGGGGGGATTATAAAAAGATTATTTTAATTGATCTTCCCAGTAATTCTATGAGGAGGGAAGTTTGTATATAGGTATTTAACTGCCATTAATGTTGCAGATTGTTAAAAATGCTTATAGTACAACTATTTTATTCCCCTTGGGATTTTTCTACACTGTTGGAGAGAGAAGACCAAGGGATTCAGCTCTGTGGAACCAGGAAGAAATGCTGTCCAAACCAACTGGGGTTTTGGCAATGAATCCGCATTTGTTCACCAGTGTAGCTATTGTTTAGATTCCACTGTTCTGAAAAATTAAGTTGTTCACTATTTTAAATTTTTTGCTAATCCGAGTGTAACGAATGACCTTTCTTCTTAGGTCACTAAAAAGAATTTTCTTGTGTTTGTGGCTAATTTCTTAATGGCAGAGGCCCAAATAAGGGGAGGGGGGGACGCTTAGGTCAAAACTAAACATGGGATGAGAGAAGGATCCTGGATTTCCTGTGGCTCATTCCATTTTCAATCATCCATACTGCTATACATGTGTTTGAGTGGTTTTTGTGTACAGAATAAGCTGTACACAAATTCTAGGAAATAATTTTCAATTACTAAAGTTACAATTTACCAAATCTAGCTTCTCCCCCTTGGGTTTTTAAGTTTCCTTTTTGAAATCTATTGTTCCATTTCTAAGAACACAGTAACAAATTCAGCCTTGTTTTTAAGGAAGTCATGGATTAATGTTTGGTCCCACTTATAAACTTAGCTAAGTAAATGCCTTAGGCCACTTGAAACTGCATTTCTAAATTTGATAATCTGTATTTTCTTTGCAAGTACTTTAATTATTCAATGTTTCTACTTCTCAATCAATCTTATAAATCTACCAGATCACATATAGTAAATCTTAACTTCTCTTAAGTGTTCTAAATGATTGCATATAAACTTAGTAAGCCTTTGGTGGGGGCAGTGGTGGTGAGATGAACTGGGAGATTGGGATTGACATGTATACACTAATATGTATAAAATAGATAACTAATAAGAACCTGCTGTATAAAAAATAAAATTAAAAAGAAACTTAGACATTGGTGTAAAAACTGGACATTTAAGCAATGCTTCAATTACATTCAAAATGATAATTAACAAGTCTGACCAATATGCTACTCTGAAAGGTCTAAGTCTCTTAAACTTAAGTCTCTTATTAAAGTATGTAAATTACTAAATATGAACACTTTCCTCCTTAACAAAACATATTAATGTGATGATTTTGACCTTGTTGAATATTTCCACATTTATTTCTGAATCTTATCTCATTTAAAATATGCTTCGCAATAGGGCTTCCCTGGTGGCACAGTGGTTGAGAGTCCGCCTGCCGATGCAGGGGACACGGGTTCGTGCCCCGGTCCGGGAAGATCCCACGTGCCACGCAGCGGCTGAGCCTGCCTGTGTGTCCGGAGCCTGTGCTCCGCAACGGGAGAGACCACAACAGTGAGAGGCCCGCGTATCGCAAAAAAAAAATATGCTTCCTGATAAAATTGCTTTCCCATTTAGGCTAGTTCTATAGTTAACTCTAAATGTTCCTGGGGTTTAAAGATTCTTATCTTCTAGGGAGATTATTACCCTCAGGTAGCTGAGGTTGTTTCCAACTAGACTTCTTAACTTGGGGTGTGTGGATAGAATTCAGGGGGTCTGTAAAGTTGGATGTAAAAAATGTATCTTTATTTTCACCAACTTCTAAGTGAAATTTAGCATTCCCTTCAAATGTGAATGTGGCAATAAACCATAGTATATGAGCAGGACCTTGACTCTGTTGCCAGTAGAAATCATAGGTATTTCCATATCACATTATGGCTGTTGCAAACACCTTGAAATATCTTTATACTCAGCATTACTTCAACATTACGGAACTTATAGGCCTGCTGCTAGATCTTACTATTTAATGTACTAGTAAAGGAACTCACATGACTCCATCATCATATTTCAATATTTTTATTGAGGTATAATTGAAGAATAATAAACTGGAAATATTTTAAGGGTTAAATGTTATCATTTTTGATATACATATATATATGTCAATATATATACCATGAAACCATCAAACAATTCACACACTGGACTTTTCCGTCACATCCCCAACAGTTTCTTTTCTCTGTAATCCATCCTTCCCTCCACACCCACCCACAGGTGACAATTGCTTTGCTTTCTGTCACCGTAAACTAGTTTGCATTTTTGAGAAATTTATATAATTGGAATCATGTGTTGGGTCTTTTTGGGGAGAGTGAGGCTTTTGGCATTTTCACTCAACATAAAGATTTTGATACTCATCTATGTTGTGTGTGTATCATACATTCTTTTATTGCTGAGTAGTAATCCATTGCATAGATATACCACAATCTGTTTATTCATTTACCTGCTAATGGATAGTTTCACTGTTTCCAATTCTTAGCAGTTACAAATAGACTTACTATTAACATTCATATACAATTCTTTGCGTGGATTTGTGTTTTCCTTTCTCTTGGGTGTCAGATGGCTGGGTCGTCATATGGTAGGGGGATGTTTAACTTTTTGAGAAACTGCCAAATTGTTTTCCAAAGCAGTTGTACCATTTGACATCCCAACCAGCAGTGTATAAGAGTTTAGCTGCTCCATATCCTTGTCAGCACTTGGTACAGTCAGTCTTTTTAATTTTAGCCAATCTAATGGATACGTAGTGGTATTTCATTATATTTTAATGTACATTTCCGTGATGATTGATGATGTTGAGCATCTGTTTTTGTGCCTATTGCCAATTCGTATATCTTCTCCTATGAAGTGTTGGTTCTAAAGTTTTCCCAGTTTTTAATTGAGTTATTTGTTTTGTAAAAGTTATTGAGTTGTTAAAGTTCTTCATGTATTCATTATCTAACCCTTATATTTTTTATATCTGTCTGATAGAAGTATTATATTTCTTCTAGTCTATAGCTTGCTCTTTATTTTCTCAGTTTTGTCTTTTGAAGAACAAAAGTTTTATATTTTGACAAAGCTCAGTTTACCAATGTTCATGGTTTGTACTTTCAGTGTTCTAAGAAATGTTTGACTACTGCAAAGTTGTAATGATTTTCTCCCTATGTTGTCTTCTGGAAGGTTTGTGGTTCTAGGCTTTCCATTTAGGGCTGTGATCCATTCTGAGTTAATTTTTGTGAATAACGTGAGGTAAATTTTTTTCTTATCAATAAGAAATAAGACATTAAATTGTTTCTTATCAGTGTTCAGTTTTCCAGCACCCTATGTGCATTATAAGCATTTTTGTTTATATAGAAGCATTTTTCTGAGAAGATGTCCTTAGACTTAAGCAGACTGCCAAAGAGGTCCCTGACAGATGTTCTAGAGATTTCAGCAGAGTAAGAGATAAGAACCTGCAGACATCAAGGGAAAGCGCTCTCGATATGCATGTAGGAATCCATCATGTCAGCCCACCTGGTTCGGGGAGACCCTTTCTTAGGACAATGACGTTGCATAACAACCAGAGATTTGGGCAAGAGGGCTGACTGGAGTCTTTTCAGAAATGTGGATGGGATGCCCCGAACCACACCACGAAATGTTATGCTGACGATTTTATAATTTTAAGAAGGATTGCCCACAGCCCGTGGTCTACTCCTGGATGTCTGTTACCGCCTCCCATGTGATTACTTGCTTGAATTTCACATGTCTTTGGTCTTCAGGACATATCTAAATCATCCTGTTTAGGCAGGGTGGCCATCTATCCCAGTTTGCCTGGAACAGTCTTGGTTTATGCTTTATTTGATTTGATTTTTTGGTTTTTTTAAATTGAAATATAATTGATTTACAATTTGTGTTAGTTTCTGGTGTACAGCAAAGTGACTCAGGTATACAAATATATACTTTTTCATTATGGTTTATTACAGGATATTGAACATAGTTCCTTTTGCTATACAGTAGGACCTTGTTGTTTATCCATTCTCTATATACTAGTTCACATCTGCTAACCCCAGACATGCTTTATTATTAATAGTGCCCATTTCACTCTCAAAAGTTCCACTCTCTCCTGTACCAATATCAGGAAGCATTCTGATTTGTTTAAGTTGTTCTGTTGGTTTCTATCTTATAGGCTTTGAGAATCACAAACACAGTGAAGCACTTTGTCAAGCTTGACTCTGCAGAGCTCTGGGTGCTCCTTCAAGACCCTTTACAAGTACCCACAGGAGAAAGGTGCAAGCCATGAGGCTGAGATTTTTTTTTTTTTTCGATCTCTGGTGTTTATTCACTACCAGGCAGGTGACAACACAGCTTTATTTCATTTTTCCCCTCTGATGCTAAAGAATAAGCTATCTTTTAATTCTGACACATTTATCCATTCCAGAGACAGTATGAAAAACAGTCATCTAGCCATTTATCACCTTGGACTTTTCAGGCCAAACTGGGGTTGCTGTTTCATTTATAAGCCAGGGCAACAAGGGTGATTCCAGGTGGATGGGTTAAAAATGGAAAATATGAGCTCTTCAACAGAGCCTGGGATTTTTCGCCTCTGTTTTCCATATGGTGATTCTATATATGCTTGCTTTTTTTTTTTTTTTGCCATGCAGCAAGGCTTGTGGGATCCTAGTTCCCCAACCAGGCATTGAACCCGGGCCCTCCGCAGCAAAAGCGCAGAGTCCTAACTACTGGATTGCTAGGGAATTCCCTATGCTTGCTTTTTTTCCTTTTTAATTGATCTGTATAAAAACGTGAAATGCTTCACAAATTTGCATGTCATCCTTGCTCAGGGGCCATGCTAATCTCCATATCATTCCAATTTTAGTATATGTGCTGCCAAAACAAGCACAATATGCTTACTTTTGAATACAAAAAAGTTTGAAAGCCACTGATGTAATTGATCACATTTTCCTCTTTGCATTGGCTGCCAGGAAGCTCAGCATCTAATTCCTAGTCCACCACTAACAAGTGCTCAGGGCCTCCTAGCCTACATATTTATGAGACTCTCACCCTTGACTTTCTTTTCTTTCCCTCCTCATGTTTCCCCTTCACCTGCTTTTCTTGTTTTCTCATTCTGCTGCCACATGTATGTTTTTGCATGCAAACTCAAATCCTTTTTGGAAAGAGCCAAGGTTTAAATGAGTGCATTGAAACAAAAAGGAATACTTTTTCTGTAGAGGAGGTTTTTGCAGATGGGAAAGGAATGTGTATAGAAATAAGGCATAATTTGGCATGGAGAGTACACATGTGTGTTTGTAGGATATGTATATACATGTTGGAAACGTTGTGAAGTTTGTCGTTTTCAAAGTTAAGCTGGTCTTCTGGCTTCAGGGGACATTTATACTTGGAAGACTCCAGGGGGAAAAAAAAAAGTGTTTTACTCCAGGGTAGACGTGCCTGTGGTCTACACTCCAAAGAATCTGCTTTATGGTTTAGCATTTTCAGATTTTGTCTGGGGTTATTTTTCTGGTCATTATAAAATGAGGAGAAATACTTATTAAGAAGAAATCAAGGGAAAGAGGGACAGGAAGGGGGTGCTCCTGCACAGGGAGGGGGCTGGATTGTAAGTGATCTTGAGTAAGAAGTGGGAGCCTTAAGTCTTATCTGAGTTTCTATCTCATCTGCTGCAAATCTGTGGTCAAGTCCTTTTTCTCCCAAACATGGGGACTCTCACCCTCTGCTGCACACTTGGAATCACCGAGGAGCTTTAAAAAAATCCGATGCCGCAGTCCTTTCCCCAGAGAGTCTGGTTTAATTGGTCTGGGGGAGGGCCCCCGCATGGGGATTTTTAAAAGCTCCCCTGGAGATTCTAATGTGCAAGCCAGGGTTGAGACCACTGCCCTAAGAGAAAGAAAAAAATAAAATTAATAAGCACCTGCCTCCTGTTTATCTCTCAGGGGGCTGTGGGGTGTGGCTGCGATTTATGAGATAATGGGCCATATTCTGGTGAAGGAGAGGGCTTGAAGGAAACAGATTAACCCTTTGTATTCCATAGAGTTCTCTTGGTTAATAAGTGTTCATCAACGTTTTGCCCATGATCTGCAAGAAGAAACACATTTCACATCCTGACCCAGTACACACACACACACACACACACACACACACACACACACACACAGAGTCTTACTCTGATTTCATGCAATTCACTTGGTGTTTTCTATTCCAGTCTATTCCATTATTTTCCTTTAGAAAAAAAAAAAGCCTGCTTACTGCCACTGTTTAAACAATAGTCTATGAAGGCTCATGGGCCCAGATAAATTAAACACCTCTGGAGAGCATTAAGATGGTCAGTTTATAATGACTGAGAGCTTTTTGCAAAGCTGCTATGGGAAGTGAAGTTTGTACAGTTGAGCAATTGCTTATGCCAGCTACAGTCACAGTAGAAAGTGTTTCAGGAGCATGATCTCAGCAAACTGTCCCGATAATAATACAAGATGGGTACTGTTATCTCCAGTTTAGAGATGAGAAAGTCAATGCTAAGTACGTACATATGTCCTGCAGCTAGGAAGCAGAAGAGTTATCTTCATCCAGGAGCAGCAGGTCTAACCTCACCCTCCTTGTGGGAGGAGAATAACTGTGCTCACTGAATACATTTGTTGCCTGAAGTTTGGGGAGCAAAAGGGGATGGAATAAGCTTTGACCAGAGGTGGCTCCCAGTAGAGCGGGGCCTGCTGTTTATACAACTTGGGGGCCTTATTTAAGAAAAAGAATACGAAATTATGAGTCCGAAATTAGGTACAAAATGAATAGTTCTTTGAATTAAGAAATCACAACAAATGGCATGTTTTAAGAAGCTGAAAAATACCACAAATTCCCAACTCAACTTCCCCTTGGCTGGATCCCCAAAATGCCAGCGACCACTCCCATACCACCCTACTCAAGGTCAAGTGCTCCAGTGGGGAATCAGAGTGGAGAGTGATGCTGGTCTCTGCTGGTTGCCGCTAACTATGAAAAGCAAACGACTTTTGTAAATTTTACATGAACAAGTGACCCCGTGAATGCATTTCTAGGTCCCTGTCAGGGCCTTAGAAAGAGACGCATCAAGTGAGGGGCCCAGGAGCTTAAGTTTCACTGGCTTCCCAGTAACCCCACAAGTGGAGTTGAAGGCTCTATATTATATCTCTAGAGCAAGGGCTTTGGAGTCAGCTGGACCTGAACTTCAGCCCTGGCTCAGACACTTTCTGCCTTCTTTGAGCTAAGACTTGATCATTTGTAAAAACGGGCATGCTAGCAGCATCTACCTTCTAGTCTCTTTGGGGGACCAGAGGAGATAAGAAGGGTCCTGCAAACTGGATGGGCTTAGAGCAGCCAGATTTAGCAAAGAAAAATGTAGGACATCCAGTGAAACTGAAATTTCAGAGAAAAGTGAATACTTTTTTAGTGTAAGTATGTATCACCTAGGACATACTTATTCTAAAAGTTATTCCTTGTTTTTCTGTAATTCACATTTATCTGGGCACCCTGTATTTCTTGAGCTTAACAAATGGCAGTGGTTGACACTGTTTTCGGACTGAGGCGTCCGAGTGTTCCATAACAGAGCTTCATAAATATTAGAAAGTGCGTGAGAGGGAGAAAAATGCTGCATAGACTCTGTTCATAACAGTTTATTATGGGGAAGATTGAAACAGGTGGCCAGGAGAGGATGAAGCAAGTGGGGTGCCTTAATTTGAGGGTATGTGTGGAGGGGGTTATACCACTGACTTTGGGTAAGCCAATTAAGTTCTTGGGACTTCAGTTTCCCCTACCTGTAAAATGGGTGAAAGGAGATGCTTGAACTCTCCTCCCGCAGATATAACCAGAAATGGCACTTTCTCATCATACAGATGTCGCCTCCTCAGAGAGGTCTTCCCTGACTACTCCAGCCAAGATTACTGTTCCCTTGCCCCAGAACATGATTTTTCCCCCTCCATAATAATGATAACTTTCTGAAGTTGTCTTGATTCTTTACTTGATTGTTTGTTTACGGTCTGTCTCCCCATGTGAGAATAAGTTCCGGGAAGGCACAAAACTAGTCTGTCTTGTTCTAGCTGAATCTCCGAGGAGCTGTACCTGGCGCAGTAGATATTCCATATATGTTGAATGAATGAATGAATGAATAGGTGGCTGAATGAATGAATTCAGTGTCACCCTTGAGGTCCCTTCCAAGCAGTCTTTCTCTTCTCGGGGGCCATGCCTGGGTTGCAGAGGGAGGAGGTGTGGGTGTCGGTGGGTGGGGAGGAGGCTGGGCCCTCGCCTCCTCTAGGACCGGCTGGAGATAGCGCGTCCGGCTGGGCGGCAGGCTCAGAGACCAGCGCGGAGGCAGCTGCAGGGCCGCAGCGCCGCGCCGCGCGTCCAGCCGCCGGGGGTGTGCGCCCGCGGAGCCCGGCGTCGCGCCTCGGCGCCCCCACGCGCCCACGCCGCGGCGCGGGGACCCGGGCGGGGGCAGAGGGAGGGCCCGGCCGAGGGAGGGGAAGGGGCCGGTCCTCCCAGCGCAGGCAGCGGCCGCGGCAGCCCAGGAGGCGGAGGCAACGGCGGCAGCGGAGGTAGCAACGGGCCCGCCGCAGTCAGCCCGGCCGCGTCCGACCCGCGCCCGCCCGGCCGCCGGCACCGCACCGCGCCGGGGCGCCCTCTCCACTGCGCGCGGTGAGTACCAACCGCTGCGCCCAGCCCGGGCCGCCCGCCGCGATTCGCCGGGCCGGGGTTGACCCGGACCCCCTGGCCTGGGGCGTCTCTCCCGCACTCGGCCAGCCGGGGCCTCCGCAGCTGTCGGGGCTCCCGGGGCTCCCAGGGCGCCTCAGGCACAAGGGCAGCGGGGACAGCGGGCAGCTCCTGTCTCGGGAAAGTCTGTCCTGGGCTCCAGGCCTCAGTTTCCCCGTGCGCCCGGGAGGCGACGACCCTGAAGTTCGCACTCCCGCGCGCGGGACAAGTGCATAGAGCGCAGGCGGTGTAGACTCGCCTGGGTCCTCCGCGTTTGGTTCGTTTTATGGCCCGGGTGGCTCGCGATGAGGGGCGCTCCCCTAACCGGACCAAGAGGCGCCGGGAGCCAAACTCACGCCCTCGGGGGCTGGTTATGGGGTAACGGTGGAGCAAATGGCTGGAATTCCCGGGATGGGGCTGGAATGGCCCACTGAGCCTTTTTTCTAGCTGCATTTCTATTTTTTAAGTCCGTTTGCGCTTGGCCCGCGCTGGTCCAGCTCTCCCGGCTTTGTACCGGAACCCGCGTCCTGGCGCTGGCTGAAGTTGGAGTTGAAACTTGGAACATCAAAAGGATGTTTAGAAGGAAGCGAGGGTTTTGTTGTAATGGGACAAAGCGGAGAATGGAATGGTTTTTTAGCCTTGCAGCCTGGAGGTTAAACGGCCGTACTGGCCCTTAAATATATTCCCTGCCCCCAAGCAAATAGGTTATAAACTCAAGGAATATTAAGACAGCTTGACAGGGAAAAACATTCGCATCACAAAATCCTCAGTGCGCAAATTCCTCAGCTGCTGAAAGTGAAGCGCTTTGACGGGTGCGAGTTTCCTACTTCCCCTAAACGAAGCCTCGCCTGGGCTAAGAGTTGACAGCGAGCGTACGCGTTGCTGCGTTGCAAATGCTCTTTAAAAAGCGAGACTGATGCCGCGGTTTTGATGGATACCGTTTTCTTTTCTCCCCCCTTTCCCCGAAATGCAACGTAATCTTCAGAATTACTTTTATATATGTATATATAACGTTGAGGTAGATATAAATCACCCCTGGTGGAGGTACTTTTTAATTACGAGGTGCAGTGAAATGAGTGAACATCGGAGTTGGGTGTTGTGGGCAAGGCAGAGCGGAGGTATAATGATTTACAAACATCAGGTGAGAATCTGAGTGCTGAATTGGGTTTGAGTTAGGGAGCTCCCTTCCAAAGAAAATTATAACCAGCGGACAATTGTGTTTCAAACCGAATCTATTAATTTCGCGAGCTCTGTCTTGCTTGAGTAAAATTTCTACTAGCAGAGTATGAGCTAGTAGCCGCTTTACCAACCTATGGCCCTTTTGGGGGTGGGGGGAGAGAAGGAGGACCTCCTTTTTAAAATAATGTTTGTGAAAAACATCTTTCAGGCAACTTTACCCAAGAAAGTTTCTTTTCTTTTTTTTTTTTTTTTTGACTTTTCTCTCCCCATCACCTTAAGCCCCTTAAACTTAATACTTCTTTGCATTTAGACATCCTCAGACTAGGAAAAGTTAATAAGTAATTTATGTAACAAATGGTGACGGTTTGAATCTTGCTTTAGACTAAGCATAAAATCACGTTTGTATTCCAGGTCTCCTCGCCTTTTGAGGAAATTCTAAATTTTGCGATTTCGACCCAGGTGGCTAGATTTGAAAGGACTTAAACTTTTAAAAAGGCAGTTCATGTGTCCCATACCAAGTTAGTTAGTAGCTCCATTCTTATAACTTTAGCTTCACGATATGATTAACTATTTTATGTGAAAGGTCTTGGCATTTTTCCTGTCTTGAAATAGCTCACCTAGTGTAGTGGCCGTGTGTATGAGAATATTCTATAAACACATACATCTTTCCTAATATGAAATAACTAAAGGAAATACAACAAAATGTCGTTATCCCAATATTTTGAGATTTTTTTTAAAAGATGATTTAATCACTGGAGTTTTAGAATCTTCTTTTTATGCCTTTTATGTTGTATTAAACACATCATAAAGAAATGAGATTTGTTGACTTGTTATGGGATTACCATTTGGCAAAAACACCCAAGACATGCTGTTTCAAATAGGTGGTATTACTTCTGGTTTAAATTGTATGTAAGAGATCACAAGCCTTGTTCCAGATGGATAAATTGATAAAATGCTAGCTGCTGTTGGGAAAGAAAAATGGTCGTCGGCAGAAAAAAAAAAAAAAAAAAAAAAGGTGATGTAGCTAAGTATATTTTGAATTAGGTTGGGCTGGCTCCTGAGACCCCGGGCAGTTTGAAAAAAGGTATCCACAGTCCAGGCACGTCCACTTTAAGACGTTTTGGGTTCCCCCAGGACAAGATGATTCCTTTCCCTTTCCTTATTTTTTCAGTTACTTTTCCAAAGATAACTTGTGTCAGGCGCAGGAGACCAGAGTTCTGCCGAAAGCCAACCTAACCAGCTCTGAAATGAGGATTCATTCTAACTCCTTCCACCAGATGTTTTTTAGGTGTCCTCAGCTGGAATGCCCAGTTTGAAACTAATTAGGGCAGCAGTAAACTCCTTGTACAATAAAATCACAGGCCGTGATGGTGCATAACATAAGTGGGGTTCCTAGCAGCTCGTGACAGATGCCTCTCTCTCTCTCTCTCTCTCTCTGGCAGAGAGAGCCCATGGCTGTCAGGAAAAAAAGAAGGGAGTGGAGATATCTTGCTTAGATTTTTGCCTGGCCCTCAATATCCAAGCACACCACACACAGCGCATTGTCTTCTCCAAGGAGATGCATTGCAACAGGCATTAAGTTTTGTCTTTGTGGGACAGGCCTGCTTAGCATAAAAATGCTTGGGGAAGAAGTAAAACCGTAAGTATTAGGCAGTGGCCACAGGTCTGAGGTGTAGTGTTGAGTGTTGGAGTGTTGAGTGTGTGTGTGGGTGCAGACTGGGTGGAAAGGCTTCCTCTCCACTAGGCATAGGTAAAATGCAAGGCTCTCCAGCCTGACATCAGTTCCTTCTGGGAGAGGATAACTTTCTTCCCCAAAGATTTTTTACCTCGTTCTCCTGATGTAGTTCTCCTTATCTGGGAGGTTTGTGGAGGTGAAGTGGCTGGTTATTCAGTTACCTCCAAAGGCTGAACCTTCTGACTCTTGCCAAGACTGGGTTTTGTTGATGGAAGGAAACTTTTTTTCCTAGCTATCTGCTCTGAAAAAGGAGTCGGTGGACTTGGATCAAAAGGAATCTTTTTACAGAGAATTAACCCCAGAGTTGAGAAAACACGGCCTGTTGACAGAAAACACACACATACACTCACTCTCCCCACAAGGCCTTGCTCACTCCCCATCTTCCTCCCTGACCCCCCATCCCCCAATATCATAACAGCCTTTGGAAGGGCCCACTTTTTGTCCCCCTGCCGTTTATGGCTGTTCAAACAGTCCCAAACATACAAAACAAAAAGAAGGCTCCGGTAGGGAAACAATTAGCAGAGAGATTAGCTGGAGACAATGCTTCATCTTCCTATTTGAAGATCGTAACTGGCCTAATGGTGTTTAACTAACATCTCTTCTAATCCGAGGATAAACCCCCTCAATCAGGTGACAAATACTTGAAATGACTGTCTCAGACCCACTGTCTTGCTGTAAAGGAATCAGAGGGGCCAGGACTAGTTCTTTGTTACGTGTAATTTAAAATCAGTTTCAAGATATGAGAGTACCTGCCAGGTAGATTGAGAGGAAGAGGACGAAGAAAGCCACAGGCTTTAAATTTTTTCTTTTTTTTTTTTGCTGCTTTTTTTTCTTTCTTTTTGCTCACTTTCATTCTGCTGGTGCTTTTGCCATGTCTCTCTGCTTAAATTATATCCGTGTATTTAATAATGATGAAAAATAGCTGAGCATTTACATGCCAGGCCTGAAATCAGCTCTTGACATGTATTTTCAGGATGGCTCTCACAACAACATTTTGAGTTAGGTATTGCTATTATTATTTTTTTTTTTACTATTATTATTTTGCCAACTTTGTTAACAAAGAAACTGAGTCACAAGTCAAATGACTTATGAGAGGCTGAAGAGTGAGTGAGGCCAGAAGCTAGGCCTTTAGCCCTCTGCCGACGGGGCTATGAAAACCTTGCCTCAGAGAACATTTCTGCTCTCGTTTCCCTTGGAGAGAGATGCTGAATTTGGATAGTTTTAAATGCGCTGAACACGATTATTTTCTGACTCTACCCTGATGTTTTTTGCTGTTGTCTTAGACGGCAGAAAAATCATATTAAGTATTTAGAAAACACGAATCTGGACTCCGGTGAGTCATGATATTTAGAAGGTTGTACATGTTTGTGTAAAGGGAAAAGAATACGACTATTTACAAGGGCTAATTTGATTTGTTCCTTCATTACTATAACGCCACCCATTTTAGTTCCTAAAAAGAGTCAATAAATTTACCGGCAGTGGCAAGGCCCTAAAATGTTACGGTAGGCTGTCCAAATCCAGTTTACCGGAAGGTGCTGGATCGCTATGGGTGGGTTGTTGCTTGGGGGTTAGATTATAAACATTTGGAGAGCAAAGAATAATTTGGAACAGGTGGTCCCAAGAGTCAGGTAACCGGAACGATTTATCTTTGCCACTTTGAAGGTTAGGGGAGGCTGGAGGTTGCCTGAATCTGGGACAGGCGGCCTGAGGGTCGGGGAGGGCTGGGAGGGCCCCCACTTTGGGATGAAGCCTAGAGGGATGGATGAGGGGGTCTCTGCACACAGACCCAGGTCTGTAGAAAGCAGGGCTTCGTCATCCCTGTCATCACCCATCTGATGATACTAGTGAGGGTGCAGATGTGGCTGCTGGTGCTTTTTTGCAAAGGCTGCTTCTGCTTTCGTATATATGCAGAAATTTAAAACAGGAGCTCAGAGAAACAGACAGCCAAGGGAGACAGGTTTACTTCTCACCAGTTTTGAGAATGTGCACATGGCCGATTGTCTTTGCCCCATAATGTCCATTTAGACATATTTTTAAATGAACCAAGGATTTAAAAGAGGCCAGAAATTATTTTGTCACTTAGTCTCCGCAGTAGTGTGTCAATAACATGAAAACGGGTTGTGATTTCAATGGCACTGGATTTTTTTTTCCCCTCTAGTTTCCTTTTGAAGATCTAGTAAAGTTAGATTTTTTTAAATCTTTGCATTTCCAGATTTAACATATCCGTACATATCTACTCACAATCATTCTGAGGAGAACTGTCAGCTCTCTGTGATTTTAACTAAAGGAAAAAATGATAAAATCGACATTTTTCCCCCCAAAGAATGAGGAACTGGAGGGTTTGACTACTGTCTGAAGACAGCAACTTACTTTTGTCTCGCATCAGCTGAATCTGTTAGCTCCCCTTTCTTTTCTGTTCATCTCCCAAGAATGGTCTTTCATAACTGAAATGTACAGTATATTAGCCAAAAGATGTTTTAATTTTGCAAAGAAAAATCATGCCAGAGACGGCTGAGTCTGTTTCAACCATTATTGTTTCTGTAGCATGCATACTTTGGGTTTCATGGTAAGATGTGGTTTGCCAAGAAAGAAAATTACAGCAAGAAACTATGTTGAAAACATATACACTTCTGATTGAGAAATGGGAAAAACACGGAAAAATTCCACACGGTAATTGCTTTAACGTGAGTTTTAAATGTCATTGTTTGACTTATGTCAAAAAGTCCCTCTTAGCTAATTCTCACATATGCTGTTACCAAATATCTCACCTTAAAAATGGCAAATGTGGGGCTTAACTCTGATGATCTTGAGGCTTTCAGAGATAACCGTAGTCGTAGTGGAAACATTCCAAATTTTTAGATTGTGCAGGCTGAGTTTTTTTTTTTAAGGTTACTTAGATATCGATTTTATTTTCTTGACCCAAAATAAGAAAACACGGGGAATTCTCAAAAGCTTTTTACAGGCTGCTATTATGAGAAGAGAAGCCAAACCAACATGTATTAGGTCATGAGTTTGAAGTGCATAAATAAGCCCTTGAAGGTCACCAAAACAGGGCGAAAACCACCAGTTCTCCTCACCTCGGCCAAGTCAAATTCCTGCCTGTTTGACGTGTTTGATTCAAGTGGACACAGAAAAGGGGTTTCTGAGTCCACGGTTGAAAGATCTCGATTTGATTTGGGTTCTGAAGATGTTCTTGGGGTAAAGCAAGACGGGAGGGCTGGAATTCCCATCTCCTTTGGATCACTCCCTGTCACGGCTCCACTGAAAAAGCAGGTTCCAGGGCACCCCTTCCTCCAAAGGAGTTGTTTCTTTCCTGTTGTTTGGATATGCAGAAGCCAAAGGTCAAAAATGGCTTGCATTCCTTCTGGTCAATTTCTTCACCTCCCATTCCCTTCCTGTAGTAACTTAGTGGTTAAGGTGTTAGTAGTTTCCAGAACAATTTTTTTGTTCCTGGGAACACATATATGTTTTTTTGGCATGTGGGGTGCAACGTGTAAGTACAAACCTTTAGGTCTTCGTTGATGGGCAGCTCCCCGAAATGCGGAGAATGTCCGCTGCATCCCCGAGTTTGGTATCAACACCAGTGCTGATGGAAATTCCACGCAGGGAGAAAACCTCCTCATAGGAAAGACAGGAAGGGTATCGCTGCAAAAAAGGTTGTTTTCTTTTGTGGGTGTGTTATTATTTGCACGTATGGGGACTTTTGTTTCACGGTGTTCTAGAAACCCTTGTCTCCCCAGCAAAGGTCTGAATGCCCTTCCCTGTTGGGAAGGGGGTGGGAGGGGGGGAGGAGCACAGGGGGCAGATTCCTGCACCTCTGGCCTTTTGTGCGACTGGTACAGTAGAGGGAAGCGGTGACTCGCGGCTTGGAGGGTGTCATGTGGCATAACAAGTTGTGACTTGCCGCTTGTGTTGTAAACAAAGTTTTGGCCCCATCCAGCCGTGAAAAAGAATGGAGCCGAGAAGATTATTCACCTCCGGTCTGTGACGGGCCACCGGGGCTCTCTAGTGTTCTCCTCTTGCTAAAGAGACCATACTCCCCGGAGACTTTAATTTTGGAGTGTGGAGGGAAGGGGGGTGGGAGGGGAGAAAGAATGTCTTAAACACAGCAAATGTCTGAAACGCTCCGAATGTCTTCAGCATTGCTCTGGCACCCACAAGAAAGACAAAGTGATAAAAGGACACAGAAGCAGGCTTTTAGGGGATGGGGGGTGAGCAGAGAGATTAGGGGACTTGCTAGTGGTTTGATCTAGAGTGGAGAGTTTTCTGACACCTCGGGAGCTCTGGAATGCCTTGCTGAGTGTCTTTAGGAAACTGATTTGGAAATGTCTTTCCCTGCAGCTTTGCTGGCATTTCTTTGTGCCTATTTTTAGTGAATTGTTTTTTTGTTTTGTTTTTTTAAGAGACACAAAGTTTGTTTGAGAATAACGAGTGGCCCATAGTTATTGAACACTTATGTGCCAGGCACTGTGCAAAGCAAACACTTATATTTCTGACTCCAAATAGCCTTAGATGGAATGTGCTATTATTATCACCCCTATTTTACAGATGTGAAAATTGAATCTCATGGAGAAGTAACTCGTCCAAGGTCATATGGCTCATGTCAGAACCAGGATTGAACCCAGTTTTGATTCCTAACCACTAGGATATCCAGCCTCCACTCCCACCCCACCCCACGCGTGCTCATGTAATGAGAGCTACGTTTTCTCTACATGCCTGCCCTGGAGAGCTAGATTTTAAAGTCAGTCTCCAATCGTTTTGCTTGGAGGATATTAAGTGATGGTCAGGTATAAAAGTTGGGTTCAAAATAAGAGACATCACCTGATTCTCACAGAATCTTGAGCCTGTCCTTGTAGAATAACTAAAGTTTAGAGTTGGAATCTGTTTAAATGGTGGCTGCATCACGGCAGTTAGCTGGTCTAAGCTATTGTCTGTGGCCCCTTCTGTGCTAGCAGAGTTGAGTAGTTACTATAGGGACTGCATGGCCTTCTACAGAATGTTTGCTGACCCCTGAGCTATTGCAATCTGACAAGACAGATTTTGTTGACAAGGAAGATCATGCGCTTGGGACATTACATATACCATTTCACTGATTTATTATTTATTGAGTGCCTGCTACGTGCCTCACGCGTTGCATGGTGATGGGGGAAAGTTCCAAATGCATTCATTCTTTCCCTCATTTATTCAGCATTATTTACTGAGCTGTGTTCTAGGCATTGGGCTAATTACTGGCGACCCAAAGGCAAGAAGGACCCAATCTGGCACCTCTGATGGCAGGATCCCAGGGTGTTTTCACCAATATCACCCTGCCTCTTCTTTCCCCTTGAGGTTTCAGGGGGCAGAGATATGACTTCTTGAGCTTTCTAATATTCAAGCAGAAGGATGGAGAGAAAGACCCAGTTTTGCAGACTCTTATTCAAAGAAGCCATGCCCAACTTGTTAAGAGCAGTACACACTGGCTTCTGTGCCTAGAACTGTGTCGGACAATGACCATGGCTTACTCCCTGCCTCAGACAGACAATGACCTTCTGCTTCCCTTAAGAGGTGGTGGGGAGAACAGGTAGGAAAAGGGAGAATCTTTCCAAATTCAAGCCTTGGCTCTGACTTACAGCCTAGAGATTAAGAGCATGAATCTCTAAGATTTGTGAGCCAGGAGCCAGGCTGCTTGGGTTCAAATCCTTGCTATTTAGTTTGGGGCAAGTTACCGAACTTTTATGTGCCTCGGTTTCTTCACCTGTAATACAGGGTGGTTATCATGGAGATCAAGCTAATAAATATAAAGTGTTTGCAGTAGTACATGGCAAATAGTACGAGCTATATCAGAGTCGGCTACTGTATTATTGTGGTTATTATTATTATTATTTAAGCTTAAATGTATTATTTACAAGTTTACATGACCCTAAGCTCGCTGAGTCTCAGTTTCCCCTCTGTAAAATGGGGATGATGATAATAATGACATTAATAACTGCTTCAGAAGGCCATTGTGACAGTTTAAATGAGGCAGTACATGTAAAACACTTTGCTTTGCTACAGTGCCTGCCCACATTGAATGCTCAGCAAGCCAGCTATTATGCTCAAGCCAGCTGTCATTACGTTTGAGGTTATAGGGAATTACATACTGGGCCAATGATGTGCCTTTAAGCTATTGGTCAGTGGAGTCCTTTTTCAGCATCAAGAGAATGTAGGGCAGTGGTTAATAACACAGACCCTGAACTCAGACAGCTTGGTCTGAACCTTAAGTCCATCACTCACTAACTATGCTGTCTCGGGTGGGGGACTGAGCCCCACTCAACTTCCCACACAGTGGAGGCAACAGTCGCTGTATGTTAGGAGGTTGTGAGGGTTAAAAGAGGTAGCAGGGTGTCTGGCACATAGTAAGCCCTCAATAAATGGTAGCTTGTATTATTATCACACACACTCCTTGCCTCACTCCTGCCCCCAGGAAAGCACTGAACATTAGTAAATTTTAATTTGAAAATAAAAGAACACATTTTAAAACTGCCAAACAGATTTAAAATTATATTCATTAAACAAAATTAAAATATTCTATTAAAGCCAGACTTTAGGCTCAGACCAAATTTTTATAACCCAAGCTTAAAGGCCAAGGAGTCCCCCAGCCACAATGAGGACATTGTGATTGAACTTGACACTTCAACGCTGCTATTGAGTGGTCTTTGAAATGCACGCACGTTTCCCCATTAAAATGAAAGGGAAGTCGTGGGAAGAAAAAAAATGAGGTTCTTGCTCACCCCAACAAACCTTAATGAATTGAAAAAGAAAAGCAAAAGATTACTCATTTTTCTTCTGCTACCTTATCCTGCCAAAGACGCGTGGCCCACTCCTAACCCCAGCTTTGAAAGGTACCTGCTCAGAACGTTCCAGATCTGATATGCTCTACCAGCTAAGCTAGTATAAATTCTGGTCTTCGTCAGGTTTTATAGATGGTGGTATATCAGTGAGAGCTGAGACCTGAGAGCTCAGCTGCTGGTTCAAATCCCAGCTCTGTCTCCCCTAACTATGCCTCAGTTTCCATATCATAGAACAGAGATAAAATATCTACTGCTTAGGGTTGTAGTGAGAGGATGTAAGAGTTAGCTATCCCTATTGATGGTTTTTTTAAAATCATTTTTTTAAATTGAAGTTATTATACAATAATAATATAGTTAATATAGTGATATGTTTAACTATATATTATAGTAATAATAATATAGTTAATTTACAATGTTGAATTAGTTTCAGGTGTACAGCAAAGTGATTTAGTTATACATATATATACATATATGTATGTGTATATATATATATTCTTTTTCAGATTCTTTTCCATTGTATGTTATTACAAGATATTGACTGTAGTTCCCCGTGCTACCTTGTGCTGTTATCTAATGAATGAAACTTCACCAGACTTTTGGGACTTTGAAGAATTAAAGGCATACAGGTATGCCTTTGAGAATTCTGAATCAAAATCATCTCAATATTCAGGGAGGGGAATTGGAGAGGGAAGAAGTAGATTTTAAAATCTCTCACAGGAGTTATGATATGCCAGACACTTTCACCAGGCTCATTTAATCCTCTCCAAAAAAAAAAAAAAAAAAAAAAAAATCCCATGACATTTGTGTGTCCGATTAACAAATGGGAAAACTGAGGCTTGCACAGGTCAAGTGGCTGCCCGATGACATTCCAGGTCTCTCTGACCCAAAGCACAGGCTGGTTCTACCACGTGACCTGCAGCCCTCCTAGGACAAGGGCGCAGACAATCCCAGAGACTTCTCTGTGACCCACTGACCTTTATTGACGGTCTCTTCTTACCTTTCAATAGCATCCTTCATCCTCAGCCCGTTTTTGTGGCCTTTCCATTGAGAATGAATGGACTTCTTCTAAAACAACAAATGGAAAAAGGAATGGCAGTGGATCATGACATCCTTCTCTAGGTGACATTCCTTAAGAACCTCTGGCCTTTCTTGCCAACCAGTGGGGGGCATGACCTCCTCCTCAGACCATGCTGGGTCCTTGGCTGTGATGTGGGGCCCAAAGGCAGAGAAGAGGGAGGTTGGGCAGCTGATGGGGAGCGCATGGAATGGACTCCCCACTCCACCACCTACCGGCTGTGTGACATTGAGCAGAGGACTCGGGCTCTCTGAGCCCCAGACTCTTCCCCAGTTCATGGGGCAGATGCCATCCATATTGGGTTTGTTAGAGAGTTTCAATACAGTGATGGATGGGAACATGGCCTGCTCATTCAGAGTGTCGGTTCTTACTTGCACCACCCCCAGAAGTGCTCAAAGAGAAGAGTGAAAGTGAAGCTTACTTGCCTGGGGAATATTCCTTCCTGTTCTCCAGGTAGCTGCAGTCTTGGGATTTCACACATTCTGGAAGAATCTACTAGTCTCTGAAGGGCAATCTTCTTTTTAATGGGGGGGGGGGGGTGTACCCTTTCCATATTAACTTAAAACATGAATGAATTTTTTTCTTTAGAGTTCTGTCTTTATCTTATTATGTGTTTGGAAAAGATATAGCAAGCATTTCAGACAAACGGTTTCACATGCATTCTGGAAGAATCTACTAGTCTCTGAAGGGCAATCTTCTTTTTAATGGGGGGGGGGGGTGTACCCTTTCCATATTAACTTAAAACATGAATGAATTTTTTTCTTTAGAGTTCTGTCTTTATCTTATTATGTGTTTGGAAAAGATATAGCAAGCATTTCAGACAAACGGTTTCACATGTTTTTAACTGCATAAGACAAAAACGGTTTAAAAATCAAGTCCACCCGGTAATTATAGCAAATGTGGCATCCGGATATGGCAGGATTATGAATGAAGAAAGAGAAACATGCATCTGAATATGTGAAATTTTCCCCAAGATCTCTTCATTTAAATGAAATCCTTTATTCCTAAAGCTTGTTCCTGCAAGCTGCTTACAGCAAATGCCTCAAATAACAGAATTTTCTACTAACCGGAACTGCAGTTCTGCCCTGTTTTCAGGGGAATAAAGTGAAACAAATGAGTCTGTCAAGAATGTCGGTAAAGTCATCTCAGAGCATGTGTCTGGACACATTCAGTCTCTGTCCTATGTCTTTGAAAGAGGAGTGGCTGGCCTTTGGATGAGTATGATGCTAATTAAAATGACCTCTGCGTGCTTTCTCGATGACAGGATCTGTTCTGATTGAGTATAGGGATCAACTGACTTAATTCCTCACAACAATTCTATGAAGGAAGTCTATTACTGTTCATATTTTCAGGAGGAAAGTAAGGCACAGAGTGACTTGCTCGAGGTCACACAGCAAGTAAGGAGTAGAGCCAGGCTTTGTATGCAGATGGTTCTAGAGGTTGTCTTCATAACCCCTGCACTCCCTGCCTCCTTAACCACCATAGAAAGAATTAAATTTTCCTTCTCTTTGACCTTCACTTAACTGGACAATTAATTAGGGACAGGCATGAGAGGGAAACAAAGGGACCGTCAGTCTTAATTGTAATTTTTCAGTATTTTACAAGGATGTATTGGTGTATTCTATCAGCCTCAGGTGCAGCATAATACAGGGGTTAGGAGCCAGTCTGTCCAAGTCTACTACTTACTATCCTCATGACCTTGGGTTTACTTAAGTTCTTCTAACGTCAGTTTCCCCACTTAGGAAGTGAGGATCATGAATCTACATCATCCGAGTTAACAACTATGACCTGCGTAGAAGGGCATCTGATACACATCTGATTGTCCAATACCGTTTATTACCTGTTGGAGCAAAAATAACTATGGAAATCACACCTCACGGTGGGGCACAGTTGCAGTTGGGTACAGTTTGGAGTGGAAGAGAAGGGAAATTCCCAGGGATGCGGGGCTGGAGCTGGAAAACGGCTCAGGTTTTTCCAGATAAGGTCAAAGACACTGGCTTTCCTCGTCCCCACGTGAGAAGTTGCTGAGACAAGTCCGCAGCAGGCAGCCTGGAACGCCCAGCCCTCCGGTATTAAAATCTGCGCGGATGAGGACACCGCGGCCCCCGGGGGCGGGACTTGCCTGTCACGTGACCAGTGCCCGGCAGACCGGACCCCACCCTTCCCCACACCTCCCAGGAAGAGTTGGACTTTGGGCAGCACGGGTCAGAGGCAAAGAAGAACGCTTCCAAAAAGCCTTGCCCACTTGTCTGCGCAAACTCAAACGCCGTGGTAGCCTCTGATTTCATTTTTCTTCTTATTCCCTTTCTTCTGTCGTGGAAAATGTCCTTTTCTCCAGAAGCCACTGCTGGGTTTTCAGTGACCAGGTGTGCAGACCGTCTGGGTTTGCCTCCTTTCGCCTTCCTCCTCCACAGCCCCCCTCCGTTTCCTCTTGAATGCAGAAAACGGAATTTCATTCATTCATTCAAAAATATGTACTGAGCACCAGCTGTGTACCAGGACCTGCTCTGGACACGAGAAATACAGTAGAGAACAGAAACAACCAAAATCTACTTCATGGAGCTTCAGTTGAGTGGGGAAAGACCAAAGATAAAAACCTAAGTGTGTTAAGTACACAGAATGTCAGATGGTCATGAGTCTGTGGGGAAAAATCAAGAGAAGGTGGATAGAAAGTGCGGGGGGGAGGGGGGCAGGGGAGGGCTCTCTGAGCAGGCAGCCTCTGAGCACAGAGCTGGAGTGAGTGAGCTCTGTCCATATCTGGGGAAGAATATTCTAGAAAGAAGAAACAGCAAGGGCAAAAACCCTCAGATGGGAGCCACCTGGAGGCCAGTACAGCTGGGGCCAGTAAGCAGGGGGCTGGCGGAAATGAAATCATGATGGAGGGGCCCCATCAGGTAGAGCCATTCTGTGTCAATCACACATGTCTGAAGTCAATAGTATCATAATTTTTAAATGACTTTTTAAAAGTACATAGGACCTAAATCTGAAATCAGTCATTGCAAATTCAGATAGCCGGACAGGTAAGAAGTTAATGAAATGAGCAGGGTAATTAACCAGGGTGGAATGCTGATTCCATATTGCCACGTGTTCTGATTTTTCAAAAGACACTGAAATCTGGACTTTTATGAGAAATGTCCTGATTTTAAAATCATCATGAGGAGCCACCAGCATGCAGGTGCAAGCTCGCAGTTTGAGACCGCTTTTCCAAACATCCCTGTAGACCCCGGGAGTCCAATTTCAGTGACAAGACATTGAGCCTTTCTCTCACGCTCTTTTCTTTTCTTGTTACCAATTCCTGACCAGAAGGGTGCCAAGAGATGCTACCAATCGTTTCCAGGAAAAAGTAGGACTTGAATCTCATGAGGATGGGGGCCGAGACGTCGTCCAAGGAGCAATCAGTTTGCTTCATTTTCATGTCTTTCTCAAGACTTTTTCCCGATCACCCCTCATCATGGGTAATGACAAACATGGTCCAAATCCATCCTCTTTCGGGTTTCCATTAGTTTCATGATGATTATTATTTTGTCATCTGGGGTTGATTTAGGAGTGGTGAAATGTTTGCAGGTTTCGTAAATGTTTGTCAGCCACTGTTTAGAACGGCAAGGAACTTCTTGTGTTGTTCACATCGTAAGGACTGTGGTGATAGTTTCCAGTGGCTACAGACGTGAAAGGGGATAAAAGGAGGGGGGGCCTTGAAGGATTCCACACAAAGTGATTGGAAAATTGAGTAATTAGTCAGGGGTGGCGGGGCTGCAAGGGTGAGGAGAGGGTTCAAGAGCCCTAAAGACCTGAGATGCCCAGGCTGACAACACTGGATTCACAGTCTGCCTTCTCCACCCCAAAGCTGAGTCAAGCAAAAACCCTGCCAAGGGCCCACAAAGCTGTCAAGTTTCTTCTGGATGTAAGTAATAGAAAACTTACTTCTGAGTTGGTTTAAGTTTAAAAGGAAGTGTACTGACTCTGGGAAATGTAAAGTTCTGGGGAGATCTGGTTTCAGGTGTGGCTGGTTCAAGAGCTGAGACGTAGGTGATGCGCCCATCTTTCAATTAATCCCTGTTCAGGAGGATTCGGTACTTTGTCATGCACCACTTCTGGAACTTGGGATGGAGTGGGAGAGAGGTAGATTCCCCAACTGAAGTCAGCAACATTGGCTGGAAGTGGGGGGTGGACTGGTTCCCTGTGGATGCCCAAACTTCAGCATAATGCACCTCTAGATATGCCTTGGCCACCCCTCTTCTACTGGGCTACAGTGCCATTTGTGAAATGTGTGGGTTTTCCAGGTGCTGTGCTACACTGTGTGTGTATCATCTCCTTTCTCCTCAAACAATCCTTTGAGGATGGCACCTTTAAGACGTGCTGCTATTCTCCCTCCCATGTGCTCTTTCCCACAGGCCTAGAGGACGACCTTTTATTTCAGGTAAGGGCGTTCAGAGAGGGTCATCTTTTTTTTATGGTGTCTTGTACAAAATTAGCGCTCCATATTTGGGACACTCCACCCAAGCATGGGAGAGGCACTGGACTTCTGAGGAAAAGATAGAAATGCCTCAGTATCACTTGGAGTGGCCAGAGTGACCCTGGGTAGACTGTGGTTACGTTTATGGGCCTCTGATGATCAGCCTGTGTTTCTTTTCCTCCTCTGAGCTTTGCCCTTCATTATTGCCTCCACTCCATTATTGCCTTTTTTCTGTTCCCTTTAGTGGCCCTGCAGTAACATCTCATGCAATACAGAGGTTGCAGACTGGCAGCCAAAAGGCATTTTGTTTGGTCTGCAGAACATTTAAAGTAGACACTGGAGCCAACGTTTGAAAATCTGGACATTCCACACAAAAATGAAGATTTCTGGCTTCCATTAAAAAATCAGAAGATCTGTCAACACTGTGCCCACATTTTCACAGGACTTCAATTGGCTGGAACTGGGAAATGACTGTCTCTTTTAGATGGATGGGTTCTCAGTTCAGCGCAGTCTCCACCTCTCTCTGTTGTCTCCCTGACACTGGGGTTCAGGGTTAGTTGCCATTGACCATTGGGATGGTGCTGTTGGCTGTCCTATAGTAGATTTCAGAGGGAAGGGAAGTCTTTCCTGTATCCAGGTCTTCATCAAAAATGTGAAAATGAAGTATAAATCAAGTTGGTCATTAGTATTAAGAAAAATGAGAGGGGCTTTCCTGGTGGCGCAGTGGTTGGGAGTCCGCCTGCCGATGCAGGGGACACGGGTTCGTGCCCCGGTCCGGGAAGATCCCACATGCCGCGGAGCGGCTGGGCCCGTGAGCCGTGGGCGCTGAGCCTGCGCGTCCGGAGCCTGTGCTCCGCAATGGGAGAGGCCCGCGTACCGCAAAAAAAAAAAAAAAAAAAAGAGAAAAAGCATGTGTTTTGGGGTCAGTCAGGGTTTCTCAACCTCGGCACTATTAACATTTGAGGTTGGACAGTTCTTTTTGTGGAGGTCTGTCCTTGCATTATAGGAGGGTATTTAACATGTACATATATGGACCATACCCCTTTCAGAAGTAAATAGTTCCCTGGACTCCAGGCATCCACCACCAGTTTGGTAAGAAGAGTTACCGTAAGTGAAAAAAAACTGTTCTTGCTCTGAATTGCATGCTGGCAGGCCCAGCGTTGGCAGTAGAGGTTCTGAGTTGGCTGAGTTGGGTTTAATCATAGGTGAACGTGCCAACCATTGAGGCCACTTGCGACGGCCTGTCTAAGATGTTATAGAAGGAATTCAGCATGAATGAGAGGTTGAACCATCTTAAAGAGTCTTTGGAGAATTTCTTAACTTTCAGCTGAGAGAGGCCATTGTGGCTGCTACTTTCAAAAGGTTTGCAAACAGTAGGTTCTGCTACAGAGTGTGGACAGGCGTCAAGCTTTGTTGGAGAGCAGAGGGAGGGACTAAATGATCTCTGGGTGTCTCCTCCAGCTCTGGTTCTGTGAGCTGCACCTCAAAGAGTGAATTTCCCCAAGACAGGTTTAGTATGTTGCCTGCTGCATTGCCGCAGCTCACAATGATGGTCTGTGATGGAAACCCAAGGGAGCAGTGATGGTTGTCCAGGGAGGGAAATCAGCCTTCCCTAGGCCAGTACTGTGTACAATGTGGTGTGGAGGTTTTTTTTGATTTGTTTTGTTTTGTTTTGGCCTTTCACCAGTGCTCCAAATCCTGTCCAGTGTCTGAAATAGTGTCCATGCTTAGGTTTCCCATACTAACAATAATAGGTGCCAGTCAGACATTCAACACCTATTAATTGAACACCTGCTATGAAGCAGCCACTGTTCCAGGCACTTGGCAGGAAGCTGAGAGCAAAACTGACCAAGTCCTTGCTCTCATGGAGCTGTGTTTTTGGTAGAAGAGAGATGGACAATTACAAGAACACAAGCAAAAATATGTATAGTGTGACAGAGAGTATTAAGTGCTATGGAGAAAAATAAAGCGGAGAGGGAGGGAATAGGAAGTGCTGGGGTGCAGCAGGGAAGGGTGGTATTTTTAATTTAATTTTAATTTAAAATAAAGTGCTCAGTGCAGTGGTGTGCTGGTAAGTTGGCTCTCTGGAGATAAAAGGTCCTGACTTACAACATTTGCCACTTCCCATGGTGTAAGTACTCCCACCATGACTGATACCAAGTTCCTGTTGGTTTAACAACCAGCTCACGATATTCACACAAATGGTTAACAGTTATTTCTTGAAGGCTGGTGCTGGCCGGCTCCAGCACTCCACTGGTGGGGAAGGCCTCACTGTAAACTCTCTGGCCAAAGAGCATGCACAGAAACCTGAGTGGGATTGTGCCTGGTGTGGTCAGGGATAGCCCAGAGTCCATTGTAGCTGGAGCAGATAGGGGGAGAGGGACAAGACATATGGTTAGAGAGGTAGCCAGAGGCAGACGATGTAAGCATTTTAAGCCGTGGTTGGATTTTTGGCTTCTACTCTGAGTGAAGTGGGAGCCCCTGGAGGTCTCCAAGCAGAAGAGAGACAGGATCTCTGATTTACATCTGGCAGAATCCCTCTGGCTGCCGTGAGAATGGGGGGCAAAGACAGAGCAAGTAAACCTGTTGGGAGACTGTTACAGCAAGAGATGATGGTGACTTGGAGTAGGAGGGTAGCAGCAGGGCAGGGGTGGGGAGAAGTAGTTGGATTCTGTATGTGGAGCCGATGGGATTTGCTGACGGAATGGATCTGGGAAGTGACACGAAGCATCCAAGGTGACACCAAGGTTTTTGGCCTGAGCATCTGGGAGAATGGAGCCGATGCTTCCCAAGATGGGGAGACAAGGGGAGGAGCAGGTCGGGAAGGAAGGTTAGGAGCACCTTCTATGAACCTTGAGCAAGGGCTTAAATGCACGCCTTCTCTTTCCGTGCTAACAAGTGGGTTCTTTGATTATCCCATTTTAGAGAGGATGTGACAGCGACTCAGAGAGGTTAAACAGCATGCCCCAAATGACCCCGCTGGAACCTGGCCAGGCCAGAACTACCTCCCGCCCCACCACCACCTCCCAGCTGTTCTACCATGTTTTCTCAGCTCTCCAGGCCCCATTCCTCCTCTTCGTTTTGAGGAAATGGAAGCAGAAAATTTCTTCAAAGGAACTAATCAACGAACCAAAAGCCTCTCCCTTGTTCAGAAAGAGCTCTCCAGGGGTTCATGCCAGGCACAGGTGGGTTCTGCTCAGTGGATCCATTGCTGGCCTCTTTCTATGACAAATTTGTTGGATTAACCCATGAAGATCAGTATTCCACAGGAGAACTCACACTTTAAAAAAATTAGTAGTCAGTAGCTTAGAAGGCTTTGGTTTGGGGCGGACGTAGGTTTAAATCCAGACTCCACTGCTGAATAGCTTTACCTGCCTGAGCCTCAGTTTTTCCATCTGTGCCGTGGACGCACTAAGAGTTCCTCTCAAATTAAATGAGATAATGAACATAAGGTGCTTGGCCCAGAGTCCACAGTGGGCAAATGGAGGGTCTCAGGACCATTATGGTTTGAGAGGAAGAATTAGAAAGTCGGGTTTAATTGTAAACCAAAGGTGACTTGCCTTCTGAAGCTGGGGTGGGGACGAGGGGTTGTGAAGCATGTCATGCCTGAGAGCTTTGTGGTTTGGCCTTTTTTTCTTTCTTTCTTTCTTTCTTTTTGTGATCCTGGAGGTTGGAGGCCTCTGTCTGGGTTCTGCTGTGCTCACCAGGTGGCCGGTCCTCGGCCATTTACTGCTGTCGGCGCTCCCAGAGGAGCCGACCTCAGCCGCACAGAGTCGGCTGCCTTGAGTTGTCATTTGTCGAAGGCAGAACAGCCTGTTCTCTCCACAAGCAAATCCCCAGATGGAAGCCCATTCGGGGCTGCCACGGTTTTCCTGATGAAATTCCTGACTTGGTGTGTGTGTTTTTTTAAAAACACGCCCACTGCCTCACAAAAACCTCAGCCGGGGAAGAGAAACATTTCTCATTGAATTACTGGTTTTTAAAAGGGTGTCAAGTTATACCCCACTTTCATGGCCTACATACGCCACTCTTTCCACTCACTGCTTTGGTGGAGAGTCCAAGATGGCAGAGTGTGGATGTTATCTCTGGCCGCCCTTGCATTACGCAGATGGGAAAACTGAGGCCCGGAGAGGCCAAGGAGGAGAGCCACAGGCTAAGTTGGTCTCCGGGCCTCGGCCAGACCCAGATCTCTTTATTCCAGAGCCATTATTCTTCCTCCTTCATCAGAGGTCACAAATGGGCAGGCTGTGGCCACCTCTACCCCACAGATGTGCTTTCTTTGGCCCGAGGGTGTTTTAATTTGAATGAGTTGCCAGCATTTAAAAATCAGGAGATTCCATATAAAAACCCAGCTTTCTGGCTTCTCCTCGACCATGGGGAGATGTGCCAAATTAGGTCTGCCTTCCTGCATGGTGACAGTTGAGGATCTCAGTAATGTCCACTCCCTTTAGCCAGAGTATGTCTTCCTTTTGCCACAGTCCCCACCCCTCCCTGTCATCTCCCCGGACATGTGGGGTTGAATGTCAGTTGCCATCATAGAGCTTCCCTTCCTGGTTCTCTTATGGTGGAGTTAAGAGGAAAGTAAAATATTTCTTGAACTTGTGTCTTTATATCAAAAACAAAGGAGCAAAAGATGAAGCGAAATGGCTGCTTGTTTAAAAATTAATGGTACACAGCATTATTTCTTTGTGGCAGGGAAGAAAATTTCTGTGAATTTAATATGCAAACAGAATGCATCAGTGTCTAAATAGCCAGCCCTCTTTACTCACTGATGCTCCCTTCCCCTTTTCTGCCAGCATCATGTTTGTGACCCCTCCATGCCAGGGCCATAGTTTCCACTTTTTTTTTTTTTTTTTTTTTTTTCGGTACGCGGGCCTCTCACTGCTGTGGCCTCTCCCGCCGCGGAGCACAGGCTCCGGACGCGCAGGCTCAGCGGCCATGGCTCACGGGCCCAGCCGCTCCGCGGCATGTGGGATCTTCCCGGACCGGGGCACGAACCCGCGTCCCCTGCATCGGCAGGCGTACTCTCAACCACTGCGCCACCAAGGAAGCCCTCCACTTATTTTTTAAAGACAGAATTAAACTTCTTTGACCAAAATCTGCTCCACTTCTGTGAAACTTGAAATGCTATTAAACCAATTTAAGAAGTTTAAGTAATTTTTAATTGCTCGAGAAAGACCACGTGTGTGAGTCTGAATGAGTACGCGTGTGTGTGCACACATGTGTGCTGTGTGCCTGTGTGATGTGTTCTTGATTTATGGGATTTCCCCTGAATAGAACTGGATGAAAGTGTTCTTTTCCCTGGCTTTAGCACTGGCACTTCTGGACTTTGCTGTAAATTTAAGCCAGGGTGCAAAGCCAAGTGGTTTTAACTCTCTTTTAATGGTGTAACAGGGATCTACGTTAAGGTTCGGTTAAAATTGATGTTCCTTCTTTCTGGGGCATACTGGGGGGCTCGTGGAGAGAAGAGTTGGGGATACCAAGTTTTTAAAATAATCATTCCAGGAGAGCTGACCAAGAGAAAAGAGACTCACATTTTCAGAATGCCTGCTGTGTGTCAGAACTTCGTGTGAAGATTCTCTCTCTGTGTTCCAAAGTGAGCCGGAACTTTCTTTGAATACTGACCTGTTCTTTTTCATGTGTGTTAGGAAGAAATAAAGATAATCTGTAAAGCACATAATGAGTAGTATTTCTTAGAATGAGGCCCAATTTGTTTAAGGGGGAAGAGAGTCCATTTAGAGGAAAAATATGTAAATAGTACAGGTGGTTTTGTGGATGTGACGAAATCATGAATGATGGTTTGATTTAGTCCTCACAATACTCGGGAGTGGTCAAGTGGTCAGCCCACCCCTAAGCTGGGAAACCCTTCTAACACCTTGTACTTCCTCAAAGCACTTAAACTTGTCATTAAATACTTAGTTGTGTAATCTTATGCAGAGTTCTATCTGACTCCTTTGAACCAGGGCTGTGTGGTCATTTCACTGTTGTGTTCCCAGCATCCGGGAGAGTTCCAGGCATACGGTAGATGCTCAGGAAATAACAGCGCGTGACTGCATGGACACCCTGTGAGGCAGGAATTGCTGTCCCCATTTTATCGATGAGGAAATAGAGGTTCAGAGGGCCTCACAGCTAAGATATGGTAGAGCTATAGTTCGAACTCATGACTCTCAGGCTGTGAACTTTTGGGGAAGCACCAGTACATGGGTTGGACCACGACAGCTGACCCATAGCAAAATGGGGAAAATGAGGTGGATGCCGAGAGTTTCACAAAGCTGGACTGGTTCCATGTAAAGAATGGTCTGTTAGACATAGAGAACAAACTTACGGTTACCAAAAGGGAAAGCGGGGGAGAGGGATAAATTAGGAGCTTGGGATTAACACACTACCATACATGAAACAGATAAACAACAAGGTCCTACTGTATAGTGCAGGGAGCTCTTTTCAATATCTTTTAATAACCTATAATGGAGAAGAATGTGAAAAAGAATATATATTTGTATAACTGACTTTGCTGTACACCAGAAACTAATACATTGTAAATCAACTGTACTTCAATATAAATAAATAAGTAAACAAGCAAATAAATATAAAAGCACCATTCAGAATAGGGATCACACACACAGAAAGAATGGGCTATTATTTTTATTTCCTTTCCACTTTAAAGGTAATATTTATGGCTATAAAATTTCTCATTCGTTGCTTTTTTTAAACTCTACTTGACAGATTGAAATGGCAGCTCCTTTATGTTGGGTTGCCCAGTTTTTTTCTTGTCTTTGAGATTTTCTAGTTGGTGGAATCCTCCAGTTCCCTCTTGAGATGTTATCAAGCCAGTCGGTGAAATCCCTGAACACCCCTTCCCTGCACTCCGACTTCCCTCAGATTCACTTCACCATTTCCTCTTCTTGGGAGTGAGGGCAGGTGTGCGCCAGTGACACAAAAAAAGAAGCCAGAGCAGTTTCTCCAGGGTTTGTCCTCAGGCCTCCCAAGATGGCCGGAGCCCGCCCTTGGCAGGTTGTCTGAGAAGGCAGGACCCACCATCCCTCTGGGGGAAACAAGAGCCACTGAGATGCCTCTGGGTGACACAGCATCTCTTCACGGGCTCTGCCCACCTGCTTTGGTTTTGGCATAATGCAGATTTTCTTTTCCTTTTCTAGACCAATCCAGACCCGTCTCATAAAGGTTAATCCTAACTACTTGCTGAGCAAGGGTTCACCTCTGAAATTCTGCCCCCTGTTGACCCCCAGTCACTTGTTGGCCAGCTTGGGGGCTGCCACCTCTCCATACCCTAGCTGTGGCCAAACCTTGGCGGGCTTTTTTTGCCTTGCAGTTTTATTGAGAAATAATTGACAGGCAGCACCGTATAGGTTTAAGAAGTACAGCATGATGGGTTGATTTACATATATTGTGAAATGATCACCACTATAGGTTCAGGTAACACCCATGTTCTCATACAGATACAATAAAAAGAAAAGAAAGAAGGGGAAAAAGGAAAAAAACTTTTCCCCTTGTAATGAGAACTCGGGATTTAATCTCTTAACAACTTTCTTATGTATATCACAGCAGTGTTAACTACAGTCATTGTGTTGTACATGACATCCCTAGAACTGATTTATCTTATAACTGGGAATTTATACGTTTTGACCACATTCTTCCAATTCCCCCTCCCACCACCCTCTGCCTCTGGTAACCACAAGTCTGATCTTTTTTTCTGAGTTTGGTTTGGGGTTTGTTTTTTTTTGTTTTTTTGTTTTTCAGATTCCACATATAAGTGAGGTCATACAGTATTCGTCTTTCTCTGAGTTATTTCACTTAGCATAATGCCTTCAAGATCCATCCATGTTTTTGAAATGGTAGGATTTCTTCAGTTTTTATGGCTGAATAATATTCATTGTATATATAAACCATGACTTCTTGATCTACTAGTCCATCGAGGGACACAAGTTGTCTCCATGTCTTGGCTATTGTAAATAATTTGGTCGACTTTTAACTGGGGAGACTCCAGGGTGAGGACACTGTGACGGCAGCTGTGGAGACCTGGGGCGGGAAAAATCCTGGCCCTCTCCTCAAAGAGTTTAGAGACTAGTAGATCAGACAAGACAGGCCCAGATGTTTCCTCGGGACTGGGATCTAGGTCCTGTGCTGAGGACTGGACAATAACCTCTTGTTATTGTGCCTGTACAGCACTTTACAGTTTACGAAGGACATCCATAATTTATTTTCTATCATGTCCATTTTTAGCCCTCTGTAGTGGATAATGCCTAGCAGCCATTCCATCTTTTGGTTTTCGTTTCTTTCCTTTCTGGTTCCCCCTGCACTTTCAGGCCATTACCTTACTCCTCCATTCCAGGTGTAGACCTGTGATCAGGTGTAGACTTTTCTCTCCAGTTCAAGGTGTAGACCTGGACAATCACAGGGTTCCATCCCCCGGCCCTCAGGATTGGTTTAGGGACAGGTATGTGACTCAGGTTGAGTGGGACCCAATCCTGGGAACTTTGCTGGAATTGCTGGGGAAAGGTGCATTCTCTGCTCTGGCTGGCTAACTTAGTAGAGTGTGACCATCTTGCTTAGAGGAGGCCTACCTGAGAATGAAGACAACCCAGAGGAAAATAGAGACAAGATATGGAGGCCAAAGATTCCTGACGATATCACGTGAGCACCTGGATCCAGCCATTCCTGAAGCTAGATACCATGCTCTATTCAATTATTTTTCATTTACTTAAAAACACTTGAACAACTTTTCTTCCACTTGCTAGGACTAATACAGTTGGTTCCATTTGCCGAGTTGCCCTGCTTCCTCTAATCATAGTAACACTCCCTTTCATTTATAAAGCCCTCTTGAAAGCCTTTTCATAGCAATTGAACTTACTTCTACAAGACATCATTGGCCTAGTTTTGTTGATGAGGGATCTGAGGCACAGAAGGGGAGGGGAAGCAAGTTAACTTTTATCCCCCCCTTGGATCATCCTCACCAACTTTCAGTCTGGGGAAGAAAAGCAGTTTTTAATACCCAGGGCACCTCCGCCTCAGGGTGGGAGAATGTAAAGTGATTTGATGAGCAGCCAGAGCAAGGTCAGGGAAGACCCTAACTGCATCACAGAATCATAGGAAGTATAGTACTAATAGTAATTTTAGATGTTTGAAAACTTCTGGAAGATGGGAGAGGAAATAGTTAACTGCAGTTACCTATGCAACATGGAATGGGGAGAGAGGAGACTTCTGTTTTTCACTGTATATACTCTGTATACATTCTGAAAACGTTTGCTAGGGGCATGGATTGTTTTATATTCAAATAAACAGTGAATTTTGTAATGTAACAGTAGCTGGCTTTCAGCTGGGACACTTAGAGTATCAAACAGTGAATTACAAACCATTGAAAAAATATGAATCCACGAGTCTATGCCAACAATAAATAGATAAGTAAATAAACAGGGGAGAGGGAGGTTTCTTGTTTACAGTAGAATGACAAGGGCCAGCGGGAAATGTGGAGAGAGGGCTGGACTAGAAACACATCATGTTGTAACCATTATGGTAAAAGATTTGTTCAGTCAGGAATCATCCATGGATATTAAATCTGGGTTAGGGATGTGGATGAGGACCAGGAGATTTGCATATGCTCTTAAAGGGTCTCCCCACCAGCGGCTTATTCATTTCAAGGGGAAAAATAGTCACCATACGCTGGAGAAATCAGAAAACACATTACCTGGGGGATCAGTATTAATGTCATCAGGGAGGGGAGGATGAGTAGAGGAGGATGAGTGCCTTAGAAGGACACACCATCACCGCATGTAGTGGTCTGGCCGAGGATGCAGAACCTGGATCTAATCACGAGGAAACGGCAGAGGAGCCCAGAACATGGAACATTCTATTTCCAAAAAAACCCACCTTCTTCTTTTAAAATGCCAGTGTTATGAAAGACAGAGGAAGGCCAGATTAAAGGAGCCTAAAGAGATAAGACAACTAACTGCAGAGACTAATTCTAGACTGGATCCTACATAGGAGGGGAAATGCTATGAGGGACATTGTTAGTTGACAAACTGTAGTGCGGAGAGTGGGTTAGGTAAAATACTATATATATTGGCATTCAGTGTACTGATGGTAATTGTCCTGTGATTAGGTAAGAACAAGTCCTTATTCTTAGGAAATACACCCTGAATGAATGAAGTATTTAGGAGTAGAGGGCCATGTGTCTGTAACTTACTCTTAAATGGTTCAGAAAAAAAATTAGATGTGTGCGTGCGCGTGCACACGTGTATGGAGAAAAAAAGCAATCGATAAATCAAATGGGATAAGATGCTTACAGCAGGTGCATCTGGATAAAAGATGCACGTGTGTTCTTTGCACTAGTAAGTCTGAAATTATTTCCAAAGAAAAACTTTAAAAAGTTGCTCTCAACAAAAATATATCATCATAATAGCATTTATTGGATAGCAGGACTCAGGCCAGTTATGTCCTTTACTCCTCAGAGACCCCTGACATCAGGCACGATTAACATGCTTATTTGCACAGATGAAAAAGCTGAAGGTCAAGGAGGTGAAGCTGCCTCAAGACCCAGAGCGAGTCAGCGCCAGAGCAGTATTCTCACTTCTCTGTCCAGAACCCACACTCTTAGCTATTCAACCGGTACTGACCTAAAGCACGGGACACCTCTTCCAGTGGTGGTTTTTCAGCGTTATGCCAATGGAGCCTTGGATAACATTAAGTCACTTAGTGATTTTTTTAAAAATCTCATTTCCATTCACTTTTCAATTCTTTTAAATTCAGAAGAAAATCTCAAGTTGGTGCTGATTCTCGCTGAATAAGAGAGAGTCACCAGGTAGGTGACCCTTCTAGGCCCTCTGCATGTATTTACTCTCCCCTGCAACTCTGTGAAGTCGATAGCTTAATTATTTTTACTTTACAGATAAGGAAACTGAGGTATAGAGGTTAAATATCTTGCCCGAGTTTGCATGGCTCTGGCTCGGGGAGGAGGTGGGATTTGAACCCAGGCAGTCTAGCTCAGAGGCTGCCCTTGCTTGGCTTCACTGTTCCGTTCAGTGAGTTCAGGGGCGTGAATCTGAATGAATGGGAAAATGAAAACTCCAAAACCCTCAGCCAAAGTCCGCTCTGGGCGTGAGTCTCTGATCTTTCAAGTGCTGCCTGGGCCATTCTTAGTTTCGTGAATTTCATTTCTGTCATACATAAACGGGGATGAGAATAGTAGTAACATCTGCTATTTATTGAGCACCTGCTGGATGCCAGGTGCTGTGACAAGTACCTTACATGTCTCCTTTTCGTCTTGAACTTGAACCCTATGTGGTGAGTACTGTTGTTCCCATTTTATAAATGAGAAGACCGAGGTTCAGAGTGGTTCAAAATCTTTGGCAGCCCGTAAGTGGCAGAGATGGAGTCTGAAGCCACGTTTCTCTGATTGCAGAACCTGGTTCCGTCACCGTCCCCTGGCCTGTGCCCTCGGGGAGCTGTCTTGAGGATGGGAGCTGTTTTCTGTGGTGCCTGGGACACGGCACTGGGCATGAAAAATCACCAGTACTTGGGGTGGTGATGTTACATCTGCTCATGGAAAATTGACCTCAATTTTGGGGTCTCCATTTCCTCCTCTGCTGGGTCAGGATGCGGATGGCGGCGCGGGGAGCAGGGGCGGGGGGGGCAGCTTTCAGGGACTGCTTTATGGAAAGGGTTCTAGAAGGTTGTGTGGCCCGGAAGCAGCGCTGCGCTGATGTCGGGGGCCTCTACCTCGGCACTACAAGCAAATTCTTCCCTCCAACAAGAGCACATTGTGTTCTGGCCCTGCTCTCCCACCCAGGCTACTTGAAATGCAGGTCCTCCAGCCAACAGCTACTCTTAGCGAAGGCAGACTATCCTAAGGAGAGAAACTTGTGAGAAAATAGCAAAATGGAAGCATTGTTCCTGAGGGTTTGGAGCAGGCTCAGGGAGCGGTGGGGTGGGAGAGGCCTGGAGACGTGCTTTGCCATCACAAATAAGTTGTACAATAATAATAATAATAATAAAGTCAGAAAGCTTTTTCTTCAAGCTGAAAGCAAGAGAGGGCCAGAGAAACGAGCTCTCACGGGGTCATGATCCTGTGGTCCTGTGGAACCTCAGCTCAAGGAGCTGGGGAACGTTTGGAGGAGGAAAATCGTATCTAGAGGCTGGAAGGAACGGAGTGAGATTGATGGAGGGATCGTTAGTGCAGGATGTGGGGCAGGAGGGTAAGCTTGTGGGTAGAGAGGGTGATGGAGAAAAGGCCCTTTTTTTGAGGAAATGAGAGTTCCCAGGACAAACAAGAATCATGGGATAGACGATTATAAGGGCAGTTCCAACTCCACACTAGTTAGACCTTCTGATGCTGCCAGGAGGCTGTCTCATGCAGAAGTGAGTGGACCGTCCCCAGAAGCATTTAAGCAGAGCCTGCATGATGATACAGGGATTTCAGCTTTGAGTTAGGACGCAGGACTTGAGCAAAGGTTCACAAACACGGACTGGTCTGCGTGTCAGGGCTAAGAGGATTGAGTAGTGAGGTTTTAATCCAAAAGATGAAATTGATGTCTATTTAAAAGATCGTCCTTTGAGACTATGCCCTTCCTATATTTGGGTGTTTCAGTGTCCTTTATAAAATTACCAGTTTGTGGAATGTAGAAGTCAGGAAATATCAGGATTAGATAATGTCCAAGTCTGTTCCATTGCTAAGATTCTGTGATTCAAGGAAAATATGCTTCTGATTTGGATGAAACAGGATAGGGGGAATGCATGTAAAATCAAGCCTAAAACTGACACATTGAGAAATGGCCGTGTCAGCATATTATTTAGAAATGTGGAGTTAATTACCAGAAGGAACAGCTAAAAAAGTTGACAGTGGTTGCCCCTTGAGAACTGGGCTGGAGGTGAGTTTTCTCTTAAGTATCCATTCTGTGTTACTATGTAAATTTGTAAATTACATGTATGTAGTTATATGACCTTTGATTAAAAATTTTAAAAACTTAAAAATAAAGGCAATAATAGCTGCCATTTTTTGGATTCTCTGCTAAGAGCTTTTCATATATTGTTGTGTTTCATTAATCCCATCTTAGAGATGAGGAGATGGGCTCAGAGAGGTGAAGTACCTTGCTTTGCTCTACAGAGAGGGTGACTGCCAGGTTTTTTGGTTTTGACTTGAGAACCCAAGTCAGGCTCGTATACAGAATTCTCTGTTGTCCTCTGCCCAGGGTGAGACGTCTGTTAAGTTTGAGAAGAGGGAGAGGATGGGGAGGTGGGTGATGCTGCAGAAAGGACCAGAAGATAACTGGAAGAGGGATGAGGACAAAAAGGGAGGTTGTGGTTTGCTTTCTAGATTGCGCATTTTGAGAAATTCTGCAGAGAAGGCACAGATGCGCGTTAAAAGAGAAACTAGTAAACAGTTTCTCTTCTCCTTTTGGCCTTGATGGGAGGGAGGCAGAGAGGGAGAAAGCAAGCTGTTTTGGAAGAGTCTGCTCTGTGCCAGGCACTGTGCTAGGAACCTTAGGTAGATATCAACCCATCTAGTCCTCACCATGACCCTGAGAAGTAGTCACATTCACTATAGAGGTCACTTTGGAGCGCCTACCGCAGGGTTTCTCAGCTTACAGTTTGGGGCTGGATAATTCTGACGTGCGGGCACTGAGCACTGTAGGATACTTAACAGCACCCCTGACCTCTATCCACTGGATGCCAGGAGCATCCCCCACCCTCTCAAGTTGTGACAATCAAAGATGTTTCCAGACATTGCCAAATGCCTCCTGGGAGGCAAGACCACCCCTAGTTGAGAACCATTGGCCTCCTGTGACTGGGCGTGTCATACGTATTGTCTTCAATCACCTCTCCAGCTAGTGGGCTTGATGTCCACGTTATAGATGAGAAAACCGAGGCTGAGAGAAGGGGAGGGATTCGCCTGGGGACATGTAGTTATTAGTAGTAGAGCTGAGAATCGAAGTATTTCAGTAGGGAACTTAGAAAACCAGCTGATGAAGACCTGGACCCAGACTTGACCCCAGGTTTACCCCAGGCTGGCACTAAAATGCAGATTGAATCTTTTCTTTTTAATGGCAGTGGATGTCTTAGAGGAGGTACAGGTATTTCATTAACATCTTAAAAGTAGGCTGGACAGCAGCAAATGCTGGCAAGGATGCGTGCAACAGGAACTCTCATTCATTGCTGGTGCGAATGCAAAATGGTGCAGCCACTTGGAAGAGAGTTTGGTGGTTTCTTATGAAACTAAACATACTCTTACTGTGATCCAGAAATCATGCTCCTTGGTATTTACCCAAAGGAGTTGAAAACTTATGTCCACACAAAAACGTGCACGTGGATGTTTATAGCAGCTTTATTCACAGCTGCCAAAACTGGGAAACACCCAAGAGGTCCTTGAGTAGGTGAATGAATAAATAGGCTGTGGAAAATGATTTAGCACTAAAAAGAAATGACCTATTAAGCCATGAAAAGATATGGAGGAACCTTAGATGCATATTACTAAGTGAAAGAAGCCAATTATATGCTCTGTGATTCCAACATTGTGTAAAAGGCAAAACTTAGGAGACGGTTAAAAGATCTGTGGTTGCCAGGGGTTGGTAGGACGGAAGGATGACTAGGTGGACCACAGGAATCTTTAGGGCAGTGAACTCCTCCATGTCATTATACATGTGTCCAAACCCATAGAATGTACACCACCAAGAGTGAACCCTGATGTAAAGTATGGACTTCAGGTGATAATGATGTGTCAATACATGTTCTTTGATTGTAAAAATGTACCACTCTGGTAGGGGAGTGTTGATGGTAGAAGCAACTGTGCATGCATAGGGGCAGAGTATATTTAGGAAAACCCTGTACCTTCTGCTCAATTTTGCTGTGAACCTAAAACTGCTCTAAAAAAAAAAAAAAAAGTCTTTAAAAAAAAAAAGATCGGCTGATAGCATGGTGGCCAAGAGCACGGGCTCTGGAGCCAAAAGCCTTTATTCAATCCACTTGCCAGCTTGGAAACCCTGGCATGTTACTTAACATCTCTGGGCCTCAGTTTTCTTCTCTGTAAAATGGGTTAACGACAATACCTCTTCATAGAGTTGTTCTGAGGATTAAATGACACAGAGTAAAACAGTGCCTGGCAGGTCGATATTCAGTATCGATGAATATGAGCTGTTATTCTTATATGCAAGCTTTTAAATCCATTTCACGTACTCAGACCTGGAACTCAGACCCCAGTGACGTACATCAGGGCACAATCGCCTAAGTGGCTGACTCTACTTCTCTGCAGTCGAGCCCTGGGGTTGCAATTGGGTCGATTTTTCACTGACCACTGTACAATCATCTCCGGGCTGCAGGAGTAGCCAGATGGGCCTTGAGTGTCCCAAGAAGAAGCCATCCAAGCTGATCAAGCATTCGCCTTCCCCACCAATAGGAATCTCAGGAGAATTATGGAAATATCTTTGCACATGGAAGAGATTAATTCATGTGGCCACAAATAGCTCGAACACTGTGTCCTCAGCACTGTAATCTCCTATCCCCTGAAATTTACTCAGGGTGCCAGCTCGGCAGCCAGAAAAGCCACAGGGCTGCCTTAGCTATTCAGCCTGTTTAGCTGGGGGACTTCTCAGGAATTGCAGGGGGCAGGATGAGATTAAGTAGTTTGATTGTTTTTAATTTCACCCTCCCACTACTATCCCCACCATAGCCTACTTCTGCCCTCCCACGCATCAGCCAAATGGATTTGTTGCATGGCCCCCTGCGTTCCCACCTCCAGGCCTTTGTCTGCCTAGCTCCCCCACCTAGAATACCCTCTTTTTATTCCCATGGCCACCTTTCTAGTCTCCACATGGCTAAATACCAACATCCTTCAAGCCTGGTGCCACCACCTCCGCCTCCCGCTAGCAGATCATAGATGTTTTTACAGGGTGTGGGACCTGGAATGGGTTTTATTTTTTATATTTTTTAAAAGATTTTTTTTGATGTGGACCATTTTTAAAGTCTTTATTGAATTTGTTACAATGTTGCTTCTGTTTTATGTCTTGGTTTTTTGGCCTGGAGTCATGTGGGATCTTAGCCTCCCCACCAGGGATCAAACCTGCACCCCCTGCATTGGAAGGCGAAGTCTTAACCACTGGACAGCCGGGCAAGTCCCTGGAATGGGTTTTAAACTCCAGCTCTGCTTAAGGATAGGTAAGGGGCTTACTCTCTGTGAACCTCAGTTTCTGGCCCTGTAGGATGGGAAGGCTGATCCGTACCTTCCTCACAGGATCCTTTTAAGGAGAGAAGTGTGTTAGGTAGGTGCTTGGCACCGCTGAGCATGTGGTAAGGACTCAATAAATGTTAGCTCAGGGCAGGTGAGGCGTAAGGAGACCCCTTTAGTGGGGAGGGGGTGCGGACATCGGAAGACGTGAGAGAGGCTGGCAGCTGCTGGTTGGCTGGCCACACCTCCATGAATATGGCCAATAAGGAGACAACCCGCCCACATGGATTTAGGCAGCAACATGGATAAGAAGAGCTTGGTGTCAGCTCCTGCATCCCCTTAGTCCCACGGGGCTGCTCGTTTCCAAAAGCTCCTCCAGAGTCACAGGATTGGCTCTCACTGGTCCAAATTGGGTCATGTGCCCATCCCTGAACCAATCACGGGTGGCCAGGGATGGGTCGAGGCCCTGATTGACCAGGCTTGGAGCATGTGTCCATCAATCACATTGGTCAGGGCCGGGTAAGGCTCTGATTGTCTAGGCTTGGGACCTGTGCCCATCCCTTTAAACGGCACTGTGGGACTGTCAGCTTCATCCAAACTATGTGGATGGAGAATGGAGGCGGAGTTCTCTAGAGGAAAGTCAGGATGCTGTTAGAGAAGACGAGACGAATGCTGGGCAGGTACTAACAACAGGTGTCAACTAGACTCTTGAAGAAGACAGTTTATTTCAGCCTGATTGCATGGACTGAATGAGAGTTCAAAAGGTAAGATGGGGGACCTGGAGTGAGGGGAAGAGAATCTCATGAAGAAGGAACAGCACAAGCAAAGGCCCAAAGGTGTAAAGTGACATGTTTAGGAAACAGAAAGGAGCTCACCTGCTTGGAGCACAGAGAGTATGCTTAACATGATTTATTTAATTCCTACAGCAGCCCTGTAAGCAGGTACTAAGATTAGCCCTGTTTTGTTTTTTTTTTTTTCAGATGAGGAATCTGAGGCACAGAGAGGTGACATCATTTGCCCAAGGTCACAGAGCTGCTAAGTGGTTTACCTCTCCACTAAGGTACATGATATCAAGGTCCCCATTTTCCAAGAGAGTCGGATGAGTATTGGGAGGTGACGTGCCTTGAAGTCATGGTAATAATAGTAATTACTAACGTTACCATTTATTGAGCATTTCTTATGTGCTCAATAAATGGACCTGGAGATGGGTGGGTGGGCAAGGTTGGAGAATTGAACAGGGGCCAGGTGACCAGAGGTCTTGAATGTCAAGTGATTCAAAGAGGAAAGGGCTATGGTCCAATTTGTGTTTTAGAATTTATTCATTCATCCAGCACAAATTTGCTGAGCACCTACTATGTGAATAAACAAACTCCTTGGTTATGTTTTCATGATACCCAAGGGCAGTGATAGGAAACGAGACTGGAGACGCTGAGTCTCAAGGCAGGGAGGCCATGGGGGAGGCTGGTGCACCAGTGCAGGCAGGAGAGGATAAGACTTCACTGGGGTGTGGAGCATTTTTCCCCAGAATCACAGCTGTAATCAAAGGCAAACCTGGACTATATAGAGGGAGTGCTTGAGACCGATTTCTAGGCTCTCGTGTGCTGCCCCTTCAGGGCAGCCTGCTGGGAACAGTTGTTTAGCATCTGCTTGCATAGGCTGCCACCAACTGAATTACTCAGGCTAGATTTGATTCTTTGCTGCTGCGGGCACTACCATCTGTGTGACCCGCCTCACCTCTCCGGGCCTCGGTCTCCTCCACTAAATGGCTTAGTGATAGTACCTGCCTCGTGGGGTTGTCATGAGGATTAAATGGGACCATGCTCGCCAAGTGTTTGGCACATAAGAAATGCTCAGTAAATGGTGACGTTAGTAATTACTATTATTACCATGACTGTCTTCAAGGCATGTCACCTCCCGATACTCATCTGACTCTCTTGGAAAATGGGGACCTTGATATCATGTACCTTAGTGGAGAGGTAAACCACTTGGCAGCTCTGTGACCTTGGGCAAATGATGTCATCTCTCTGTGCCTCAGATTCCTCATGTGAAAAAAACAAAACAGGGCTAATCTTAGTACCTGCTTACAGGGCTGCTGTAGGAATTAAATAAATCACGTTAAGTGCTTAGAAAAGTTCCTGGCACATAATATGCTCTCAACATACAGCAAATAAATAAATATCAGTAGTAGTAGTATATTTTTAATGAGTAGGAGTCATTGTGATAATTAAGTGAGGTTATGACATAATGAGGGCTTATTAAATAGCGGCTATTATCAGTATCATCATCTTCCCATCAAATACTTTGAGGGGAAATGACAGCATTTGGTTTTGCGGACAAAAGGGACACCATTTCCTCCCACAAAGGCAGATGCCTTTCTCCCAGATCACACAGGTATTAAATATTGCTCCTTGGGTGGGGTGAAAAGACATCAATTGAGGAACACTTGCCCCCAGCCCCCTTCAGTCAGGACAGGAAAATGAGTCTGGTTCCTCTCCCCGACTCACTTCTCCCAGGATAATTAGAGGGGTGTCCCCCACTCCTCCTGACAATCCTCTTGTTGCTAGGATTCGACTATAGCTGGCGTTTTGGTGTTGTGACTTGGGGATTTTTTTTTTTCCCCTCATGCCTGGAATAATTTGTGGCTCCATTTACAAGAGTCAAGTTCTTATGATCAACCCCACTCAGGTCCCGGAAGGAGTAATGCCTGGAAAGTGGTTTGGAAAGGTCAGTTGAGGGCAGAGTCCAAAGTGATTTTAAGTGGCCCAGCTAAGTGCCAGGCAGAATGGGGAGCCCTTTTAATTTATGACAGTCTTGCCCTGTGAAGAAAAAAGACAACACTGCTCTGGAGCAGTTTGACTGCAAAGTAATAAATTCCTTTGTGTACATTAAAAGTAAAGACAAATCTAGCTCATGTTTCAGAAGGAAAAAAATCTCTGCCGGTTGGGGCATTGGGGTTGAACTCATGTACCTGAACCTACAGGAGGAACTTCATGGAAAATAAGGATTTTATAATCATCGTACATTTTTTATTTATATGGATTTGATCTGAGACTGCCTGAGATCACAGCTTCCAAAGCTGTGTGACCTTAAGCAAGTCACTTCACTTCTCTGTGCCTCAGCTGTACAATGGAAGAATAACAGTACTAGTTTCGAGCGTCGTTGTAAGGATTAAAGGAATTATTAGGCATAAGGAAGAACAGTGCCTGGGACAGTGAACACAATTGGTAAGGGTTGGTTACTATTACCTTATACAGACTTTTGTTTGGAGGTTGGTGGTAATTTTCTGCCTGGCGCACAGGAAAGCCAGTCTAGAGAATGGCCTTGTTGTTTGCAAGAGAAACCTATAACTGTCTGTTTCTCCTTGGTTTTCTAGCTTGGGAGTCCAATGCATGCATTTCATCGTGCCTTGATTTTTTTTTTTTTCTTTTTTAATCCAACCTTTCAGGACATGCTTCCAGCAAAGCAGTTTAGAATTCTTGAATTCCAGAGAGATTTTTTTTCTGGCCACATCAGCTAACAGAGGAACTCTTCAAAACCAAGAGAAGCCTGCAACCCACTGGTTAGAAAATTGACTCATTCATTCATTCTACAAATATTTCTTGTGGGCTTACTATTTGCCAGGTCTCTGTGCCAGGCTCAGGGTACAAAGCAAGCATGACGTAGTACAGCTGACTCTTTGGGGAACCAGACCCTGATTTGTACCAGAGCTGTACCTACATCAATCCACTTAATCATCACCAGAATCCTATGATAGATGCTGTTTGCATTCCCAATATACAGATGAGAAAACTGAGGCACAGAGAGGTTAAGTAACCCAAAGGGCTACTTAAATAGAGTCCAGATTCAAACCCAAGCAGCCTGCCTCCAAAGTCTATACTCTTCTCTTTTTCTCCCTGGTTTTTTAATTTGGAAAATATCAAACCGACGAAATTTACCAGTTTGGTACAGTGAACATCAGATACCTGTCACATGTCAACAATTGTTAAAAGTTTGCCACATTTGCTTTATCACTCTCTTTCTAAATTTTTGCTCGACCATTTGAGAGTTACTTGAATTCTTCATCCTTAAATATTTTAGCGTATGTAGTAGTTGTCTATTGCTGTGTAACAGATTACCCCCCAAATGTAATGGCTTGATAAAACAAATATTTATTATATCATAGTGTTGTGGGGCAAGACTCTGGATGCAGCTTATCTAGGTCCTCTGCTTCAGGGTCCATCGCTAGTCTGGAATCAAGGCCTCAGCTGGGGCTGCATTTATGTGAGGCATCACTGCGCTCACTCACATGGCTGTTAGCAGGAGACCTCAGCCCCTCTCCACATGGGCCTCTTTGCAGGGCTGCTCATGACATGTCAGCTGGCTTCCCACAAAGTGAGCAATGAGAGAGAGAGTGACAGAGAGAGATGGAGAGAAATGGAGAGAAGGAGAGAGAGAGAAAAAGAGGGGGGGATGAGCTGCCAAGAAGCCAGGATGAAAGCCACAGTCTTTTATAACCCAGTCTCATAAGTGATAACATCATCACTTGTGCCGTATGCTACTGGTTACGCAGAGCAGCCCTGGCATCATGGGGGAGGGGACTTCACAGGAGTATGAAAACCAGGAAGTAGAGATCACTGGGGCATCTTGGATACTAGTTTCAAGGAGATTCTACACAACTCCAATACTATTATCATACTCAGGATATTAATTATTAACACTGTACTACCATCTAATATTCTTTCCCTATTCAAAGTTCTTCATAATGTCTTTTAGATCAGATTTTTTTTTTTTTTTGCGGGAGGCAGGCCCCCCTCACCGCTGTGGCCTCTCTCATTGCGGAGCGCAGGCCGCAGCATGTGGGATCCTCCCGGACCGGGGCACGAACCCGTGTCCCCTGCATCGGCAGGCGGATTCTCAACCACTGCGCCACCAGGGAAGCCCCTAGATCAGATTTTTAAATTTAGTCTACGGTCCAGTCTAGGATCCTGCCTTTTACTTACTAGTTGTGTTTCTTTGGTCTCTTTTAATCTGGGGCAATTCTTCAGTTATTTTTTGTTTATTTGTGTGTTTTTGTTTTGTCGTTCAAAACATTGGCATTTCTTGAAGAATCCAGGCCATTTATTTTGTAGAATGTTCTCAATTTGGATTTATTTGGTGTTTCCTTGTGATTATTCGGGTTAAACAATTTTGTCAGGAATACTGCATAGGTGACATTTTAGAGTCTGCCCAGTACCACCTCTGGGGAAAAGAAACAAACAGTCATATGGGGAATAACTGTTCAGTGTGATAAGTGTTGTTCATAGCTAGAGGACGTACAGGATACCCCGGGGGTCCTCCAGGACATCCTACCATGTAGACCATACAGACCACAGGGCATCTAACCAAGTTTGGTTGGGGGCAAGGCTCAGGGAAGACTTCCAAGGGAAGGTAACAGCAATGATGAGACTTGAGGGATGAGTAGGTGTGACCCAGCAAAAAATGGCGAGAAGTGTTCCAGGGAGTGAGAACAGCATGTTCGACAGCCCAGAGATGAAGAAGCCCAGCCAACTGGCAGAACTGAAGGAGGTTTGGAGTAGTTGAATCAGAGAGTGCAAGGGGCAGAGAGGTGAAAGGTGTTATTGGGAGTCAGGAAGGGGCAGCAGCCAGCTCAGGTAGGGCTGGCTAAATCGTGTGGATCAGTCATGATCTTAGTTGCAAATAACAGAATCCACTTCTGCTAGTTTAAGCAGAAGTGAGGGAAGGGCCAAGAAAAGGCATGGTGGTCACATAGTGCCTGGCCCAGACCTGGGGGCTGCTCCAGTGGATGATGACTGCCACAACCAGGTCCCAGACCCTGAAAATCCTTCCCAGGCCCTGGCAAGGATGTGGCTGCTGGAACATCTGCTCTGGCTGCTTCTGGAAGCCATTGTCTTTGCCAACACTGGATGGATTCTGTATGGCACATCTTCTCCTTTGAGCCATCGGCCCCTAATCTGAGTTTCAGGACGGTGAGTCTGATTGGTGGAGCACAGGTCCCATGTCTGCATTCTAGTTGCACGGGAGGCTGAGAAAGCAAATTTCTGGCATCTTCTATGGGGATCTGGGGCCCATGATGTGGGAATTCCCCCAAATGGGAGAAGTGTTCAAAGGCGGTGCCAGCCAACAAGGGAGATAGCTGATCACTTTGCATAGTGGAGAGTTTGAACATCATCTGTGAGCCCCATGGCACCTCTGAAGGGTCTGAAACAGTGCAGTGGTCAGACTTTTGGAGGGGACAGGGGAGAGACAGAGGGGCAGTCGGAACCTGTGGGTCATCCCAGAAAGACATGAGGGTGTATCCTGAACTGTGTATCGGTCTTGGGATGGAGAGGAGGGGATGGATGGAAGAGAGATCTCAAAGATGGAGTCTGCCTTAGATTGTAGAGGTGAGAGGGAGTTAGGGAAAGGGAAATGGTCAGATTTAGGGATGAACGAGCACTGGGAAGTCAACGTGTCTTTAAGAAGTGAGGGTTGTCTGAAATTCAGTGCATCAGCTTGTGATGCTTAAGGCAACCTGAAGATGGGAAGTGCTCCTTCCTGGACAAGTTAAATCACATGGTTCAGATTCTGCCTCTTAGAAGGGACAATCAGCATAGTGGTTAAGACTCAGCCCACTGCCTGGGTTGAAGTTCCAGTGCTACTCAGCTGGGCAAGTTGTTTAAATGCTCTATTTCCCCATCTTTATAATGGACATACTACCAATACCTACATCTTTGGGTTGTTGTGAAGAGAAACAAGTCAGTTGGTCTCTTCCAGACCTGCCATTCCACACCCAGAGAGAGAGACTAGGTTTGGGGCTAGCTTCCTCTTCTTTTGGTAACTTGCCTTGATTTCCCTTGAAGAGCCCCTCACCCACTCTCAGGCTGCAGGCTTTTGCCTCTGTTCTAGTTCTGTGGTGTGTTGTTTCATTATGTTATCTTTACCCCAAAGTTTCATGAGGAGCTTACACATCTCTCTCTCTCTCTCTCTCTCTCTCTCTCTCTCTCCTCTCTCTCTCTCAGCCACTGGACTGTGAGTTGCCAGTCCAGATCCATTCCACCTTCTTGACATAAAATCACTTTGATTGTCCTTTTGGGAAACACTCCTTACCCACTCCCAGTTCAGGAGGGTCTCACTCCCCTTCCCATACGGTGAGCATATGACACAGATCTGACCAATGAGTGCATAGCATCACCCTGGTGATGGTGATTGGTTCAGAGATGGTCACATGATCCAAGCTTAGCCAATCAGAATAATTCCTGGATTTTAGCTGGTACTATTAGGGAAAAAAAGTATGATCTTACTATGTACTGGGATTGAAGAGCTGGCACGGGGTCAGGCTGGACACACCAAGAACTATCTTTGCCAACAACTTGGGGGAAAGAATGCCTGAGAATGAAGCCAACATGGAGGAAAGCAAAACAGAGAGAGAGAGAGAGAGAAAGACAGGGAGAGAAGTAATGACTTTACTATTTTTTAAATCCCTTGATCAAGCTATATCTGAAGCTAGCTACTCCTCAGGTTTCCAGTTATGTGAGCCAATAAATTCTTTTTTACTTAAACTAGCTAAACTTCCTGTCATTTGCACCAAAAATGGTCCTAATATACACATCTTCCAGGGAAAAAGAATGATTTACTGTAAATCCTTACCACAGAAACTAATTCGTTCGCAGCAGAACTTCGCTATAAGAAAGCAGGACTGATATTCTTAGAAATCAGAGCTCTTCGCTTTCTGCCCTCTATTTGTAAGAGATGGTGCAGCGAAAACTCTAGACTTCCTGCCTTGCATAATGGGCCTGCCCATCCCCAGGAAATTCATCAAGGCCTAGTTGTTCCACTTATTACTGCTGGGATCTTGGGTAAGTCACTTACCCTCTGTAAGCCTCAGTTTCCTTATCTGTAAAATGGATATATTAACAAGACATAAAGTTTGAGGGAAGAGTAAAGTAATATATGTTAAGCATTAGGACAGTGCTGGGTATATAGTAAGTGCCCAATAAAACGTAGCCGTTCATAGTTGTTATTAGATGAAAGATCTTCTGTGTGCCCAATATTGTTCAAAGATCTGTGAGAAGATATACAAGAAGTATGATATGCCTGCCTGATATCTCAGGAATCTTCATGGAGGAGAAAAGGCTTGATCTGGCCTTTCAAGGATTCACCCAAATTTAAAAACATAAATAAATAGATGGCTTCCTAGACAGAGTGGGCAGAAACATAAATCAATGAACTGTTTCACAGATAAGGACACAGAAGCACCGAGAGGTTAAATCATTGGCCCAAGATCACTTTGGTCCTGAGTAGGGACCCAGGATTGGTGTGTCTGGATCCAGAGCCAACATTCTTTTTTTTTTTTTTTTTTTTTTTTTTTGCGGTACGCGGGCCTCTCACTGTCGTGGCCTCTCCCGTTGCAGAGCACAGGCTCCAGACACGCAGGCTCAGCGGCCATGGCTCACGGGCCTAGCCGCTCCGCAGCATGTGGGATCTTCCCGGACCGGGGCACGAACCCGTGTCCCCTGCATCGGCGGGCGGACTCTCAACCACTGCGCCACCAGGGAAGCCCCAGAGCCCACATTCTTAATCACTCTGCAAATCCTGCTATTACTGATTTTAAAAATAAATGAAAATTACAATAGCAATTATTGAGGTCACATAGCTTATAGGCACCAGTACAAAACTCAAATGGTGATAAGGATATAAAAGAAAAGGCACAAAAGATCACCCATCTAGCCAGGGCTTGGGCCCATCTCTGTGGGCCTTTGGCCCTTGAGGGGTTGAACACTTTGATCTGCGATGGTGGCCAGGCCAAGGCAAAGGACTCTGGGAGAGGAAGGCGACAGGCCAGCTGAGGGAGGGGTGGACAGTTCCAGGCAGCTGATAGCATTGGGGGCTGTGGCCAGCTGTCTCCCACAGACCAGGCTGGGCACCCCCAGGCCTCTCACAGGCAAGGCCCAACAGCTGTGGGAGGGGAATGGTGCGTGCCGCCTCAGGGGACCTGCAGAGAGAGCCAGTGACCCCAAGGTGAAAGCTTTGCCTGCCGGCTCCCCAGCCTCCTGACTCGCCATCTGTCTCACCACCTGGAAGGGCCACTTCTGATGGTTCCCTTTGGTGTAAACGGGGAAACAACTACGAAATAAACAGTGGGAGCTGTGTAAGATCTGCCACCTTTCGAAAGCCCCAGGCCTGCTGGCTGCCCAGGCGTATTTGGTGAAGAAAGGTGGTCGGGGGCATCAGCAAGGAGAGCACGTGCCGGATGGTGCAGTGGGAAGGCCTGTGCCTTGGAATCACACAGGCCCGGGTTCAAATCCCGGCTCTGGGCAAATCCCTGCACTGGAGCACAGTATCACGTATGTCTTCTGTAAAGTGGCAGTAGAAGGATTTAGTGAGATGATGTAAATTAGACACAATCTCTAGAACCAAACTCCTAGGTTCACATCCTTAGCTGTGGCCTCAGCAGGCTCTTTAATCTTTCTGGGGCTCAGCTTCTAAAATCCCTAAAATAGGGTGACAATATCCGTCTTATCTATCTCCCAGGGCTAGGGTGAGAAAATAACTGCACTGTGCGTAGAACTTTAGTCAGCACTATTAGGAGAGGCGGTTTATCCTGGTAGGTAACGGTGCCCACCTACCAGCTGTCTGACCTGGAGCAAGTTACTTCCCCTCTCTGTGCCTCGGTTTCCTCATTTGTAACGTGGAGGTCCTCAAAGGCTTGTCATAACGGTTAGAGGAAATATTTTAAAAGCCCTCAGAGCGTAGTGGTGAGTACACAATAGACGCTGGCTCTTCATATTATGAAAGTGCTTGTCCATTGTGAAGTAATGGTTACTAGGCTTCTTATTATTGACATTCTTTCTAGAACATTCCTCACCAAGGAGGGTACAGTGGACAAGCTGAGGAAAGGCACCATTTTGTAAGAGAAGGACCTCCTTAGAGAAAAGATGAGGAGCGGGGCAAAGGGCCTACTGACCTAGGGACATTTTTCGTGTAGTTGAGAGAACCTAACAGTTGAGTTCACACAGTTCCAAAATGCAACCTCTCGAAGGCTTCCAGCAACCAGCTGCGCAGCCTTGAATATATACTTACCGCCGAATTAAGTGTGAGCAGGGCTCTCCGCTGGGCTCAAGTCCGCTCTCTGACACTAGCTGTGTGACTTTGGGCAAGAGCAGGCGACTTAACCTCCCCAAGCCAGGTGCTCTCATCTGTGAAATGAGGACCCCAGCAGACCTGCCTCACAGGGAGGATTCTGTGAGTGAATCCTCGTAGGGCAGTGCTTCCCAACCAGGGGTGACTTTTGCCCCTCCCCCCCAAGGGACATTTAATAGTGTCTGCAGACATCTTTGTCACAACTGGGGAGAGGATGCTACAAGCATCTAGTGGGTAAAGGCCAGGGATACTCCTCACCAGTGCCCAGGACAGCCCCCCAACAGAGAATTATCCAGCCCCGAATGTCAGCAGCGTCAACAGAAATCCTGACCGAGTGTACGGGCCTTAGCACAGTGCCAGTAAGCAGTAAGTGCTCGTGTTTGTTGAATGACTGAAAAAAACTTGCTGTCTCCAAGTCTCAGCTTTCTCCTAGCATGGAGAGAATATATGTATTTACCGCACAGATTTGTCATGAGATTTAAGGAGAAAAATCCACTGAAGTGCCCGGCCCGAGGCATGGCCCCCTCTGGGCCCAGTAACTGTTGTCAGCTGTTGAATGAATGTTGTAACCAGGGGGCACAGAGTCCCAGATCCAGCATTTGGGCAGGAAGGCTCACCCTGGAGGCCAGCTTGCCTGTGCTCAGCGTGAATTTCTTCCAGTTCAAACTCTTATCCCGGAAGGACTTCAAGGGTGACATATACCTAAACAAAAAAGGATGGCAGCAGAGTGTGCAGATGGAAGCCAGAATGGATTTGGCCCCCGGTGTTCCCCCTCCTTGCTAATTTCCAAAGCTGTAAGAATTTTAAGGGAAACTTAATCCACGTGTTGTTGCCTGTTTGTAATTCCTTGTAATTCCTCAAGACGCCTTTCTGTTAATAGAACCTCTCCGCGGCTTGAAGCCCATTATTTTTATGTTTTGCTTTTCTCTCTCTCCCTCTCTCCTCTTTTCTTTCTCTTTAAAAAGATGCCATCACACCACTGTAAAGCAATTATACTCCAATAAAGATGTTAAAAAAAATTTTTTTTAAAGGAAAAAAAAGAATAAAAGATGCCTTTCTCTCAAGTACAGGAAGTTGGCTTGGGCCAAAAACAAACAGGGTGGATGCTGAAAGCTCCTGGAGTTAGCTTGGAGCCTCCAAACGCTCTCTGAGCAGGTTTCTGAGCAGAAGCCTCCTCCCTGTTCTGTCTTCTCTGGCTGGCCCCGGGGAGCCTCAGAAACAGCTGAAACAGGGAGGTGAGTGTGTGTGATGGGAGATTCTCACTCCAACCCTGAGGACCGGGGTTGGGGCTGGGGACAAGATGCCCAAAGGCCCTTTCCAGTGGTGGACATCTCTGATTCTGTGAGGGGTTAGTAAGGGCTGCATAGCTTTGGGCCAGCTGCAGCCTCAGTCTCCTCATGTGGGCAATGGGAGAGTAAGGGGCTGTTCAGAGTGCTGGGGTGAGGGCCCTGTGAGGAGAAGAGCGCAGAGTGTGTGTCAGACATCTGGCAGCGCTTGGTGAGGACTCAGGGCTGCCAGCCACTGGTGTCACTGCATCTCAAGGGCATTTTTTGAACCTTGCGGCTTCGTCTCTGAGATGGGGGGGCGGGGGGGAAATAGCATCCACTCTATAGCACTGTTGGGATGATCCAACCAGCTGTTTGCTGTCAAGCTCCCAGTAGGACCTGGCACATAATTAGTGTTCAGAAGAGTTTGTTGTGTTTATGTCTTGTCTTAGTCAGTTTGGGCTGCTATAACAAGTTACCATAGGCTGGGTGGCTTAAACAACAAATGTTTACTTCTCACAGTTCTGGGGGCTGGAATTCCAAGATCAAGGCAGATCTCGTGTCTGGTAAGAGCTCACCTCCTGGTTCATACAGGGCAATCTTATCATTGTATCCTGTTGGAAGGGGCTGGGGAACTCTGTGGGATTTTTTAAAAGGGGCGCTAATCCCATTCATGAGGGCTCCACCCCCATGACCTAATCACCTCCCAAAGGCCCCACCTCCAGATTACACCACACGGGGGGTTACATTTCAACATATGGATTTTGTGGGAGACAGAAACATTCAGACCATAGCATGTCTCCAATCTTACCTAATTGATGCCAACTGTGTACTAAGAAGAGGTATCAGGTAGGAGAGGAGAGGAGCATGAAAGGTAATAATGCTGCATTTACTATTTCTTGGCAATTCATTTGAAAAAATATGGTTCTTTGAAAAAATATGCCCCTGGAGTAGCAGTGGGAAGGTTCCTCCTTTATCTGGGTAGCCTTCGTCTCCCTGGGCCTCAGTTTCCTCATTTCCCTCAGTAAAATGGGGCTGATTATAGAATCTGCATCATATTGTGGATTGAATGAGATCTTCTGTGTGAAGTGCCTACAACAATGCCTGCCATTTCCTAAGTGCTGTGTAAGAACTGGCCGGAGTGAGCCTGGGCAGCTGGACTCTGAGTGACAATCGGCTGAATTTTTAAAAAGCTCAAGCTCCCTATCTTTAACCAACTCCAAGCCATTTCAGAGGGTTCAACCTCTCTTACGCCTCGGCATTTGATGATTTTGGACGGGATCTGCCTTTCACCTCTGTGGCCTGCTGGGCCCTGCTGGGCGTGTTGCAGGAAGGGATGCATCATTGCTCCTCTCTGCTTCGTCAGCTTTTGTAGCAAGCTCTTGATGTGACGATTGGGTGTTTTGCTTTAGCTTCTCAGACCTCTAGCAGGCTCCACGGCAGAGGGTGGAGGTGCTGGAACAATCAGATCAATCCACCAGCTGGCGAGTCTCACAGCATGAAAGGCACTGAGCTGTCCTACTCTGGCTTAAGGTCCAGCACTTGAGATCTTGTGTGCCTGGGATGAGGGCTGACTTGGAGCCCAGGTGGTCCTGGCACAGAAGACCCTGAGCGCTGAGGGCCTCAAGACTAAGTGTTGACCTTGGGATCTGGGTACCCTTTCCCGGTGGAAGTTAGAGTCTCATGGTCGAGATGGGCTTTTCTCCAGTGCCTGCTTGTGTTTGAACTTCTTCCTCCTCTGGACCTCGCCCGTTGGGTCCCTGTAGGACCATCAGACCCTCTGCCAAGATGGGCCATTGGTGGTGAGGGCTGCTCCCTCCTTACTTCTAAGCTCAAAACCCTGGGAGGTCTTGCCTTTGGAGACAGGGTGCGTGGCTTTGTGTTTTATTACGGTGTATCGTTCTTGTTATTTTAACATTTATGGAGCACGTCTTAGCTGTGAACTCACTTCTTGCACATCACGGTGGTCAAAATCTCTCCAGGGTGCAGGGCCAGAGGTTATTTTGATTCGTTTTGGTTTTTGCCCTATTTACCTTATTAAAAATATTGTTCTGCTTGGGGCTGCCTTTGTTCTAAGTTCTTTTCTGGATGTGGCTCTGGATCCACCCTAAGCCCCCAAACACCATTGTTTGAACATGAGCCTGGGCATACTTGAGGCCGTGTAGGCCAGGAATCAGCAAACATTTTCTGTAAAGAGCCAGATAATAAATATTTTAGGCTTTGCGGTCCAATGATCTGTTTTGCAACTACTCAACTTTACTGCCATGGCATGAAAGCAACCATAGACAACACCTAAACTAACAAAACTTTATTTACAAAAACAGAAGGCAGCTAGAATTTGGCCCAGGGGTGGTAGTTTACTGACCCCTAACGTAGATGATGGGGCCCCTTGTTCTTCTACTAGGAACTCATCTTTAGTTCTTCTGTGGATCTCAAATGTAACTCCTTACGTTTCAACCTGTTTCTACCTCATTGTTTGATCCTCTGGAGCAGGGGCCAGCAAACTGCAGCCTACAGGTCAATCTGGCCAGATGCCTGTTTTGTCATTAAAGTTTTATTAGAACACAGCCATGCCCACTCACTTCTGTATGGTCTGTGCCTGCCTTCTCCCTACATCGGCAGAGTCAGAGTAGTTGTGACAGAGACCTCTGGGCCTCCAAAGCCTAAAATATTTAATGTCTAGCCCTTCACAGAAAACGTTTGCTGACCCCTGCCCTAGAGAGTTGGAAAAGGGCTTGGAAAACACCCTTTCTTTTCATGTACATGAAGAGCATTGAAATCAACTCCTCCAAACTTAGCATCTTAGACCTTTTATCCAAAGTTCTCCTGTCTAATCCTCCAAATGTTTGTATGTATGTATGTATTTATTTATTTATTTATATTTGGCCACACCTCACAGCTTGTGGGAGCTTAGTTCCCTGACCAGGGATACAACCTGTGCCCCCTGCAGTGGAAGCGTTGGAGCTCTAACCACTGGACCACCAGGGAAGTCCCCCTCCAAATATTTTAGACGTTCTTTTCTGGACCCTAAGTTTTTTCCAGTGTTCCAGACTACTGTTTTTAAACAGTTTTGACGATGATTCTCAGTGAGAAACATATTTATTACAATCTTGTAATGACATAAAAAAGAAAAACCACATGTGCACATAGAAGACATACCCCCCACCGGCACCACCACCACACAAAATATATATATAAATAAAAGTTTCAAGAAACAATACTGACTCTTACTACACGCGGTACACTATCATATTTTCTATTAATATCAGTCAGGATAGGCTTGACTCTTCTGTAGTAACAAATAGCCCCAAATCTGAGTGACTTTAAATCAACAGATATTTATTTATTGCTCCTGCTCCGTGTCCCTCCTGGGTCTTCTGGGGACTCTGAAGCTACAGGACATCACACACTAGTTCTCCAAGCCTCTGCCCAGAAAGGTTGCTTGTCCTTTCCTTTAACACTTCTTTGGCCAAAGTAACTCACATGACCATAACTTTAAAATAGGATGAAGAGGTATAGTCCTACCCAACAGACAAACCTGGAATATTTGATGAACAGCATTCATAACTACCATATTAGTTATCTCAAAGACAGGGTTTTAAATTGTGGTTGGTTTTTGAGGGGTTTTTAAGGGGTTAAGGGTTTAGCTTGGAAATAGACTGTAATGTGCTCCATCAGGTAATACCAGAAACATAGATGACCCAGTTTCTTTTATGGAAAAAACTGAAATTAGGAGTGAAATTGGGGCATAATGCTTTAGAAACTGTTCCAAGTATGAGAATAAGTCAGACCAAACCTAACTCTCATAGTCAAGACTTACAGTTACAAGTGACAGAAAACCCAATTCAGACTGGCTTAGTGAGTAAAGGGAATTTATAGGTTCAAGGAACTGAGAGTCCAGGTATAGCTGGCTCTGCATTCAGGTATAGCTGGTTCAGGGCTCAGGTGAGGCAGTCAGGATTCCAGGTGCTTTCTGCCTCTTGATTTTATTCACCTCCATTTTTGCGACTTAAACTTCAGACTGTATGTAGAGCTAGATGGTAGGGGTAGCTCCATCCCCACATCCTCTCAGGCACATAGTAGGTGCTCAGTAAATATTTATCGAGTGAACAGACTGCTCAAGATTGGCTCGAATGGTTGATACTTTTGTTTAAGTGTTCAGTTGATACCCGTTTTAAGACTTGTGTGCATTTGTCTGTGTATGGCCCAGAGGTTAAGGGTGAAGCAGATTGCTTTGATTGCAGCCTTGGCTGCACCGCTTACTGTGTGGCTTTGGGCAAGGGTCTCAACCTCTGTTTTCCTCAGTTCTGCTTCTGTACAATGGAAGCTAAGAAGAGCTGCGACCTCATAGAGTTGCTAGGAAGTTCAAAGGAGGTCGTAGTAATATTTACCGCCTCCTGACGGCTCCCAAAGAGTCAAGTGCTGTCCTCAGGGATTTCCATGTATTATTGAATCTTCACAACCTCCCTATGAAGTAGGTACTATCGTAACATGTATATGACACACGAGTAAAGTATGACACAGAGAGGCTGAGTGGCTTGGGCTTAGTGAGTGCTGGATCGGGTGCACACGCAGCAGTCTGGTCCCAGAGCCCACGTTTTTATCCAGTGTGAGTGCAAAGTGCCTGGCACAGAGCAAGCACTCAATAATTGAGGGTGTTCTCAGTGCATGCTTGTTTAAAGGTGGTCGTGGGTCACGGCGAGGCTGTGCACCAAGAAAAAGTGAAGCCCAGCCTCCACCACAGGCTGCCCCCCAACCCCGAGCCACCACTGGAGCTCTTCTTCCGCAGACTGTGGGGCTGGGTCCTGCCAGTCCAGCCGCACTGATCTCCTGGGGCCAGCGGTGCCCATACTCACTCTACAAGATCCTCACTCCAGGTCAGCCCTGCTGGCATAGAAGCAGGGCATCCTAAGACTTTTACAGAAGAGGTTACATCCCCAGTGAGTTTAAGATGCAGAACTCAAGGCATTTCCCCAGGGTAATGAGGGTCAAGGGGTCATGCTATATCTACCTGCACAGAAAATGGAAGTTCATCCATATTTCCATTTCATTCTATTTCAGTTTTGTACAACTCATGTAATTCCATTTTCAAATATCATCCTACTCTAAGGGACCTGACGTTTGAAGTCCCAGAACTCTATTTTTTTGAAATATTTTAACGTGAAATAAAGTTTTGACATTATTTCTCGTATTAAAACTTGGAAGAAGCAAAAGAGAGATAGTTGAGTAATCGTCATAGCTTAATGTTTCTCTGCTACTTAGTAATGTGCCCCTGGTTGATGCTTTACCTATACGAATTCTTTTAATCTTCATGATGATCCTCTGGGGCAAGTTAAATGTTAAGCCCATGTTACAGATGGGGAAGCTGAGGTCACAAGGCTCAGTCACTCCCCAAGTTAACCCAGCTGGCAGGAGGGGCCCAGAAGCTGTGTCCATAACCTCCGCACCACGTTAAGCCAGTTATGACACCCAACCCTAAGGAATATGGTACCGTCATAGCGTTTGTAAAAAATCTTGGGGAACAGTGGATTGTGCTTTCATGTTTGGTGGAAAGAGCAGCATCAGCGTAGAATATCCCATAGGAGCTCAACTATTTTAAAAATAAATGAATATAAGAGCTAGAAGAGTTGGGGGCAGGGGAGATGTCCCAAAACATTGGCCTTCAACAGGTGTTTTCAACCTTGGCATTATTGACATTTGGTCCTTTTTGGTGGGGGCTGCCCCGTGCATCGTAGGATGTTTAGCAGCATCCCCAGCCTCTGTCCACTAGGTGCTAGTAGCAGCTGCCACCACCACCTCCCGGTGTAACAACCAAAAATTTCTCCAGTCATTGCCAAGTCTCCCATGGTGGGTGAAATCATCCTGGTTGAGAACTATATGGATAGAGATGCTAAGATCACAGGTAGCATTTTTCCTTCCTTTTTCTTTTCTGTGGCTTCCAAAGTTCCTTTAATAGATAAGCTTGGATTTTGTAAATAAGTTGGAACAAAGAAGCTCCCATTAGAAACGATCATGCCACTCTTTTTTTTTTTTAACATCTTTATTGGAGTATAATTGCTTTACGCTGGTGTGTTAGTTTCTGCTTTAGAACAAAGTGAATCATGCCACTCTTGTTCAAAACTTTATAGCGAATTCCCAGTATACTCAGCCTTACCAAGGCCTACAAGGCCCTGCGTGATGTGGCCCCTGGCTACTTCTTGGATGTGTTCTCCTATCCCTTTTACTCTTACTCACCACATTCCCACTGCTCTGTTATTCTTAATGTTTTTCAGACACACCTGGCTCATTTCCACCTCAGGGCCTTTGCATATGCTGCTGTGCCTGGTCACTCATCCCTGCCTCCTCTTCACATCACTTGTTATCTACATCAAGTGTCTGTTCAGATGTCACCTCCTCCAAGAGACCTTCCCCGGTCACCCTGTCTAGAATGGTTATGTGTCCCCTGTTCACTGTCTCTCCCACTAGAATGTCAACTTCTGGAGGGCTGGGACTTTGTTTTGTTTACTGTTCCATCTCCCAACCCTAGAACAATGCTTGGCACATAGTCAAGGTTCAATATATATTTGTGGAAGGAGGGAAGGAGAGAGAGAGGGAGGGAGGGAGGGAGGAAGGAGAACAATTAAGAAAAATAAAATCAGTAAACTTAGGAACTTACGGTAAAGGCGCAGTCTCACAACCCACACAGCTGTCTTTCTCTCTAAATTCCAGCTCATTTTGAATTTGTGGTTTACAGACAAAAGATTTGTGTAGCAAACAGGCTCCAGGCAGCTAGCTCCCTTTGAGGGAACACATTAATGTGATTTTTATGCTGCCTCTTTCCAGAAATACCATGCTGATGAGTGACCCATGTTAAAACAGCAATAACATAAGCAGATGCTCCTTCCTCGAGCTGGTGAGTGACTGAAGGGCTCTTACGTGTTGTCCCTCAAACACCAGGAAGCACCCAAGAGTCACCTCGTCCTCCTCAATGTCTCCTGCTCAGCCTTGAGCAGAGCTGTGAGTTCATGTCACCCTTGAACTGGATCCAAAGGGAACTGAGCTCTGATGATGCAGAGTTCTTAAAATGAGGCATGTGTGATGCCCAGGGATGGCTGGCTGGTGTGGTCTGCCAGCCGAACATTTTTGACAGAGGACTTATTCTAGGTTTTTTGTTTGTTTGTTTGTTTGTTTGCCTTGATTTGGGGATAGGGAAGAAGCAGTGCCATACCTTTGGTTATTCTAAAGGTCAGAATGGAACGTCAGCCTGTCCTGGGGCTGGGTTGATTTCCAGGCACTGCTGGGTGAGCAGGCGGAGGTAGGGATTTCTTTTCTTTCTCTTCTTTTCCTTCCTTTGCTGTATTACTGATTTTCTCCAACATCTGCTCATGCAGTCAGCATACATTTAATGAGCACCTACTGTGTGCCAGCCAGGCCCCAGCCCGGCATTTAGGAAGTCTGAGGAGGTATAAGAACTGCTCTCCACAATTTCTGCTTCACGCTCTCTGGGGTTCAAGTTTCTCGTGGCTTTTTTTTTTTTCCTGTATTGGTTTTATTTTTAATTACAAAAGTAACAGGCTCATCATAAAATGTTGAGATGACGCTGAAATATATAAAGTAAAAGGTAGGAAGTCCCCATGTTTCCTCTTCGATGGGGCTGCTGGTAATCGTCGGGTGTGTACGTTTGCAGATGTGTCTAAATATATACGCAAACCATCGTACAAAGTCATATAGTTTTCTTTTCACAAAAATGGGATCAGCTATGCACACTGCAACTTCCTACCTTCCACTTTTATATGGTGGACATTTTTCCATATCAGACACTGTCAGTGGGTTCGTTGGCAGATATAGCATAATCTTTATTTTTCCTGTGTTGGCCACCTGGTACAAGGATCAGCACACTGTTTCTGTAAAGGGCCAGACAGTAAATATTACAAACTACTCATCAGTCTCCATTGCAATTACTCAACCCTGTCATCATCATAGCACGGAAACAGCCATAGGTATATGTAAACCAAGGGGCATGGTGGTGTTTCGATGAAACTGTATTTACACATCAGGTAGTAGACCAGATTTGGCCTTCAGACCATAGTTTGCCAATCCCTGACCTTGCAGTCGTCCACATTTTTCTCTATACTCCTGTGTTCCTAAACACAGGAATTTAAGTTTGGGTTTACTTGGTTTTCTGATTTTTAAAAAATTTTTTTTATTTTGAGGGTTGAGAAGAGGCAGAAGGAATCACTGATGGTTTTTTAAAATAATAGATTACACACGCTTAGCATCATATTTTTTTTCTCAGTGTCATTCGTGGAATTGCCTCCGAGACGATTGGTATCACTCTTGCTGTTATTCTCAGTGGCTGTATAAAATTCCGTTGTGTAGGTAGATGTTCTGTATTGGTGTAGGTAATGCTAGCTGCTGTAACAGATAAGTCTTATAGTCTGTGGGCTTAACACAATCACAGCTGATTTCTCACTCCCTTAAAGACCAGTAACAGTGTTCCTGGTAGACCGGTGTTCCGCACGTGGTCCGCCAGGGACCTGGGCTCCCTTTAGCTCTGCCTCCTTTAGTGCCTCAGAGGCTAGTCCAGTCAGCAGGTGGATGAAGAAAGAGAGGGAATGATTGAGTGGTAAACTCTTTACCAGCCAAACCTGTACATTGCACACAACATTTCTGCTCATACTTCATTGGCCAGAACTCAGTCAATGGCTGCATCTAACTGCACAGGAGGCTGGGAAATCATCTCGATCTGTGTTGAGAAGGAAGAAAAGCTGGACTGTGGTGCCCACATAAGCATTTCTGCCTTAAGAATTAAATGACTTAATTAAGGTAAAGCAATTACGGTAAGGAGGAAGCACTCAACAGATGCTACCTTGGTGATTGTAAACATGTGGTTTGGTACTGTTCGATACCGTAATGCTCTCAAGACCTAATGCAGGAAACTAATACACCAAGAAGTTTTCTGAGGATCTCTTAGGAATAAAATACATAAGCACTCTAACTTGCAGCCTGTCCCAAACCAAATTCCCTGCTCCCTCCTACCAGATTTTTCCTGTTGGCTGTGAACTCTACCATCCACTCATGACTCAAGCTAGAAGCCCCGAATTCTCGCTGGCCTCCTCCCGATCCCTACCCTCTTGTACCCCGTTGCATCCATCACGAAGGGTTTGTCACAATAGCTCAGAGATCGCTCTAGATCCACCCCAACACTTTATTCTCACCATCACGCCCTTAGTTGTAGCGTTGATGTTTTTTGCCTAATCTGGAACTTTCATCTACAAAACTGATCTGCCTGCCTGTCCCTACACCTCCCTCCATGCCACCTGCCACGATGCTGCCTGGGGTAGGGTTTTCCAAAATTATTCCTCTGCCCAACATTCCCATGGGCTCTCCTGCTCCCAGAAGAGAAAAATCCAAGTGCCCGGCCAAGCCAACTTCGTTTCTAGCCAACTTCCAGTCATGACTTAGGAGATGAGTTCGGCAGGGAGATAAAACATGCCTGGTTGCAATAAAACTTCATGATATTTGATGAATCTGAGCCCACGTTTTCTATAATTATGAGAAAACCATGAACATATAGTTTTCCACTGACGGATGATGTGAAGGTAGTAGTATTATAGAAATAAAAAATAACATTCCCATAAGGGACCCCATTTATTCCTCAACACCTGAAGCATAGTAGATGCTCAGGAAATAAGTGTTGAATGAATAAATATGTGAAAAATGGATCTGACTGAGTCACAAAGAACTTTCTTTTTATTGAATAGTTGACTTACAGTGTTGTGTTAATTTCTGCTGTATAGCAAAGTGACTCAGTTATATGTATGTATGTATGTATACACACACACACACACACACACACACACACACACACACACACACACACATTCCTTTTATAGTCTTTCCATTATAGTTTATCCCAGGATATTGAATATAGTTCCCTGTGCTATACAGTAGGACCTTGTTGTTTATCCATTCTAAATGTAATAGTTTGCAGCTACTAAACCCAGACTCCCAGTCCATCCCTCCTCTACCCTTTGGCGACCACAAATCTGTTCTCTATGTCTGTGAGTCTGTTTCCGTTTTGTAGATAGGTTCATTTGTGCCATATTTTAGATTCCAAAGATCTAATTGCATTTGCATCCATCACTGTGTACAGTAAAATCCTTCCCCTTAGCTCAGAGTTTCTCAGCCTTGGCGTTATCAAGATTTTGAGCTGGATAATTCTTTGCTGTGGGGAACTGTCCTGTGCACTGTAGGGTGTCTAGCAGCATCCCTGGCCCCTACCCACTAAATGCCAGTAGCACTCCTTCCCCAGTTCTGATGGCCAAAAATGTCCAGACATTGCCCAGGGTCCCCTGGAGGCAAAATCGCCCCCGTCACTGCTTTAGCTGATCCTAGGGAGGCGCCGTCCCTCTGCAGAACTTCACTGCATCCCCCTGACAGTGTCATCTCCCTCCTCCTCCATCACTCTGCTACTTGTACCCCCCACACACACACACACACACACACACACACACACACACACACACACGGACTTCAACTTCAGCTGCCCCCACTTTGGCATATAAACGTGTCAGAGAATGAAGGTTCTCTCTTATTCCCTGCCTTTCCCACTATCCATTTACTGAACCCGGAACCCGGTCGCTGTCGAGGGTGTCTCCTCTCTGAAAGTCTCCAAGCATCCCGTCCCACTGAAGTCAGCAGGAGCTCCAGATGCAGAGGGATAGGGCGGGGGAATGTGGAAACTGCCTGCCCTGTGTTTTTCTCTGCCTTTGAACTCTCAAGGAGAGGTTGTGTGGAAAGGGTTGCAAGAAGACAACTTTAAAAGGGGCCCCTCAGACCACACATACCAGATTCAGGCCAGGTCAGCAGCCTGAGCTTACAGCCAGGGCCATAATGTGCCCAGGTTTTGCTCTGATTTGTTTAGTGTTTCTCTTGGTATCCTTCTGGGAAGTACTACTATTGACTTTGGCTGTCGAGCACTTAACTATGCACTTGGCAGAGTACTTGGCATATATATGCTCATTTCATCCCACAACAGCCCTGGAGGGGGACACTATTATTATCCCATTTTACAGCTGAGGAAATGGAGGCTGAGAGAGACCTCTTTGCCCAAGGGACACACCTAGTAAGAGGAGTAGCTGGGATTTGATCTCAGGGCTGTTTCTGCTTCTAGGTAGTAATAATAAGAGTAGCTAAGACTTACTGATGTGTTTACTGAGTACCAGGTACTGTCTGGAGCACTTTATGCCCATTAATTTATTTAGTCCTCAACCACCCTATGAACTAGATCCCTTTATGATTCCCACTGACGGATGAGAGAACTGAGGCACAGAGAGGTTAAGTGACTTGCCCAAGGTCCCATGGGTGGGCTCCAGTGGTCCAGCTCTTAAGCCATATCTAGTGCAGAGATGGGCAAACTATGTCTCGAGGACCGAATCCAACCCACTGCCTGTTTTTGTAAATAAAGTTTTATTGAGACACAGTCATGCCCATTCATTGACATGGAGCTGCTTTCGAACTACAATGGCAGAGTTGACCAGTTGCAGCAGAGGTGGTGTGACCCACACAGCCTGGAAGATTTACTCTCTGGCCCTTGATAGAAAACCTTTGCTGACTCTGCTCTGAGACCTTCTCTGATCACTATCCTACCACCTGAGCCATGGGACCTCCACAGCCTGCTGGATTGGGGGTGTATTTTGTGGGTTTAAACAAGTGAGCATTTTGGCAGCGACTGGAAAGAAAGCCCATATCCTAGGAGGTGCTGTGGAGGTACCCTCAGAAAGCTGACTTCTCATCTCCATCATGTTTCTTGGTTTAAGATTGGGTCAGCAACATGTGTGCAGGCACCGTCCTCAGCCCCCAGGGAAGGGAAGGAAACCGAAGACTCTTTCCGCTCCGTTCATTTAATCCCAAACATGCAAACAAATAAGCAAATACATAAACTACTAGTTCAGATCGTCTTAAGTGCTCTGGAGGAAATAAAATAGGGTGACTTGCTAGACCTAGGGGTTCTCCATAGTCACTCGGGAATTTTTTAAAAGGCTGATGTTCAGGCTTCACCCCCAGAAATGCCTGATTCAATTAATTTGAAGTCGGGACTAGGCATTGGTTTAAAAAAAAAAAACAAACACCCAAGGTGGTTATAAGGTTCAGGACGGTCTGAAGGTGGGTCACAGGTGACGGTGAGACAACATTCAATGGATGGGCAGGCAGCTTCCCTAAAGAGGTGGCCTTTGGCTAAGCCAGATGAACAATCAGGAAGCGGGAACGGCATGTGCAAAGGCCCAGTGGCAAGGAGGAATATGATGACCAGAGCTTGGGCTGCCAGGAGGGGGTGGGGAGAGATGAGTCTGAAGGTCTGCCAGGGCCTGGGTCTGAGAGTTCTGAAACCAGTGTTGTTCAGACTGCAGGTCTGAATGCCTCAGTGGGTCATGAAATCAGTTTAGCGGGCCACAGCTGGCTCTGGGGGGGAAAAAAGAATAGAATAGAAAATATTCATGTGTGTTGCACATGAGGTCAGTGTGGTTTCTTGAAACTTTTATTTCAAGTTTTATAAAGGTATACACTACACGGCATTGTAAAATGTGTTTCTTACTGTGCGTCTCAAAGATTTTGAAAGCCACTGTTTTTAGCCCCTGTGAAAGTTTGGAATTGAGCCCAAGGGCGATGGGGAGCCATTAAAGAGGTTTTAGTGGGGGCGTGACAAGGTCAGATTTATGTTGAAAAATCTTATACGAGGAGCATGGAGAGCGGTTTCAGGGGAGGTGGGCCGTGGAGGCTGGGAGGCGCCCCTGGGGGCTGCTGGGCTGGGTCATCGGGAAGTGAGGGTGAGACCTGAATGGTGTCCGGTAGCTGCCAAGAGGGTGCATGTGCCCACAAGAAGTGCCAGGGGAGTGGAGGGGCCGGAGGGTTGGAAGGTTGAATTTCAGGTTCTGCCTCCCAGCCTTCCCTGGGGAGCCCTGACCCTGACTTGTCACCTTTCCTGTGGCCCAGGTATTGTGTGTATGACGGACCTTGGGCTCTTCTTTGAACACTTCCTCTTTGCTAGACGCTCTGCTAAATGCTTTCAAGTGTTAGCTCATTTAATACCCTCACAACAACTCCATTGGTAGGTGCTATTATTATTCCTATTTTATAGATGAAGAAACTGAGGCCCAGAGAGGATAAGGTCACAGCTGCGATCCAGTTGCACAGCTGGGACTCCAGCCAGGCAGTGCAGCTCCAGAGTCTGTGTTCTCTGGCATCAGTAGAGGGTCCATGGGAGCCAAAGTGCCTGAGTTTGAAGAATAGCTGAGGGTTGTCATGAGGATTCAATGAGCAATACATTCAGTGAGTAATACACATAGAGCAGTGACTGGCCGGAGCTTAGTGAATGCTGGCTAAACAGTTACTGGTGCTGTTACAGTCCCCCAGAGTGATACAGCAAGTCAGTAGCAAAGCTGGGGTTCAAACCCACATAACTAGCGAACAGAACGGCAGCTCCAACTACCAGGGTTTGGATCCCACCTCTGCCCCTGGCCCTCTGGGTTGCTGACATGCCAGACCAGTGTTAGCTCTTGTTATTTGGCCCTCATTGTCAAGAACTTAGAACCAATTCTGGCCTGCAGTGGTGACCCCTTTCCAAGTATGAGCTGTCAGTCGCTACTACTGAAGGTCAAACAGGAATACAAGTGCCAAGGCCAGGGTCGGGGTTCAAGCTCGTAGCCAGTTCACTCCCAAGTACCTAAAGCACAGTTTATTTATTTATTAATATTTATTTATTTATTTAGGCTGTGCCGGGTCTTAGTTGTGGCATGCGGGCTTCTTAGTTGCGGCACGCGGGCTTCTTAGTTGCGGCATGCAGACTTCTTAGTTGCAGCATGCGTGCGGGATCTTGTTCCCTGACCAGGGATTGAGCCCGGGCCCCCTGCATTGGGAGCACGGAGTCTTACCCACTGGACCACCAGGGAAGGCCCTAAAGCCCAGTTTAAAAGAGGCCAAGACACCGAGGTTTATTTCTCTTCTGCTCCCTCAAATCCTTAATCTCTTCTCTCTACCCAACAGTGGACCCAAATTAGAGCTTCAGGCTCAGTTGGGCCCCTGCACCCAGGCCCACGAAGGCCGCGGGAGGGGGCAGCCTCAGAGAGTGCTACAGACTCACAGCCCCCAGGGGCCACATGGCCTGGGCAGCTCCTGAGTCTGACCTGGTCTGCCTCCTTCTTGTCTCGTCTCGGAGAGCTGTTTTCCTTGGCGTAGGACGGAGACAGGTGAGCCCACCTGGCTGGTTCAGGCCCAGGCTCGTTCAGCCTCCCAGACAGTTGGCCGTGGCCTCTTGACTTCCCAAGTTGGCACAGCCTTGCCTGCCTTGGCTCCCGTCCGCCATGCCATCCCCTGCAAGTACGAGTGGCCCTTTCTATACTGTGTTTGTCCTGTCAAGGTTGACAGACTCCCCGAGCCACTGTCTGTTGGCTTTTTTGGGAGACTCTGGCTGCTGGGTTGCTGCGGACGTTTCTCTCAAGTCCCGTCTTTTCTTGGGGTGTAGAATCAGCTTAGGAAGCAGGGTAACCAGCCAAAAGCTGGTGCCCATGTTGGCCAAGACTAGGCAAGTGAAAGAATTGTAATTCCATGAATATAGCACCTGGTGCATGTTTGGAGAACTTTAAAATGCAGTATACGGGGCTTCCCTGGTGGCGCAGTGGTTGAGAGTCCGCCTGCCGATGCGGGGGAGGCGGGTTCGCGCCCCGGTCCGGGAGCATCCCGCGTGCCGCGGAGCGGCTGGGCCCGTGAGCCGTGGCCGCTGAGCCTGCGCGTCCGGAGCCTGCGCTCCGCAACGGGAAGAGGCCACAACGGTGAGAGGCCCGCGTACCGCAAAAAAAACAAATAAATTTAAAAAAATGCAGTATACAAACAAACTGTCCTTGACAACCAGGATATGAACTAGGCACCCTCTTACAGTCTCTTAAGTTTTGTTCATTCGTTCATTCACTCCATTCTGTGCCAGGCACTGTCCTAAGCACTTGGGATAGATCAGGGACAATCTAGTTACGGTCTCTATGCTCATGGAACATGTTGGGTCTCAAGCAGCGTCGTCCAAATAGAAATGTAATGCGAGTTAGAAACACGAGCCACAAGTGTAATTTGAAATTTCCTAGTAGTGAAATTTTACCTAATACATCAAAAACTAGTATCATTTTAATATATAATCAATATTTTTACCATTACGAATGCATTATTTTACACTTTCTTGGTACTGAGTCTTAGAGTTCCAGGGTATGTTTGGACGAGCTACATTTCAAGTGCTTAAGAGCCACACATGGCTCATGGCTGCTATATAGAACGTAGCAGGAAAGGTAAGCATCATATAACCAAATATTCAGCTAATTATTCATTGCAGTGGTAATAAATGCCATGATTGAAAAGTGCAGGGTGCAGTGAAAACTGCAGTAAGGGGGTGGGGGGTGGTCAGGAAGGCTTCCTGGTGGCAGCGGCATTGTGACATTTATGCAAAAACCTAAAGGTGGGGGTGGTGGGGGTGAGCATCCAGGGCAGAGGTAACAGCTGTGCAGAGACACCAAGGTGGCGAGGAGCTTGCTTCTTTTGAGGGACAAAGGGTGGAATGCCGGTGTCATCAGAGGGTAGAGTAGTGAGCGACGTGATGGGAGAGAGTGTCAGGGTCACCTGAAGTGGCCAGCATGGGTCTGGTGCAGAATGCGGCTGCACTGATAAATGACAGCTGGCACTTGGAGGGGCAGCTACATCTTTTAGTTATTGCACACATCTAGGGACTTCCCCGGCGGTCCAGTGGTTAAAACTCCTCACTTCCAATGCAGGGGGTGCGGATTCGATCCCTGGTCGGGGAACTAAGATCCCACACTTCCTAGAGAAATGGAAATAAAAACAAAAATAAACAAATGGCACCTAATGAAACTTAAAAGCTTTTGCAC
>NC_041227.1:13432791-13460813 GCF_002837175.3 Physeter macrocephalus | reverse complement strand
GTAGGACGGGAATAAAACACAGACCTACTAGAGCATGGACTTGAGGATATGGGGAGGGGGAAGGGTAAGCTGTGACGAAGTGAGAGCGTGGCATGGAGATATATACACTACCAAACGTAGGGTGGATAGCTAGTGGGAAGCAGCCGCATAGCACAGGGAGATCAGCTCGGTGGTTTGTGACCACCTAGAGGGGTGGGAGGGAGGGAGACTCAAGAGGGAAGAGATATGGGAACATATGTATATGTATAGCTGATTCACTTTGTTGTAAAGCAGAAACTAACACACCATTGTAAAGCAATTATACTCCAATAAAGATGTCAAAAAAAAAAATTCCCACATGCCGCATGGCGCGGCCGAAAAAACAAACAAGCAAATCACGTCTAGAAGTTGGCTTAGCCGGTGTATTGGATTCCTTCAGGACAGCCTGTGATGATGGCTCAGCCAGCACCCGTTGCTCCTCTTCCGGACCAACAGACCCCCCATTCTTATTTGGTTGGCCATGTGCTCAGGCCAGAGGGATGAAGGATGATTAGACTAAGTCCCTTTACCATGATCCAGTTCTCACGGATGAGACATAAGTCGATGTGTGCTGGAGGATGCTGATAGAGATAGTCCTCTGAGATACTGATAACATGAAAGGGGCTTGGGGGTGGGGGGGATTCCCCTTTTACACTTCCTTCCTTCCTGCTCTGGATAGGGTCATAGTAAGTTGTGTCGCTTGGACCTGTGGCTTGTGGCATCTTCTGTCTGTAGGAGAGGCCAAGAGATGTGCAGACCTAATGCTCACCTAGGCCCTTGACTTTCTTGACCATCCTGGGCCACCATTGCCAGACATCTCATAAATTGCCATTAAGCAAGTCCGTATAGTTTACTGTGAGGTGCTCTGTGTGGAGTGAGAAAACTTTTACTTACCACTTACTACTTGCCAGGCATTCTTCAAAGCACTTTATCTCACTTCATCCTCTCAGTATCTCTCTTAGCCCGGTTGTACAGGTAAGCCAGAATTCACACCCAGGTGTTTCAGCTGTTTTTAACCACCATTTGGTACTGCATCTGTTTTTTTATACTGCATCTCTGTTTTTAAAATGTGTTCGTTTGGAAAGTTTATTTTCCCCCCAGAACAGCATTCTTCTAAAACAGGGTTTCTCTTTGGCACTTTGGATATTTGGACATTTGCTTCTTTACTGTGGGGGCATCCTGTACCTTGTAGGGTGTTTAACAGCATCCCTGACCTCTACCCACTAGATCCCAGTAGTACCCTCCGCAGTTGTGACAACGAAAAATGTGTCCAGACGTTGCCAAATGGCCCCTGCACGACAAAATCAATATCGCCCCCCCCCCAATAAGAACCTCTGCTCTAAAAGGTGTTTTACTGCCAGCCACCTGGGTAGCTCTGTAACTTTGTGCAGGCTATTTAGTCTTTCTGGTCCTCAGTTTCCTCTTCTGTAAAAGGGTGGGAGGGACAATATTATTGACCTCATTTATTTTGAGGATTAAATGAGCCAATATATGGAAAGCAACTAACATAGTGTGTGGTGTACAATGAGCTCTTTCTCAATGTGAAGATTTGGCTCAGATGCCCATCTGTCCTGTCTATCTTCAGCTAACAGGAACTGCTAGCTGGATTTTACCAGCAAGAGTGAATTCCATGGTCTGCAGTGAAATCTACCAGGATGTTGATTCTGGGAGTCAGGGGTGCCCTCTGTCTTGCCCCGCCAGTGGATGCCCGGAAGTTAGATCAGTACCTGGCACATAGTAGGTGCTCGCAGCATTTCTTGAATGAATAAGTAACTTAAACCCTTGTGAATATCTATAAAACTATTTTTTTGGGTTCCCCCTTAAGGTTTCTCCTCTTCTTCCTCGTCTTCCTTGCTATTTGTTTTACTTTTTTAAAATTTTTACTTTGTTTTTTGCTATAGCTGTGTTTTTACCACCCCAGGAATTATAGATCCCGAGGATTCTTTGGTGCTGCTATCAGCTAAAGCATCATCAGCTGGGCCAACCTAACTCAGGAGTCTCGAACCTGTTTTAGTCATCCCCTTAGCCTGTTTCAGCCCCACGAGGCACAGTTTGGGGGTTTGTTTGATTTTCCCCAGCAGGTTCTGGCTGAATATTAAACCTTGCCAGAGGCAGATCTCGGCAGAGGGGGTGTGCTTTTGGGTTTTGGCTGCATGTAGAATTTGGAAGTCCTTTCCCCTTTTGTGTACAAACACCATGGTAATACAGCTTCTTATTACATGTAGGGGAAAAGGGGATACAAAGGGTCACACATGTCCCTGAAACCTAACCCTACCACTGAAAGAAAACCGGACCATAAATCAGGATGGCATTCCCATCCCTAAGCCAGTTTCATAAAATGTACCTCGTGTTCTTCCATTGGATCCCGATCTGAAGCACAATGTTCAAAAACATATCAACTCAGGGAATTCCCTGGTGGCCCAGTGGTTAGGACTCGGCACTTTCACTGCCAGGGCCCAGGTTCAGTCCCTGGTCGGGGAACTAAGATCCCACAAGCCGTGTGGTGCAGCCACAAACAGACAAAACAGATCAACTCAAGGGGTCTTTGGCTGACATGATAAATTTACAGACACTAACTGCAGTTTTTTGTGAAAAATCAATTCCCAGGTTTCCCCAGTAAGCATATGAAAGCACAGTGAAGGTAGTTACTACAATCCAGCGTGGGTGTGAACTGCTATCTTTCTCAAGTGGCCACCATTTTGTGAACTCCTCTGTTTCCATTTCTCTGCTGGTCTCCACTGTAGAAATGAGGGCTTTCTACTTGCTTAAGTGTGTATATAAATATTTAGAGGTGTGGTTCTTGACCAGGGAGATTCTGACCCCAGGGGACATTTGTCAATGCCTAGAGATATTTTTGCTTGTTACAATTGGGGAAGGGAAGTGCCACTGTTATCTGGTGAGGACAAGGGCCAAGATGCTGCAAAATAGCCTACAATCCACAGACCAGCTCCACACAGCAAAGAATCATCCAGCCCAAAATCTTAAGAGTGCCAAAGCTGAGAAATCCTGGGATAGATAGAGGTCCATTGCATCATTGGCCAAAAACCCTGAAAATAACATGAACGTCCATAAATTGGGTAATGACAAAATAAACTTTGGTATATCATTTCCTTGGAATACTGTGCAGCTATTCAAAAGAATTAGGTGGCTCTATGGGTACTGATGTTGAAAATTGCCCACAGTATGTTTTTTACATAGTTTTTTTGTTAAAGTAAATTAATATCTGTTTTAGTAATATTAAGGAATTTTTCTAGGCATGATAATAGTATTATGGCTGTTTTCAAAAAAAGTTTTTGGTTTTTTTTTAGAAATTCATTTACAGATAATATTTACAGATAAAAGTATATTTTGTCTGGGATTTGCTTCCAAATACTATGAAAGGGGAAGGAGATGGGATGGAAACGGAACAACATTGGCCATGAGGTGGTTTTGGGGGCTGGGTGATGGGCAGAGAGAGATTCATTAGATGAGTTTGGGTATTTTTGTTTATGTTTGGGATTCCACATAATATAAAGTTGCTACACACACACACAAACACACAAACAAATGCATTGAAGAAAATAGGGGATAGATGATAAACAGATGTAGAGAGACAGACAGACACAGATTTGGCTCTGTAACAGAGAACTGAAATCATAGTGGCATAAATAGTCTAGAAGTTCATCTCTCTTTTATATAAAAGTCTGAGCTGACATACAGATGTAGAGAACAAACGTATGGATACCAAGGGGGAAGGGCAGGCATGGGATGAATTGGGAGATTGGGATTGACATATATACACTACTATGTATAAAATGGATAACTAATGAGAACCCCCCCAAAAAAAGCCTGAGCTGACAAAGCAGCTCTGCTCTGTGAGATCATCAGCAGCCCAGACTCCTTCCATCTTGCTACGTCATCCGTAAAGTGCTGCCCTTTTCCTCATGATCAAAGATGACTATCACATTGCAATCTAGCAAGTAAGAATGGGAGAAAAGGGGAAGTTCACCCCACTTTTTTAAGGACATTACCTGTGTGTTGGATGCATCACTTTTGATTTCATCCTGACCATAATTTAGTCACATGACCACAGCCTAACCACAGAGAAAGCTGGGATATTCATTCTGGGTGGCTGCATGCCGTGCCTAGAATCACAGATTCCTTGATTGTAAAAGAAGGGGAGAAGAGAAGAATTCTGGGGATCACCTAACAAATTCTACCATGGCATAGCTCAAACTGTGAAGGACGGTTAGTACAGGCCAGTGGAACTATGGAGGACTTCATCTTTTTCCGTTGTGCGTTGCTCTAATCAACTCTTTTATCATGAGCAATTTTTCTTTTGTAAAAAAGAATTAAATATAAAAAAGCTATCGATAAATGGTGCATGCATGCTTGTGTATAATGCTGTGAGGCTCTAGGGTCTTCATTTAATATTCACTACTTATCTGCTGACCGTTTAGTGCCAAGTACAGTGACGATACTAGATGCTAAGGATTCAGCAGTGAGCAAGACAAAGTCCCTCAGAAAGTGAACCAGTGAATAGGCAGCATGTGTTAAGATCATGATCAGACTTGTAAAGACGAACACAGCAGGGTCGGGGGATACAACGTGGGGAGTGGTTAGAGAGATGGGGAAATGGGTTTGCTACTGTGATCAGGGAAGGCATTTCTGAGGAGGTGACATTTGAGAAAACACCTGAAGGAAGTCTCTGGGGAAGAGGATGTGTGGCGGAAGGAACTAGTGCAAGGCCATGGGATGGCTTGAGTAAAGCAAAACGCGCAGTGTCCCTGCACGAGAGGGAGGAAGGGCAGACCTTCTGTTACCTACCCCGGTTCTTGGACTCTTTAATCAATAGAAATTGATAAGAGGCCAGAGGAGAAATTCAGGCAAGGCTTTAGTGGGACTCGTGCTGCAACACAAGGAAGCAAAAACAAGTAATAGGTTCCCTTGCTGGCTCCCTGAGAGGGGGCGAGCTGGTCCCTTAAATGGGATGAGGGTAGGGGTGGGTCGAGGGGCCGAGGTGGAGGCGTGGCTTGGGTGGTCTGCCCACCCTCTTGGTGGTGCTGTGTGCAGGGTGCATGCGCAAGTACCCTGCTTTTGTTCCTGGCACCTAAGAAGTGGCAGTTGGGTTTTTGGTCTTTTTGTATCTTGTTGTTCATAATTTGCCCCAACTACACATGTGTGCAGTTATTTGAGCAGTTATTTTTAGTCCCTTATGGTTTCTTTGTACTCTGTTGCTGGAGGAGATGTTTGTCCAGGTGCAAACACTGCAGCAAAGGGTCCAGGTCCCAGCCTGTCTCACTTCCAGGAGATAAGATTGAAGGGGTGCTCAGGGCCCACATCGTGTGGTGCCTTCGATCTGGTGTTATATTAAGCCATTTAGGTATTACTCTGATTATGGCCATAAGGTGTTTTTCCTAATTATTTGCAATTATTTTCAAAATGTGGAAGAACATTCCATTGACAAAATGGAATACAATGGACCGAGATTTGTGTCCTGTTCAGCTCCCTGTCATTAGCTCTGGGACCTGAGGACATTTATTTAGCTTGTTGGCCTCTCAGTTTCTTTACTTGGAAGGGTAGAGAAAAGAGTTTACTCTGTATCCTATTCTGTTCTACGAACTGTACAAGCAGTAAGTCAGCCTCATAGTAGACCCAGGTGGTACCATTTATCCCCATTTGCCAGGTGAGAAAATTGAGGCAGAGAAGTCAAGCAAGATCCCATACCACTGGTAAGTGGTAGAGCTGGGATTTGAACCCAGGCACCCGGGCACCCAAGGGGGTCTGCTTAGTCACCCCACTGTTCTGGGTTCCTGCTGGCTCTGCCCAGCTCACAGGCTGGATGGGACAGGGCAGTGAAGAAAGGTTTGTGGCAGCAATTTGCAAGAATGTAGACGCTACACAAATGTATTCACATGATTGTAATACTCTCGGGTCATTCTCTTCATTCAAAATACAATTTTTTTAATTTCCAGTATATACAGTGGAATATTACTCAGCCATTAAAAAGAGTGAAATAATGCCATTTGCAGCAACATGGATGGACCTAGAGATTGTCATACTGAGTGAAGTAAGTCAGACAGAGAAAGAGAAATACCATATGATGTCGACCTACTGTATCGCACAGGGAACTCTGCTTAATGTTATGTGGCAGCCTAGATGGGAGGGGAGTTTGGGGGAGGATGGATAGATACATGTATATGTATGGCTGAGTCCCTTTGCTGTGCACCTGAAACTATCAAAACATTGTTAATCGGCTATACTCCAATATAAAATAAAAAGTTTAAAAAAAATTTTCCAAACTCCTAATGAAATAATTGATTCAGGCCATGAGCATCAGTGGATGAAACATTAGATGAAAGGTGTGCGGGGAACTTGGTGATGGAGGAGGCAGGGTGTTGCCAGCCAGGCCAGCTGACCCTTTCTAGCATCACCAGAAGGGGGACACCTGGACATCGTGCCCCTCCTGATGTGATGCGACGGGGAGAACTCAGCACCACTCTGAAGCATTGTTCCCCCACCCAATTAATCCAAACCTAATCTCATTTTAAAGCAAAATCATGGGAAATGTGGTAGAAAGAGAAATAAGTTAACAACACCATGAGGAAGCAAACGGAAAAATCCAGAACATGAGATAGTCTACAAGACAACTAACCTACTTCTCCAACATGTCAATAGTCTGTTAAAAAAAAAAGGTGGCGGGGGGGTGGGGAAGCTATTCTAGTTTAAATAAATGTAAGAGACACAATAAACAAATGTGATGTGTGGCCTTTGTTTAGATCCCGAATTTTATAAACCGACTAAGGGCACATGGAGACAACTGGGAAGGTTGAAGATGAACTATGTTCAAGATGGCACCAGGAAGTATTGTGACTTTCGTTAGGTGTGATAATAGAAAGTGTCCATATTTTTCAATGAAGTACGGTGGAGAGAGGAGACTTCAAGAATTCGTTTAAAAATTTGACCAAAAGGGCTTCCCTGGTGGCGCAGTGGTTGCGCGTCCGCCTGCCGATGCAGGGGAACCGGGTTCGCGCCCCGGTCTGGGAGGATCCCACATGCCGCGGAGCGGCTGGGCCCGTGAGCCATGGCCGCTGGGCCTGCACGTCCGGAGCCTGTGCTCCGCGACGGGAGAGGCCACAACAGAGGGAGGCCCGCATACCACAAAAAAAAAAAAAAAAAAAAAAAAAAATTTGACCAAAAAACAAAACAAGACAAAACCAAAAAAGCTTTGAAGAGACACGTGTGGCAAAATCTTGAAAACCGTTGACTCTAAGTGGTGCTCAGTGATTCATTTTACCATCCTGTCTGCTCTGGCGTATGATTCAGATTTTTCATTAAAATAATTTCTAGCCCTTACCATGAAACCATCTTACCAAAAAAGGAGGAAAAAAAACTCCTAACTATATGAAATTGCATAAAATTGAACTAACCTCAAAACAAGAAGAAAAACATTTAAGAACTCATGAGTCACTGCACGGCCCATTCAGTTTCAGGGTAATGATGTAATTAGAGGAGATCCGTCATTAGGGAAGATTAATTGTAAGACATCTGCTGCCGATGTGGCAGATGGCAAGAGAGTACAACACTCAGAATCAGGCATCCTGGCTTTAAATCCATCTCTGCTACTTGTAGCTGATTCTAGACAAGTGACTTAAACTTCTTGTCCTTGCTTTCCTTATCTATAAGATGGCATCTAAGTTCAGCCAATCTCATAGGGGCTATTGGGAAGATACCATGAACTCAAACCTGAAAAAGCACTTAAAACAGTGCCTGGGGGTTTCCCTGGTGGCGCAGTGGTTAAGAATCCGCCTGCCAATGCAGGGGACACGGGTTCGAGCCCTGGTCCAGGAAGATCCCACATGCCACGGAGCAACTAAGCCCGTGCGCCACAACTACTGAGCCTGAGCTCTGGAGCCCCGCAAGCCACAACTACTGAGCCCGCGCACCTAGAGCCCGTGCACCGCAACAAGAGAAGCCCGTGCACAGCAATGAAAACCCAACGCAGCCCCCCAAAATTAATTAATTAATTAATTTAAAAAAAAAACAACAGTGCCTGGTGGGATTTCTCTGGTGGTCCAGTGGTTAAGACTCCATGCTTCCACTGCAGGGGGTGTGGGTTCGATCCCCGGTTGGGGGTCTGATCCTGCATGCTGTGTGGTGGAGCCAAAAAAACAAGAACAGCAAGAGTGCCTGGTTCCTAGACGGCAGTCACTTCATGAGAATTAGTATTTTTCAGTTTTGTAATGGTCAGTGCTCCATAGGGGCACAACTAAGGATTTGGGTAGGATGAAAGTATTCTAATATTTCGGTTTTAGTATTGTTTCTTTTCCCGTTTTTCCAGTATCTTTCTGCAAACCATACCCCTGCATTCACATTGAAATGTCCTTGCTCTGTAGCCTCAGAACCAGTTTCTGCATGGCTTCGGAGGGAGGGATCCGGCCCTTGCGGTGGACTGTGGTTGGGTGGGTTAGAAGGAGAGAAGAGTGATGGGCAGCAGTGTCCGTGTCGTGTCTGCTGAGGGCTGGGACTGGACTCAGAGCAGAATGCCTTCGCGGTTCAAGAAACGCTGCCTTCTGCCGGCTGCTTGCTTGCCTGTTGGGGAGGTCCTGGGGCTCGCCGTGGCCTCCGAGCACTTGATGTTCTCCAGCCAACCCTGGCAAGGGCAGGCCTTCCCTCACAGCAAGAGTCCCCTGGTGTTCTGCTTTGTGCCTTGTTTTGTTGGTTGTGGGTTGGGTTTTTTTTTCTGGCTCTGCATGGGAAATATTCTATAAAGTTCTGCGTTTTGCTCCAGGGCTGTGCTGAACCTAACCTGAAATCAGCGGAATGTGTGTGGTCCCATCTTGGTTGTCACCGCACACATCGGGTGCTTTTTTGAAGGTTGCCTCTTGTGGGTCTAGTGAATATTGGAAAACGCATTGTAAAATGCAAGCATCTGAACTTGAGTCATGTGAACTTAGCCCACCTCAGGAGGTCATATACTGTATGATTCCATTATATAATATACTTAAAGTGACATTTTAGAGATGGAGAAACGATTAGTGATTGCCAGGGGTTAGGGGTGCTGGAGGGATTAGGGTGGAGGTGCTTCTGAAGGGGTAGCACAAGGGAGACCTTTGTGGTGATGGAATAGTTCTCTCCTGATTGCAGTGGTGGGTACATGAATCTGAAGATGAGGTAAGATGACACAGAGATACAGACACACTGCACCAATGTCAATATCCTGGTTTTGATACTGTCCTATGGTTATGGAAGATATAATCGTGGGGCCGGGGGGAGGGATTTGAATGAAGGGTATCCAGGATCTCTCTGTATATTTTTTACAACTTCTTATGACTCTGCAGTGATCTCAAAATAAAAAGCAAAACTGGATTCTGCAAAACAATGGGCCCTTGTCTTACATGCTATCAGGGCTGAGGGAAGCGTAGGAAAGCTCTCCCATTGACGGTTTTATTCTGCACCAAGTTCACCTGCAAGAGAATTTATCAGACCTGAAAGAGAGAGCTTAGTCTGGGGCTAAGATTCAAGACCCAGGCTGGTTCTCCTTTCTGACGTAAGACATAAAACTTTTCTTTCTGACATAAGAACTTCATCTGCTTGGCTGAAAGCCAGTGCTGAGGAGTAGACTGCTGTGCAGGCATACCTGTATTCGAAACACTGCTCTGTCTTCCTAAGAGAGTTTTGGATAAAGGCTTTCAGATAAGGGAACGGAAACAGTACAAGGTGTGAGGACCGGGCGTGGCCATTAGGAATATAAATTAGATCAGACACTCCGAGGCAATTTGCCAGTGTCCCTTACAATTTTATTTTATTTTATTTTTATTTTATTTATTTATTTTTTGTGGTATGCGGGCCTCCCTCTGCTGTGGCCTCTCCCGTTGCAGAGCACAGGCTCCGGACGCGCAGGCTCAGCGGCCATGGCTCACGGGCCCAGCCGCTCCGCGGCATGTGGGATCTTCCCGGACCGGGGCGCGAACCCGGTTCCCCTGCATCGGCAGGCGGACACGCAACCACCGCGCCACCAGGGAAGCCCTCCCTTACAATTTTAAAGGCAAACCCAGCAGTTTTACTTTGGGTGTCATCCCTAGAGAACTACATGCATGTGCACCCGAGAAGACCCATCCCAGGCAGTGTGGCATTAGTTATAACCAAACTTGGGAGAACTGAGGACTGACCCAGAGCCCTGGGAATGCTATGCAACAGCTAAAAAGAATAAGCTAGATCTCCGTGTCATGAAATGGATGAACAACGAGGCATTTTCTTATTAGAGCAAAAAATGTCCTAGAACAGAATGTTCAGGTCAATGACATTGATAAAAACACATTCATAAAATACATTTCTAAACAATATACTGTGTACTTTAAGGATATATGTGGGTGTTTTGTGTGTTTATGACTAGAAAAAGGTCTGCAAAGCTATTCATTGTATTAGTAATTGTGGATACAGCTGATAGGAGATAGTGACCAAAGGTGGCTATAATTTTATCTAAAATTCTAAAATTTATTGACACATTTTGAGATATTACCTGGGTCATTAAAATTGTATCATAAGAAAGTGCAATACAGGTAATAGAGCTATTTTCTCAGCAGGAGGAGATACATCTATGTGACTCGGAGCTCGAACCCAGCCATCTGGGGTCACCCATTGACGAATGCCACCTAAGACTGGAGAGCAAATCCCAATCTAGAGTGTCAACCTCATGAGAGCAGGGAACTTGTCTGGCTGATTAGACACTGTATCCTCAGTGCCTGGAACAGTCCCTGGTCTTCAAAAAGAAAGTGAAATAAATTAGTGAATGAGTAACAGCTTTGCTTTTGGTATGTCATATGAATAGAGTCAGTGATTCTAAATGATTGGCAGCCTGACTCATTGAACGAATCAGTGAATGAATTTAGCGTCAGCTGTGTCCCTACTTTATTTATCTGCCTTCTTCATAGCCTTTGGAGAGGAGACTGAAAGTACCTCATTCATCTGGGGAGATGGTTCCCTATGTTTCCCAGCCTAACCCCACAACTTCTATTAAGTAACGTCTTCCCCACTGTAAGGGGACAGGGTGGAGGATGGAGATGTGGACAGGAGGAGGGGCTTGTGGCTGTACCAGTCAGCATGTGGCATCCTTCCCTCTAGATGCTGAAGTCGTCCATGGTGACAGCAGCCCCGGAATTTCACTGTGTCTGCAGTTTATTCCTACTCTAAGTTTCACACTGAACACCAAAGATGCGATGTACAAGTATCAGAATGGGGGTCACAGTCTTCTAAGACTAGCTACTCAAAGGTGGTCTGTGGACTTGCACTGCCAGTAAAATAGACACCTTCCAAGGTTCATGTCCCGTAGGAAAGAGCATCTCTTCTCCCGCAGTTAATCCCAGGCCTCTCATTGGGCTCCATTGAATCATGTGACCACCACCCGTGAGCCAGTCACTAGACGGAGGGATGGGAGATGCAAATTGCCAGGCTCTGGGCCTGTTAGTCGGTTAGCCCCACCCAAGCCACGTGGACAGAGAGTGGGCGGGAGGCAGTTCCCCCAAAGAAGGAAAAGATGATATTGCCGTGAGACCCACCAGGCCAAAATGCCAGGAACCTGCTGCTCCCGCCATGCTCTTTCTTAAGCGATGACTTTCTCCACCATGCTGTGACTCTGGACATTTCTGCTTTCTCTTCCTGCTTTCTGAGCTCAAAGCAGGGCTACCAAAATCCCTTTGCAATGTATACATGTATCAAATCATCTCATTGTATGCCTTAAACTTGCAAAATATGTCAGTTATATCTCAATAAAGCTGGGGAAAAAAATAAAACTAAGGGGGAAGGGGAGCAGGAACACCAAGGGCATGATAGCCAGGCAGAACTTAATAGTATAATAATCATAATTAACAAACACCTGTATCATGTGGCCAGGAGCTCTTGGACCACTTCTCCCTTCTGGGATGGCCTAGGGGACAGTAGCATCCAACATCCATGTACTTCTGATCATGTCCTACATACAGTGCTAACACTGGAAGGAGGAGTAAACGAGGGTTCTCAAACTCCTTTCCTGGAGGGGCCAGGCAGGTACTATAAATGAGTGTTCATCCAGGGTGGTGACAATGGCAGTGACCGGCACAGTGTTTGGAACATATAACAGGCTCTCAGTAAATATCGGTTGAATAAGTACATTTATTCATACAGCACATTCATCCATCATACAACAAATATTTACTAAATAGTTCTCAAGAACCAGGCCTTGCAGGAGATTTTGGGAATGTAGTGGTGGACAAAATAAAATCCCTGCCATCAGGGAGGTTATAGTCTGGTTGGGAAGACAGATGGACATCAAATAACGTATAAACATGTCTAAAAACTGTTATAGTGACTGGCATGTGAAAGAGAGGGGCATGGGTCTGCAGAAGGTGCCATGGGAGGAGGGGCCCCATTCAGGAAGGGCCTGGGGAAGTCATGCTAGAGCTGAGACCTCTGAAGGGCGAGCAGGAGGGAATGGTGTTCCAGGCAGAGAGAACAGCATGTGCAAAGGCCTCATGACAGGGAGTGTGGAGTGAGAGGAAGGCCAGCGCCCTGGAACGAGACAGCGAGTGAAGCGAAGCGGGTCAAAGCTGTGTTCAGAAGTCTTCGCTTTGTTCTTAGAACAATCAGAGGTTATGAGCAAGGATGAGGTGAAGGGGGCAGGGACATGTTCAGGTTTATGTTGTCAGAAGTCCCTCTGGCTGGTATACAGAGAACGAGCTGGAGGGAGGCCAGAATGGCCCCAGGGAGACAGGTACAGTGGCCGTGGTAGTTGTCCAGGGCAGAGAGCGTGGCGGCTTGGCCCTGGGCAATGGCCGTGGGGTGGAGGGTTCATGGGTTCCATGGATGTTTACGAGATGAACTTGACAACACCCAGTGATGGATTGGATGTGAGAGTTGAAGGAGAGGGAGGAGGGAGGATGATCCTGGGCTTTTGGTGCAAGCAGCAGGGCCCTCCACCCCCCCACCCGCGATAGGGGAGACGGGGGCAGAGCCAGTTCACGATTAGCAGATGTATTTTGAATGAACTCAAATGGAGTGTAGGCGGCCAGAAATGTCCAGGTTTGGGCCACAGCTGTTGTCTGTCCAGAAGCCTGTGATTGCTGTCGGCAGGTTTGGATTTCTAAGTCCTTGAAAGATGCTGGGAGTTGGCCCTCTCTAAGGGCCCCTTGGTCGACTGGCCATCTGTCCTCTCCATCCAGCAGGCAGGGCCACTGTTCCCAGCCAAGGTAGCAGTGCACTCGGCGGGGTGGGGGCGGGGGGTGCGGAAAGGTGAGCCGCCCACCCGCCTGGGACCCTCCATCTGCTTTTGATCCTTCCCAGCCTTTGAAGTTGCCCCCAGCCCCCACCCTCCAGCTGTCATCTCTTGGGCTCCCCCAGCAGCTCCACGCTCCCCCAGAGCTTCTCCATCCCCGGGGACAGGGGTGGTGACAAGGGTAACAAATGACGGCAAGCCGCTGGCAGCAGCAGGCTGAGGAGAAGGTGGAGGGTAGGGGCTTTCAGATGCCTCTTTCTTCTCGCTCCTCCTAGCCCGGATCTGAAGCAGCAGGGGTATCGGGGTTTTGCAACAGTGCAACACAGGAAAAAAATTTTTTTGTAAGTGAATCCCACGCCTTTGCTTCCTTTCCCTGACTTCATGAAAGGGAAGCTGAGTCTTTCTCCTCCCCTCAGACTCTGTTAAGACTGTCTGATTTCTTTCTAACCTCCCCTGCAAAGAGAATAAGCTGGTCTCCTATTTCAGATAATTGTAAGGAGGGGAGGAGGGGGAGAAAGCAAAGGACGTCTCCCCCCAAATTGCAAGAGAACTGAACTCTGCCCATCAGACCACAGTAGGAACCAGTGGTTTCCAGATGGTCCTCATGGCACTTCCCAGTGTCGACCTGACATAAAACGAACTGTGTGTTTCAAGCTTTTGTCTGTGTGAATGCAAATAATGTCAGTAATTACCCTTTATTGAACACCTGCTCACTCATGCCTTTTCTGACTTAATCTGCAGGATAACCTGCCTGGGAGGGTACTATTATTTTCTCCATTTTTTTGGATGAGTCTCAGAGAAGTTAAATAACTTGCCCAAGGTCACAAAGCTCATAAGACACAAAGCTAGGATTTGAACCCATGAAGCAGATGACAGAGCTGGTACTCCCAACCAGGTTGCTTAGTGGGTGTTGGAGCTGGATGGATCCTGGGTTCAAATTCTGACCCAATTTTACTCGCAAGCTGTGGTTAAGAGCACGGATCCTGGAGCCAGACCACCTGGTTGTGAATCCTGGCTCCACCACTAACTAGCAGTTCACTTTCTGAACCTCAGTCTCCTCATCTCTACCCACTTCATAGGATTAAGATGAGCCAATACATGGAAAGAGCTCCTGGCTCCAGAGTAAATGCTCTTGAAGTGTTAGCTATTTTTATTTCTATCATCTGTAAAATGAGCAGTATAATTGGGGCCAGGTTAGGACCTTCAGAGCCCTCAAACCACCAAAGAGATCAGCGCCCCCTCCTCCGCTGCCCCAGGTAGTTCAATAATAAAACAGTATGACCCAGAAAACAAGAACACAGAATTCACCCTGCGCTGAAATTTACCAAGCTTTTTATTTATTTTTAAATTTTATTTATTTATTTATTTTTAGCTGCGTTGGGTCTTCGTTGCTGCATGTGGGCTTTCTCTAGTTGTGGTGAGTGGGGGCCACTCTTCGTTATGGTGTGTGGGCTTCTCATTGTGGTGGCCTCTCTTGGAGAGCACGGGCTCAAGGCGTGCAGACTTCAGTAGTTGCAGCACGTGGGCTCAGTAGCTGTGGCTCGCGGACTCTAGAGCGCAGTCTCGGTAGTTGCGGCGCATGGGCTTAGTTGCTCCGCGGCATGTGGGATCTTCCCAGACCAGGGCTCAAACCTGTGTTCCCTGCATTGGCAGGTGGATTCTTAACCACTGCGCTACCAGGGAAGTCCACAAAGCTTTTTTTTTTAGATCCTCATGGCAGAACAGGAAAAGTTCACCAAACAGGAATGATCCGCCTTTCCGTCGTGCCTATGCTTTGCTCAGACCTAAATCTGTGTTTAGTTGGCCTGCTGGGAAATAGAAGTTGATAATTATATCTCCCTGGGTGGTTGAGAGAATTAAAGGAGATAATGTAAAAGTAATTAGGGAAATTGCCTGGCACGTAATAGGTACTTGGGAAATGAGAGCTATGGTTAGAATTTTTGGAAGGATTTTTCTCCCTGAGTTGTCTTGAACTATTCATGTTGCTATACTTTGTTGTTAATGGTTTGCTTCTATAAGATCGCAATGCCCATAAGCTATAGCTGGCAGCAGGAAAAACAATGGTCACGTTCTTAACTCATGGTCCTGTTTACTGTGTGAGGACTAACTTTTTTTTTTTTAATATATTGTATTTATTTTAAGGACTACTTTTTTGGGTTTTGTTTGTTTGTTTTTTGCCGCACCGCACAGCCTGTGGGATCTTAGTTCCCCAACCAGGGATCAAACCCGGGCCCTCAGCAGTGAGAGTACGGAGGCCTAACCACTGGACCTCCAGGGAATTCCCAGGACTAACATTTCTATTGTCTTGGCTTTGTTAGTGATATTTATTTATTTGCCTCCTAAGTATGGTGCGTTTGAACTGCTCTAGGTGTGTTTGAATTTTAGATCTTACGTTACCTAACAAAGACCCTAGTGCATTAAATGTAATTATTGATAAATTTAAGTTTAAATCTATCATTTTTTTCTATTTGTTCCATCTCTTCTTTGTTTCTTTTTCTCTACTTTCTTGCCTTCCTTGGATTAATCAAGTATTTTTATTATTCCATTTTCTCCTCCATTAGCTTTTTGGCCTACATTTATTATTTTATTCTCTAAGCAGTTACCCTAAAGATTATAGAATGCGTCCTTGATAAATCTTAAAAAGTTTACTATAAATTAGTACTTGTAACCACCTCAGGAAAATGCAAGGTTCTTAGAACATGTTAAGTTCATTTAGTCCTCTCCTACTCTTGAATTTACCCTTTTATGTTACTCTCCATCCCTTGCTGAATTTTCATGCTTCCAGAGTATTCTTTTGTAGTGCAAGTCTATTTGCTACAAAGTGGCAAATAATCTTAATTTTAGTTTATTTCATTTTTGTCTTCATTTTTGAAGGATTTTTTGCTGACATAGGATTCTACCTTGGCAGGTGAAATTACATTGTTTTCTAGTTTCCATCATTTCTGTTGAGAAGTCTTATTAGTCCTTCTTTAAAGATTTGTCTTATTTACCGTCTGGCTGAATATATTAATATATTCTCACATATGTATAATTTGACTATGCTATGCCCAGGAGTATTTTTCTCTGTACTTATCCTGCTTCTGATTCACAGAGCTTCTTGATTCCATTGACGTGATGTCTTTCATCAGTCTTGGAAGGTTTTCTGTCAGTTTTTCATGAAATATTGTTTCTTAGTTGTTCTCTCTCTCCTCTCCTCTGTGGCCCCTATTACATGTATGTTAGACCTTTTCTCCACGTCCCATGTTTCCTTTATGCTTTTTTTAAAACCTGTTTTCCAAACTTCTTTCTGAGATGTGTCTACTGACTTATCTTCAAGTTCATTCTTTTCTTCTGCTATATCCAATCTGTGGTTCAACTGCTCTATTGAGTTCTGAATTTCAGTTATTGTATTTTTCAGGTTTAGAATTTCCATTTGATTTTTTTAAGGATTCTATTCTCTAGTAGCATTGTCCATTGTAAATCTCTTTTCTTGATGATATTATCAAGGTTGCTGGGAAGTCCATGTTTAGTTACTCTAATATCTGAATCTTATATATGAATTTGTTTTTTATGTCTTGGTTTTTGATTGTTTGGCTTTGTCTCCTTGCATGCCTGGTAATTTTTTATTACATGCTAAACATTGTGTATGAAAAATTGTGGAAACTCTGGAAGATGACATCTTCCCCAAAAGAAAAGTTGCTCTTCTGGCAGGTGGTGATAGTAGAGGCAAATCACTTTGATCCAATAAGGGATTAAAATGATTCAAGACAGGATCTATTTGGTTGGTCTTTACTCCAAGGGAGTGACCTTTCAGAGGTCTCATTAAAAGCCTGGTGTGTTTACCAAGGATTCTCATCTTTTTTTTTTTTTTTTATAAATTTTTAACATTTTTTTCATTGATTGCTGGGAAAATGTTTCACTTATTTATTTATTTGGTTGTGCCGGGTCTTAGTTGCGGCAGGCAGACTCCTTAGTTGTGGCTAGCCGGCTCCTTAGTTGTGGCATGCAAACTCTTAGTTGCGGCATGCATGTGGTATCTAGTTCCCTGGCCAGGGATCGAACCCGGGCCCCCTGCATTGGGAGCAAGGAGCCTTAACCGCTGCGCCACCAGGGAAGTCCCAAGGATTCTTATTCTTGATGGGCCATGAGCTCCAATTTTGTCTCCCTAGTACTGGGAGATTGCCAAAAGCTCTGTTTTGTCTCTTGCCTTCTTAGCCACCCCTTTCTGCTTGACTCTTACCCCACCCAGCTTAGGTTTCAGCAGACGCCTCAAAGGTAATGACTGTCAACAATGTCAGGCTAACTTCTCTGTGGTTCTCATGTCTCTAGGATCTTAGCTCCTTGGGTCCTAGCTGCCTTAGTATCCTGAAGTCCAATTTTTGTCTCCCCAACTCAATGAGACTGGAAAACTCTAAGCTGCTTTTTTCTTCTGTGCTTATAAATTGGCAAACGTCTTGAGGTGAAAAGTAGTAGAGGTCAGACTTAATTCAGTACATGTCTCACATCTCTCTGGGATCCTGGGCCCTCAAGTCCTACCTTAGTTGCCCTGCAAGGCCTTAAAACAATGTTTTGTAGATTTTATTTTTTATTGTGATAGTGAAATTGAACCAAAAATAGAAACAGTTCCATCATAACTGGGAGGTGAATTCAATTGGAGAGTTTAATACAAATTAGGAAAAATGGCTTATTTTCATTTTCTCCAATACTGGAAGAAAATGCAAATTTAATCCATATTAAAAGGAAAACTCCAGATTAATTAAAGTTTTAACTATAAAAGGTAAAATTCCAAGTCAATAGTTTTAAATGTAGACAAATTTTAATATCCCAAGGTTAAGGAAATCGTTTCTACACCTAGGGAAAACATTCATTATTGGGTAAATATATAAGATTTTTTGTTGTTGTTCTACAAGACACCATATATTTTAAAAAAACAGACAGATGAACGGTTAAGAAAAGAAATTTACAACATCTAAAACCAACAATGGAGAGCAGTTCTCCTGCGTTCCCTTACCCCACTGCTCCCTGACCAGGCACCCATGTCTGATAAAGTCTTTTGCTTTGTCAGCAAAAAGAAAAAAATAAATAAATAAAACCAACAATGGACTAATACCTAGACTCTACAAGGCACTCTATAGTGCAAATCAACAAAAAAGGGGGGAAAAAAAAACAGTAGAAAAATGGGCAAGGATAAAAGATATGAATAGACAGTTCCTAGAAACTCTAGGAAATTCACAAATTGTGGCCCACAATTATGTAAATATATGCTCAAACTCTCTAGTAATCATAGAAAGGAAAATTAAAACAACTATGAGATAATTGCTTTCCATCCAACAGTTTGGCAAAAATTAGAAAGCTGGACAATGCCAAGTGTTAGCAAGAATTTATGAAATTAGAACGCTTATGCACTTCTGGTGGGAATCTGGATTAGCACAGGAATTGTAAAGAACAATCTGCTAGTACTTGGTCAAGTTCAGTTCACATATACCCAATGACACAGAAATCCTCCTCAAATATTTATACGTTTTAAGAATGTGTATGTGTGTGTGTAAACACACATATATAGGTACACATTACATATATATGTATATTTTTTTTAGTGAAAATATTCATTGCAGCATTGTTTATGGTAGCTGAGAGATGAAGGCATCCTAGATGTTCATCACTAGGGCAATGCATAAACACAATAGAGTGGGTATGCAGTATGGAATTCTAGCTACAAGCTGAATAACCATCCAGCAATCTATACACATTATAAAATCATGGTGCAGACTGGAAAAAAAATCCCCATGAACAGAATGAGGTCTCATGCATAACACTATTCATGTAAATTAAAACACATGTCACAGGACTTCCCTGGAGGTCCAGTGGTTAAGACTCTGCACTTCCAATGCAGGGGGCACAGGTTCGGTCCCTGGTCAGGGAACTAAGATCCCACATGCCTCACGGCACTGCCAAACACACAGACACGCACACACACACGTCACATAAACAGTATAGCATCATTTACAAGGGGACATATTTACATATTCAATACATTAGAGGCATTGTGTAGGGCGGGGTGTAAAATAAAAATAAATAGGAATTTTAAAAAAATTTTTTAAAGAAGCTAATTGCTCAGTTATAGATTTCGTCTCTCCCTCTCTCCTTCCAAGTTCCTGTCTTCCTCCATCCCTTCCTTCCTGTCATCCTCTGACAGATGTTAATCAGATGACAGAATGAACAAGATTCTGTATCAGGGGCCGTGGGGGAACTAAGGATGATTTCCACGTTGGCCTGGCCCTCAAGAACCTTAGGCAAGGTCCTTGGTGAAGACACCAAAGCTTTAATAGCAATACTCAGTCCTAGAGTCAAAACTCACAGACACCTTCTTGTTCTGCTATAACATCAACAAATGCTATTTCGATGTGCTAATTGCTCTTGAGGATGACAACAGTACTCAGTAAAATTATAAGCTATGTGACTGAGGCCAGAAGTGTCACATTGCTGTTTATTTCCTCATCAGGCTTGTCTGATGACACATAATCCACGGGGCTCAAATGCAAAGGCCTGTAGAGACCAGGAGGAAATACAAGGAAATGGAAAAAGAGGGTCAAGTGTAAGACACTAGTGAGTGGTGGGGACTGTGGTGAACTGGAGCTCATATGCCTTGACCAGATTGGGCAGCCAGCTGATAGTTGCCATGCAGGAACCTGTCAATATTCTTCCATTCTTCAAGAGAAGCTGAAACTCTAGATTTTTATGTGAAATCGCCTTGTTTTTAAATATTGGCAAATACTTCAAATATTTTTAAACCCTGAGGAGGAGGAAAAACAATTCATTTTATTTTTAACTGGATTTGGTCATTTAGCTAACAATTTGCTGCCTCTAATACCCGTACTCATAGTGTCTGGATGTTTAGAGACCAATGTAATTTTTTACAGCGTTGTTTTTTTGTTTGTTTTTTTTGTTTGTTTTTTTTGCGGTACGCGGGCCTCTCACTGTTGTGGCCTCTCCCGCTGCGGAGCACAGGCTCCGGACGCGCAGGCTCAGCGGCCATGACTCACGGGCCCAGCCGCTCTGCGGCATGTGGGATCTTCCCGGATCGGGGCACGAACCCGCGTCCCCCGCATCGGCAGGCGGACTCTCAACCACTGCGCCACCAGGGAAGCCCCAGCGTTGTTTATTTTTGAACCTTCAGTTATTTGCATATACCCAAAAGGATGAAGGGAGTGAGATTGGATAAAATGCAAATTTCTGGCAGCTACAGTCAGACAATAGGTTCAATGTCTGCTGTTTGCCAAGCTCCATACAATATGTTTTGACATATTAAAGGAAAGAGATACCAAGGCCTCTTTCTGGAGTGCCTTGTGGCATTTGGGGAAAGAGAAAACCCATGTATACATGGGAACACTTAGGTCCCAAATGTTCATCAGCTAACATAAAGACTTCAACACTGGAAGCTGATTTGTGTGGAATTTTCTCATCTGATTAAAAACTATATATAAAGTACTTCCTATATGCAAGTCCTGGGATAAGTGATTTCTTTCTTTGTTAAAAATTAAGCGTTTCAGACACACGGAGATGAAGAGTAACCCTCTGACCGCAGTACGCCCACCACCTTGCTTATAGACTAAAAGACAGGGGGTAGCAAACGTTTTCTGCCAGATATGAAATATTTTCAGCTTTGCAGGTCTCTATGGCAACTACTTTCCTCAGAAGTTGCAGCATGAAAGTAGCCACGAAGGATACAGTAAACCACCAAGCAGGGCTGTGTTCCAAGAAAACTTTACTAATGGACACTGAAATTTGAATTTCACATAATTTTTGCAGGCCGTGAAATGTTATCCTTCTTAGGATTTTGTTCAACCCTTTAAAAATATGAAAGCCATTCTTGGTTCATGGGTCACACAAAAACAGAGGCTAAGCTGGATTTGGATGGGCCAGAGTTTGTGTCAACCTCTGAACGACATTGTTGCACAGTTGAAGCCCCAGGGTACCTCTCCCCAGATTGCATCCCCCAATGATCCCTAGCTAACCATTCTCTTGAAATGGGTGTCTATCATTCTTATACCTACTGTTATCTTTTTATTGCTTATGTCTGTATCCCTAAATAGTGTATAATATTGATTTGTGTATTTTGAATTTCACAGACATGGTATCATACCTTGGGTACCCTTCTGTCTCATTGCCTGGTACTTTGTTTGGCAGTCTGTCCATGGTGCTGAGAAGGAGCTCCAGAGCAGTCTTTTTCACTGCTGTATTGTATTCCATTGTGTGACCATTCTGCCTGTATTCTTCATTCCTATGGTTGTGAATGGACATTTAGGTTGCTGCCTGCTAAGTCCTTTCTTTACAGATCTCATCTCTTGTCATCTTCACCATGACCTTGTTAGGGAGATACTGATAATCCCCACTGTCCAAATGAGAAAACTTTTGACTTAGAGCAGTTTGGTAACTTGGTCAAGGTACTGAGTACTGAAATGGAATTTGAATCCACAACCGTTTTACAGTGGAATCTGAGTTTATAACCATGTCGCCATCAATCGGTACACTGTGTTCTGTTAGCACGGTGATAAACATATCCTGCCAAGGATGACCTTAGATACTGATTTGTAGTGATTAAACTTAACTTTTTGCTGAGGACAACTTGAATCAGTGGCACACGTTATTGGTTGTAGTTTAGTCCTTTGAAAATCACCATGTCCGATGTTGTGTGTGTTAACCAGAAACCTCACTCCCTATATAAGTGACATCATATGGTATTTGTCTTTCTCTTTCTGACTTACTTCACTTAGAATGATAATCTCTAGGTCCATCCATGTTGCTGCAAATGGCACTATTTCATTCTTTTTTATGGCTGAGTAGTATTCCATTATATATGTGTACCACATCTTCTTTATCCATTCGTCTGTTGATGGACATTTAGGTTGTTTCCATGTCTTGGCTATTGTAAACAGTGCTGCAGTGAATGTTGGGGTGCATGTATCTTTTAGAAACAGACTCACAGACATAGAGAACAGACTTGTGGTTGCCATGGGGGAGGGAGGGATTGGGAGTTTGGGATTAGCGGATGCAAAGTACTATACATAGAATGGATAAACAGCAAGGTTCTATTGTATAGCACAGTCTATTAAATATTAAATTATATTAATATTAAACTATATTTAATATCCTGTGATAAACCATAATGGAAAAGAATATGAAAAAGAATGTATATATATGTATAACTGAATCACTTTGCTGTGCAGCAGAAATTGACACATTATAAATCAACTATATTTCAATAAAATAAATTAAAAAAAAAAAGAAACCTCATTCTCTGACCACAGTGGGTAGGAATTTAGGAGGAATAAGTACTGACATAGCACAAGAGTTGGAAAAGTTTTCAGTGAAAAAAGAGAATGACCCAGGAGACTTGTCCCTATTCTTTCCTGCTCCTGCCCCCAATAGCATTTATCAAGGTCATGGGTAATTCAGGAGCTAGTGTGTTCTTTCTTGGTAGGGACCGCAGTGCTGGGCTCTGCTGCCTAGAGGGGCTTTTTAAGTATCGATGACACCTTTTGAGCCCTTGTCCATCTGTACAAGTGACACCGTGTAACACCGTGTCCATTCTCTCTTAACTACAGTCAACTCCACCTTCTCTTCATGCCTCTGGCTTTTAGGAGTCCAATCCTCTCCCTCTCTACCTGTTTCTCCCTTCCTCTACTGGAAAGCCTCCCTGGCTCATTCAGATGACATTTAAAAGAGACCCAAATAAAATTTTTCTAATGACAAAATACAATGGGAAGGAGGGGAAAGTTTTAATCAAGTGGGTGTATTCTCCAGAGGGGAGCAAGTACTTCATTTCAATTCCTCATTTCCCTTTGATGGAAAGTTTAGTGAATTTTTATGATGTAGAATGTATAAGATGGCTGGGTTTAGGTAATCAGCTTTAATATTTATACTCCTAGGGAAAGAAATAGGAATCATTAGTAAGCATGCATAATTAATGAATAAATTACATTTCCCTTTGTTTTCTTTCAGGTACAAGGAAATGCTAGAACTAGTGATCTCTCCCAGCCTTACTGTAAACAGCGATCGTCCGGGTAAACTGAAGGTTAACTGTGCCGACGCTGATGTCTGGACTCTGAGTGACATAGAAGGTAGGCCTCCTGCTGTGCGTTTTGGTGGGCCCTGTGGTGATCCCCGCTCACCCCACAGAATATGGTAAGGGACTGATAGCCTTCAGCACACATCCTCTCACAAGTACTGTTGTTATGACAATTTCTCCTCCCACCCAATTAGATTGTTGACTCTGGACCAAAACTTTTCGCGTACGTTGCTAACAATTTTGTCTAGTCATGAGAGGTAAAAGTGTGCTCGTTCCTGTTCTGAATGTCCTGTCTCGGTCTCCAGTTCCAAGAAATGCTGACACCTCCATAGACGCTAGTCAGTTTTGGGTGTATTCCAGGCCCAGGCCCCAGGCATGCCCTGCAGGCTCTGGGGCTGGACCTCTGAGTTCTCTCCTGCCTTCGCCACATCCAAGCAGGCGTCTTGTTTATGGGGGTTTGACGTTGGGACAAGAACTCATCTGCCTTTTGCTTTCAGGTTGGGTTGCAGTCAAGGAAGCAGAGGAGAGTTAAGCTGTTTAAAAAACTATTGGCAAATGATGTAGTCAGACTAGTTTTCACTAGACAATTCCAGCTATTGTTTGCACTGTTTGGGATCTGTCAGCCTTCCTGGTAGAGAGCAGAGTTACTTAGCAAAAGGCATTAAGCTATTATGTTTAACCATTGGGCTTAACCCTTTGTTTGAGCAGCTTTGGGATTTGCTGTTGGTGTTCCGAAACTCCCAGCTGTCTCTCCTTCACTGTCTGTGTTTGATGCCAGCTCATGGGGGCACAGTGCTATGTAATTGTCATGGAAAACCAAAGAGACGTGAGTCTAGGTGAATATAACATCAGAGGAATTTGCTTTTAAGCAACTCCAGGCTTTGGGGAATAATTACTGCCGTCACCAGGATAGCAGTAATAATGTCTTGTGTGCTGGTCATGAAGCTGGAACAACCCTGCTAAAAATACCATCAAGAGGGTCTGGGCTCCTGTGACCAGCACACCCTCGTTCCTCCTGTTCCTTTGGAGCGTCTGTGTAAGCCACCCTGGGTTCTTTGAGAGGTTGAGATAATTTACTGAGCCCTGTTCAAAGATAGTCATCCTTTTCCTTCTGAGTGAAGGCACCAGTCAACTACAGACTCTTCATTTCAGAGCCAGTAGAGACAGGAAAAGGCATAGACTGCAGAGGGAGGAAGATCCCAGGCTGACTCCCAACCCCACTGCTTCCCAGACAAATGATCTTGGGCAAATTGTTTAACCTTCCTGCGCCTCAACTTTCTCGCCTGCCAAATGGGGGCAGAATCATGACCACTTCATAGGATGCTTACTGCAAGGATCAAATGGGGTGATGTTGTGTAAAGCACCTGGCACACCTTGGGGGCATGGTAAATAAACTTATTATCCCATTGAATCAAATAGCCACAGGGAACTCAAAACCATGATTGCAAACTGGCTGCCAAGGCTGGCCCTCAGGTATGTCTTTGTTTGGTTTATACTGTGCTTTAAATAAAAGTGAACTTGTAAAAATTGGGAGAGCTCACATAAATATCTGGATTTCTAGTTTCTCTTGAGATGCCGAATTCTTTAGAAGTGCTGGGCCCATGTTCCCACCTGACTTCCACTAGTAGGAGCTGAGGGGCAGCTGTCAAGAAGACGAGTGCCTGCCACTTCCTCTTGTCCTTCGTTTTTTGTGAGCAACTACTTTGTCCCAGGCACTATTCAGGGCAATAGAAATTGAAATTCATTCTCCTCCTCCTCAGTCACTATCAAAGCAAACTCTTGGCACCTGCTATGTGTCAGGCATTAAAATGTATTAACTCTTTAGTGTCTGCAACTCTAAGAAGTGGATACTCGTTTTACAGATGAGGAAACTGAGGCACAGAGAGGCTAAGTAACTTGTCTGAGATGACAATTAAGCGACAGCCAAAATTTGAACCCAAGTAGTCTGACTCCAAAGTGTGTTTTCCTAATCAGTACACTGTACTGTTTCTCATGTAATTATTACACCCCTATTAGGCTACGAGCCCATTTCACGGATGTGGAAGTTGAGGCTTGGGGAGTTGAGTAACCAGCTTAAAGTCATACAACTTGTGGCAGGGCCAGGAATCAGACCCAGGCACTCTGGCTCCAGAGTTATCACGTCTAAAGTCAATAATCACTTTCTGCAAAGATCTTAAGGGTCTGCACACCCCATATGTCCATTCCGCACAGTGGTCGCACCCACAAACACATTGTCTGTCTCCTTTTTGTGACTTGGAGCTGTCTGTACCCTTTACTGCCCTGGGGCAATCTGAGGCCAAGGCTAAGGCTTTGGGTGTGAGCAATGGGGCAGAAAGAGGTTGCTTCCAAATTCAGAGCAGGCAGGGGGCTGGCAGGGTCAGGTCGGTCTCTCTCTCTCTCTCTCTCTCTCTCTCTCTCTCTCCCCCCCCCCCCCGCCTCTCTCTCCCTCTCCCCTCCCCCTCCCCCTCCCCCCCCCCACACACACACACACACACACACACACACACACACACACACACACGTTTCTTTCTCTTGATTGTTGACATGGGCGGTGAGCTCCAGGACTCTGCAGGAGACATTCCACCCTAGTTGTGGCCTCAAGTGCCAGACTCAGCTGCCCTTCCTGCCTGGCCTCTGGTCTCCCTCCTCCTGGGCCCTTCCTTCTGTTACAGAGTGAATGTTACTGAGTGACTGCAAGGGTCCAGGTCCAAGGAGGACCCCAGTAGCCATGAGCCATGAGACCTACACTCTGGGGGGTTCTGGGGTAGAGGGAACGTGGACCCCAAAAGCCCCCCGGTGGCTCCCATTGAATTTCTGGCTCTGCCTCCTACCAGTTGTAAGTCCCTGGTCTAGTGGCCTAACCTCTTGGGGGCTCATTTGCCTCTTCTGTTAAATGGAATAATTATGCCACCAACCTCATAGAGTTGATGGGAGGATAAAATGACTTAAAATATGGAGAGGACTTGGTGTTTTAAAAAAGTATAGAATAAGATCTAAATTCCTTCCCCTTGGTCAAGTAGGCTATACTTTTTTTTCTTGTTTTTAATTTATTTTTGGCTGCACTGGGTCTTCGTTGCTGCACATGGGCTTTCTCTAGTTGTGGAGAGCAGGGGCTACTCTTCATTGCGGTGCACGGGCTTCTCGTTGCAGTGGCTTCTCTTGTTGCGGAGCATGGGCTCTAGGCGCACGGGCTTCAGTAGTTGTGGCATGTGGGCTCAGTAGTTGTGGCTCGTGGGCTCTAGAGCACAGGTTCAGTAGTTGCGGCGCATGGGCTTAGTAGCTCCACGGCATGCGGGATCTTCCCGGACCAGGGCTCGAATCCCCTGCATTGGCAGGTGGATTCTTAACCACTGCACCACCAGGGAAGTCCCCAAGTGGGCTCTACTTGCCTGTCCCTGCCAGCCTCTCAGACTCATCTTTACCCTGTCACTTCTGCTCACTGGACCCAGCCCCTGGCCTTATTTCTTCTGCTCTAACTCATAAGTGTGATTCTGCCATCAGGGCCTTTGCACTTGCTGTTCCTCTGCCTGGACCAGGCTTCGCCCCATCTCTGCAGCACCATCCCCTCATCCTTCAGTTCTCATTAGAGAGGTCTTTCCTATCAAAAGTAATCATTTGTTCATTCATTCATTCATTCATTCAACAAATGTTCACTCAAACACTTGTCCAGCATTGTTTTAAGTACTAAGAAGACAACACAAAACCCCTGCCTCTTAGAACCCTGCCTAGGGTGCTGGCAGGGCAAGAGTCTGATGACAACAATAGATACATAGCATGTTTTATACACACACACACACACACAAAATATATATATATCAAAATATATAGCAGGTTGGATGGTGATATGTACTGGGGGGGAAAGCAGGGTGGGGTGCGAAATGCAGCGATATGGGGTTGCAGTTTTTGTTAGGGTGGCTAGAAATGATGTCACTGGGAAGGTAACACTCGAATAAAGACCTGAAGGAGGTGTGGGCAGGCACTTCTTGGTCACAGGGAAGAAGAGCCTTAGGAGCAGAGAAGATAGCAAATGCAAAGGTCCTGAGGCAGCAACGGTTCCAGAGCATGTGAGAAGCAATAGGAAGGCTGGTGTGGCTGGAGCCCAGTGAGCAAGGGGCCAGTGACGGGGAGCTGAGGTCAGAGAGATACCCAGGGTCAGACCATGCTGGACTTTGTGAGCCATTGGAGAGACTTGGCTTCTACCCTGAGTGAGGTGGGAGCCGTGGCGGAGGGGTGCAGTTGGGACCAGATGAGGGACAATCTGATCTACAGATTGACAGGCTCCCTCAGGCTGCACATGAGAACGGACTGCGGGTGGGGACAGAATGGGAGCCCGGGTAGCAATGAAGGCGTTACAGTAACCCAAGTGAGAGGCCAAGGGGGCTTAGATGGGGTGGTAGTGATGGAGTGGTGAGAAAAGGCCAGATTCTGGATCAGGTTTGAGGGGAGAGCCAACAGAACATTCAGCCACGGTATTTGGTTTGTTTAATATTTTCTTCATATTCCCACTCTCTGCCAGAAATTATGTGTTTATTCACTTGCAGTTTGTCTGCCTCCCCACCAGAATGTAAGTTCTCTGAAGGCAGATCTTGCCCACTTTATGCCTACATATCTTTTTTTTTTTTTGATGTTGGGGGTAGGAGTTTATTAATTTATTTATATTTATTTTTGCTGTGTTGTGTCTTCGTTTCTGTGCGAGGGCTTTCTCTAGTTGTGGCAAGCGGGGGCCAC
>NC_041227.1:13415205-13432781 GCF_002837175.3 Physeter macrocephalus | reverse complement strand
TGCGGAGCACAGGCTCCAGACGCGCAGGCTCAGTAGTTGTGGCTCACGGGCCTAGCTGCTCCGCGGCATGTGGGATCCTCCCAGACCAGGGCTCGAACCCGTGTCCCCTGCATTAGCAGGCAGATTCTCAACCACTGCGCCACCAGGGAAGCCCGCCTACGTATCTTGACCACTGAGAACAAGGCATGACGCATAGCAGGTACTTAAGAAATACTTGTCAATAGAAAACAAACTTATGGTTACCAAAGGGGGAGTGGGGTGGGGATAAATTAGGAGTTTGGAATTAACTGATACACACTACTGTATATAAAATACATAAGTAACAAGGATCTACTGTATAGCACAGAGAACTATATTCAATATCTTGTAACAACCTATAATGGAAAAGAATCTGAGAAAGAATATATATATATATGAATCACTTTGCTGTACACCTGAAACACTGTAAATCAACTATACTTCAATTTTTAAAAATGATACTTGCCATATTAAAAAAAAAAAAAAGAAATACTTGTGGAAGGAATGAAGACAGAAGACAGAGCACTCTGCAGGACTATAGGACAGGGTGATTGAATGAGTGCTACCCTCTGTGAGCCCCCTGTGGTATGACATCTCACGGCCTTAACACATTCTGTGTCCCCTGCCTGCAGCACCCTCCCTTTCCTCTTTTTTTTTTTTTTTTTTTTTAAGACAATCCAATTTCTGGTCACCAGGTAACACATAAATACACGATCCTTATAAAAACTTGAACGTTAGGCCAAATCCCCCTTTACCACATCCACCCAATCTTAGTCGTCACCTCCCCTCCCCAGCAGTAACCACTGTTTTGTGTTCCTGTTATGGAAGACTTTCTCTATGCATTACATATGTGTAAACATATATTTCTATAATTTAAGTATGTATATTTATGTCTCAAATTCTCTTGTGCATCAAAACCACCTTGGAAGGTCTCTTGGCACACCGGTTGCAGGGCCCCATCCCCAGCATTTCTGATTCTGTAGTGGTTTGTGGTGGGGCCCAAGAATTTGCATTTCTAACAATTCCCAGACAACGCTGATGTTGCCAGTCCAGGGACCAAACTTGAAGAACCAGCCTCCAGGGCTGGTTTTAAACCTGTCTGCACATTGGACTCTCCTGGGAAGTTTTTTAAAAAATTCAATGCTCATGTCCAGATCTTACCCTCAAAGAGTCTGATTTAATTGGTCAGAAGTGTGACCCCCAAAAAAAAAAAAAAAAGTGTGACCCAGGCAATGAAATTTTTTTAAAGCTCTCCAAAGGCACCCAGTACTGTGTACCCAAGGTTGAGAACCATTGCTCTAGGTGGTGAATTCCTCCAGGACAAAGACAATTTTTTATTCCTACGTATGTATTTAAATTTCTGTTCCTAATTAGCAGACAGCTCAGTGTCTGGCTCATGGTAGGTCCTTAAAAATTATTTATGGGTGGGTAGGTGGGTGAGTGGGTGGGTGAGTGGATGGACCTTGGGTGGATGGTTGGGTAGGTAGATGGATGGGTGATGGGTGGGTGGTGGATGAATAGAGTAACCTTTAGGAACCACAGATAACTTCATATTGATATTGCCTTTGAATCCTTAGTAAAGTTTCTTTAACTTCCCCCTGCCTCATTTTCCATATCTCTAAAGTGGAGAGAACAACTTCCTCGTTGAGTTGTTATGGGGAATAGAAGAGATAAGGCCCATGTAGTCCTTAGCAGGGTGCCTGGCTTGTAGGAACCACTTGAGAAATATAAGCTATCATTCATTACTATTTAAGGGAAATTTGGATTTGAATTGTATCCCATCTTCTGGAAGGAGGAGGGAAAAAGTTATGGAACTAAGAAAGCAAAGCTGAATCGAGAAAAAATTATTTTCGTTTGAAATGCAGACACATTTTGCAAAAGCTGAGGCTATAATCTCATTAAGTGTTTCCTCGGAGAGGTGAAATCACCTCCCCACAGAACAAGCTGGGCTGTCATCCTCACTCAGACTGCCTGCCCCTCCTCTGCCCTGGGCATGATATGGTGTAATTTCCAGTTTCAGTCTCACCGGTTCTAGCCAGGGGCCGGCAGATTTTCTTTCATTTCACCCAAGCCAGGTTGAGCTTCCCAGAGCTTTGCCCAGGTCTGGCCTGGGAAGCCACAGATCAGTTTCACCTTTCCCACTTTTAAGCCTTTCTCAGCCAGCTTCCTGGGGGCCTCAGCACCCAGAACGACCTCTTCCTGTGGGGCGCACATGCTGAACCCCTAATACAGTGCTCCCTCCTGCTGTTGCGAACCCTGGTCTGAGTGCTGTTTAAAGCACCCACACTAAGGAGATGAGCTGATGAAATTTACAGACACACAGCTTTCGTAGCCAAGACCTTCCTCAAGACATCTTGCATTAGAAGTTGTCTCATCTCATGGGGGATCAGTTAGAAGTGGCCCCTGGGATCCAATTAGGCAATGTAATAGTGGTTGCTGCTTTTAGAATCATTAGCTTCTTAATCCTCCCAGTGAGAGGTTAAAAAAAAAAAAAAAAGTGTGAACATTCAAATTGGGCTCACAATCGAAGTGGCTGAAGCCAGAGCCCCAGGAGAATAGAAGACTAATAATAGCTCCTGTGTGTTGAGCGGTTACCATTTGGCAGGTACCTGCCCCGCGTAATCCTTGCGGCAGCCCTGCAGGGATGAGATAGTACCCCATTTTGTGGATGTGGAAACCGAGGTTTAGAGAAAGGAAGTGATGGGCTCAGAGCCACACAGTTATAGTGCAGCAGAGTCAGGATTTGAATTTGGGTCTGACCCCTTCAGCCCACGTGCTTTTCTTTTTGGAAGCAACATTAAGATAACAAATTATGAGATTTGGATTGTAGATCTGGTCCACAGTAGGTACATGGTGAGCATTTGTTGAATGCATGAATGAATGAACCAGCTGTGTGTGTCGTTGGGTAAGTCACATCACACAGTCACGCACACACACAATCACACAATAGGTGTGCCCTCACACACACAGACCCCAGCTCTGGTTTCCGCCTATTACATCAGCTCACTTATATTCCCTTCTTGGCCCCAATATGCATTTGAGTTTGTGACTTCTGGAATGGAGATTTATTTTTATGAACCCAGAATTGGGACTTTTTCGTAATTTGCGGTTCTTCATTAGCCTGTGGTCTAAACCCTCGCTACTCAAAGTATGGTTTCCGGGCCTGCCATGTCAGCATCACTTGGGAGCTTCCTTGACCTAAAGACTGGAGTCTGCATTTTCATAAGATCACCAGGCGAATCCTGTGCATATTAATGTTCCAGGTGCTCTGCTCTGTATCATCCACTTCCTTCCTTTGTACCTTGTTATCATTGTAATTAAGTACTTTCCTTATCTATTTAAGTATTTGTTTACCGTCTGTCTCCCCCACTAAACTGGAGGGTCCGTGAGGACGGGAACTCTGACTGCTTTTGCTGGCACGTGGCAGGCGGTGAATGAATGAATGAATGAACGAACGAATGAACGAGCTCATCCTGAGGCTCTGGCCATCTGTTTAGCTAATCCTTCTCCCTTCGCCCGTTAGAACCTGGACAGGAGGAGGGGCTTAGAGTTTTAAATTCACAAGTAAGTGGAGGAGGCTCTCTGCCCCTCCCTTGGGAGCCGGCTGCCCCATTTTATGTGCTAGCCACATCCCTCAGAGACACATGGTGAAGCTTGAAATAAATAGATTTGACTACATTGAGTCAGGTCACCAGGGCTGCTTTCACCACTGGCAACATGGATACAAGTTGCCATCAGTGATTCCGCCACTGACCCCAATCTGGTTGATCAAGCAAGTTCAATGGCACTGCCAAGTTTGAAAACAGGAGCCTGTGGTCAGTGGGAAGGGCATCTCCATCTACCAGGCACCAGATCTTACCAGTATCAAAGGGCGCCGCTTCTACTGCATATGGTGCCTTCACCACCCTGAAGATGCTTGGGGCTCACTGGAGGACTGGAGTCAAAGGGTCATCTGCCGCTTGTGCTGAGGGTTCCATGTTTGTGATGGAGTGACCAGGAGAAGTATGACCACTCCCCCTAGATGGCCAGCATGGCCTCCGGGTCTGCGACACTGGCATCATGGAGGGACTCATGACCACAGTCCACGCCCTCTCTGCCCCTCTGGCAAGCTGAGGTACTGTGACTGTGCTGCTGTCCAGAGCATCATGCCTGCATCCAATGGCATTGCCGTGTCTATGAGCCAGATCATTCCTGAGCTGCCTGGGACGCTCTGTGGCATGGCATCCCATGTTTCCACTTCAGTGAATCTGTCTGGCTCTGACTTACCATTTGGAGAAAGCTGTCAAACACAACAGCATCCAGAAAGTGGTGATGCGGGCATCTAGGGGATCACCGAAAGACATCCTGGGCTACGTTGAGGACAGGGTTGTCCCTGCGACTTGAACAATGATGCCCACTCCTCCACCTTTCACGCTGGAGCGTGCGTTGCCCACACAATCGCTGTCAGGCCCATTGCCTGGTACGCAGATGACAGATGGCTCCAACTGCATCTGGGCCTCCTGGTCCACAGGGCCTCTGCAGACTAATAGCCCTGAACCACAGCAAGAGCTTCAGAGGAAGAGAGAGGCTCTCTGCTCTTGGGGAGTCCCTGCTCCACCTTTGCACCCAAAGCACTGAGCATGGTTGTCCTTTACACAGTCCCACCCCAGGTCCCCGAGGAAGGGAAGGAGCTTGGGGGCCCTACATTGGCACAGACCATCAGGAATCTCCATGAGGTCTGCACCATCCTTGCCAGCGAAAAAAGGAAGAAGAAAGGGAGGGAACAAACGGGAAGGAGATTATTCTATATATAATACATTCATTTTCCAGGTTCTCAATTCTCCCAAGTGTCCCAGGATAAAAAAGTTAAATGTGATACCGGTTTAAAAAAAAAAAAAAAGAGCCTGTGCTTTTCAAAAATCACACAGTCTCCAGAAGGAAAATCTCTTAGCACTGACTAAATGCCTATTTCTTCCTTGCACAGTCTTCCTGGGGGTTGCTGGGGTGGAAGAGGACCATAGGTTTGCACAGCAGGAGAGGGAGAACTGCCCTGGTAGGGAAGGCTGATTGCATAACAGTTCAGAGGAACAGAGGAGGGGGAGCGAGGTGAACATTCAAATCAGGGCACAGAGGTTGGGGGCAGGGGGAGATGCTTGCTTCAGATTTCTAGAATGCCGAGTTAATCCAAGCCCCTAGGACTGTTTCCATAGATTTCTATTTTTATGAATATTTACATATTTATTAAAGAAAACATATTCAAAATGTTTAATTCAGTAACTTATATATTACTAAACGTAACTCAAATCATGGGCTTTTACCAGTAATGAGACTGGGGCTCTTTCAGAATGAGACTGTCCTGGGGGAGGATGAGGAAGGGGATGTGGGAGGCTCTGCCTGGGGCAGGAAACCCGGAGCAGGGAAATTAGCAGTGAATGAGCACCTCCTGTGCACCGGCACCTTTCCTTGGCATTAGATCCCTGCTGTCCCGACTTTTTAAAAATATGACACATAGTAAGAAATATATTTTTACACAGGCATTCAGCACACACACAACACATACACAACACATTCTCACGTCTACAACTGGAACAAAAGTATCCCACAACGCCTTCTTACTATGATCAGTATACGCTGATGCTGTCCAGCCTTTGTTTTTTTTTAAGATTTATTTATTATTTATCTTTGTACTTTATTTATGTTTGGCTGTGTTGGGTCTTAGTTGCGGTACGCGGGATCTTTCGTTGAAGTACGCAGGCTCTTCATTGCAGCGCACGGGCTTCTCTCTGATTGTGGTGTGGCACACAGGCTCCAGGACACATGGGCTCTATAGCTTGCGACACGCGGGCTCCCTAGTTGAGGCACACGAGCTCAGTAGTTGTGGCGCGAGATTAGCTGCCCCGTGGCATGTGAGATCTTAGTTCCCTGACCAGGGATTGAACCCACGTCCCCTGCATTGTAAGGCAGATTCTTTACCACTGGACCAGCTGGACTTCAGGACTCGCCCTCTCACCCCAGTGGCTTGGGACTCGAACAGAATGTGACTCTGCCAGGGAGGTGATGAAGGAGATGGACTTGGGACTCAAATAGCCCTTGGGTTCAAGTCCCAGGTCCCATGTCCACAGGCTGTGTGGCTTGAGCAAGGCACTTAGCCTTTGGACCCTCGGCTTCCTCATCAGTGCAGTGGGGATAATGACATTGTCGGCCTTGTAGCATTGCCATGAGGATTAAATGAGTTCATGGGTGTAGGCAGTTAACACGGGCCTGGCACATGGCGAACATCTAAGTGGGTGCTGGTTGCTGTTATGATAATGATTGTTATCGTGGGCTGCTGTGTCCTGGTTGGGAAGCCAGAGTCGGGAGCCAGACCACCTGAGTTCAGATCACAGCTCCACCCTTTAGGACCTGTGTGGCCCTTGAGTGAGTTATGTAAACTCTGCGCCTCCTGCTCTTCATCTGTAACATGGGGATGTGAAGAGAACCCTCCTCAAGGGGTGATTGTGAGGCTTAGAATAATCCAGGTAATGGATTTAGAAGACAGCTTGGCATGTAGCAAGCACTGGGTAAAATGATGGATAGAATCATCATCATCATCATCATCGTCATCTCATTTAATCCTCATGCATCCTTGTGAGATAAATGTTTTCTCCCCATTTCGCAGGAGGGTACCCTGAGGCCCCGCGACTATAGGCAGTCTGCCCGAAGTCTCATTACTTACTGAGTGCTAGAGTTGGAATTGCAGGTTGGTTTACAGAGAGGCTCAGAACTCTGGAGGGCTTGGGGCATTTCTCAGGAGGCACAGAGACACCTCAGCCACTGCCCTGCATACCAGGGAGTGTGAATTGGCAGGTTGGTACAATCAGTAGACACATCACCTAGAACTTGCCAGGGCTCCACACTGAGGACATTGCACTGTATTATTTAAAATGACACAGCACAAAATCCTCCCCAGTGAACTGTTCGTTTGTAAAATTATCCTCTTGGAAATGTCTCTCCCAGCAAAATTCTATCACGTTTTCATCATCTCCTGATCATTGCCTCCCAACCATGGTTGGAGGCTGAGTGCCCAGAGATACAGTGTAGAGCACTTGTATCAGGACCTCAGGCCTCTTCCGTCTCCCTGCCCCACACTCTAGCTGGAGCCTAGGAGATAATCCAAGATGTGCCTCCCCTAAGTGCTGGGGCCAGCCTCACCTGAACCCAATGAACTGAAACTGGTGAGAGAGAGGAGGAATATCGAGGTGACATCATCAGAAGAAGGAAAATAGGTGTTGGATAATCAAAACCAACCAGTGTCTGCCTTTCTAGGTTTCTGGGGTTGCCTTTAAGGCAAGGAAGGGAGTGGGTCTCCATCCAGGAGTAGAAATGGCGCCAGCTGCCAACTAGTCATGTGACCTGGCTCAAGCACGTTCTTTCTGTCTCTTTGCCCTCCTTTCCCCATCTGTACAATGGGTGGGGTGATGGATTCTACTCTGATGTTTCAAGATGCTACAGGTTCTTTATACGTAGTCCTTCAATTACTATCTGGAGACAAAGCACACCCAGAAAAGGCTTTCAAGAAGGAGAGTGCTACAATGGTGTGCCTCAGATAAGCTTGTGTGGTTGAGAAAGTCCCTGACAGCAAGTCTCTGAGTTTCTTCCCCCTCAATCTGGCATCTGAAGTCACAGCTTCTGGGGAGCATCGCTCTGACAGCTCAAGCCCTTCAAATGTTTTTTTTTTCCCCTCCAGGCATCACCACATCAGCTCTGAGTGTATCCCAGCTCTTTGCAAGGTGAGTACCCTTGCTTTATCACCCTCTCACGCTCTCTCCCTCTCTCTTTCTTGGAGGGCAGAGGCTCTGGAACCAGACTCCCTAGAAAAGAATCCCAGCACTACTCTTACTGGCTGAGTGACCTTGAGCAAACGACCTCACCTCCCCAGGCCTCAGTCTCGCCATCTGGAAAAGGGGGACAATCATGATGCCTGCCCCATGTAGAGGGCGCTTAGAAAGGGGTCTGGAACAGACTTTCCTGAGAGTATTGGCTGTTGTTTTCTTCTTTCTTCTTTTTTTTTTTTTTTTTTTGTGGTACGCGGGCCTCTTTTTTTTTTTTTTTTTTTTTTTTTTTTGTGGTACGCGGGCCTCCCTCCGCTGCGGCCTCTCCCGTTGTGGAGCACAGGCTCCGGACGCGCAGGCCCAGCGGCCATGGCTCACGGGCCCAGCCGCTCCGCGGCATGTGGGATCCTCCCGGACCGGGGCACGAACCCGGTTCCCCTGCATCGGCAGGCGGACGGCGCAACCACTGCGCCACCAGGGAAGCCCCCTTCTTTCTTCTTTTTTTCAGTCTTTTCCTCCTTTCCTTCCTGTCCTTTCCTATCACAGACTTTCTCAATTCCTCTCTCCCTTCCTGCTTCTCTGTCTCTCCCACTCTTGTCTTTTCTCCTTCCTTTCCTCTTTCTCCTTTTGTCTCCCTCCCTCTCTCTTTGCCCTCTCTCTCTCTCATGCTCTCCCTCCTCTTCCTTCCTCCTGCCCTATCTTTCTCTCTCTGCCCCCCTCTATCCTTCTTCCTCTCTCCTCCCCGCTCCTTCCTCCTTCTTCCTGCTCCAACATTCACCCAACACTCCTCGGTACCAAATCTCATAGGAGCACTGGAGACTCGCGAGATCAGTGAGACACAGTCCCCACCCTCGGAGAGCTTCCAGTCTAGTGGGGAGAGAGACCAGTAGATCAGAGATCTCAATAGAGCAGACGGTACAAATGCTCCACCAGAGCCGTGCGCAGGGGTTAGTGGGAGCCCAGTGATGGACAGGGCTTACCCAGGGTCCTCAGGGGCTGCCCATCTGCACCCCCTAGTGTGAGAAGCCCCGGGTTTGGCAGGATGGTCAGCATGGCCCTCAGTCTGGATACTCAGCTCCTCCATAGCTGGACATGCTCCTCCCTCGATGAGACCGTAGAAGCTGTTTATAAGGAACACACTTTCTCAGCCTTCCTTTCCCTCCAGAAGATGTTTTGGGGGTTGTCGGTAGCAATTGAGGTCTGTTAAATCTACCTAACTTGTTTTATGGCCTTGGGGTTAGAGAGCTCCACTGTCCTCTCTCTGACTTTCCACTTGAGCCCCAGTTTAATCCGAGAATTTCACATCGGTTTTGATGAGAAGCAGGAGTTGATCATCTCCGATTTCCACCTTCTACTTTCAAAGACAGGTATAAGTTGGGAACATTTTCATATAAGGTTCTCTGCTCAGCACTAAGTCCCAATGCTCCAGATGCGTTTCCCAGCACCTCACAGGGTAAGAACCTTGTCTGCTGAAATGCCTTCCAGTACTGATTCTGGCATCTCCAGCTCAAGCAAGTTTCTTATGCATCTTGGAACAAGTTCCCCAACCCTTCGGCACGGTAGTCGTCAAAAAGAAAGAGGGCCTGAGAACATCTTTTTATAATTCCGTGAACTTTTGCATCTGTCTCACGCCTGCCATCAGGCTTCGTATGTAGGAGGAGCTCTGGAAACCAACAGGTTTTTACTAAGGTGATGTAATCAAAATGGAATCAGATGCAGGTTTGGGAATCTCGTTACCATCTACTGATAAACTCGTGGCCAGGATAGTTAGATACAGTTTGTCAAGTTGCACAGAGGTGGAGTGGTTAAGGGCGTGGCCTCTGGAGCCAGGGTTCAAATTGTGTATCAGCTGTGTGCTTTTGGTTCCTTCATCTCTCTCTGCCTCAGTTTTCTTATCTGTAAAATGGGGATGGGAGTAGTAACTGCCTCCAAGAGCTGTCACAGTTGCTATCAGGGTTAAATGAGCCAGTCTACATGCAATAATTGGGACAGTGCCTGACATATCGTAGGCCCAAGAATTGATGGCAGCACACAGAGCAGACCCAGGCTTTCCAAAGCATCTGCTTTGCAAGAGAAGGGGGACATAAGGAGAGAGAGAGAGAGAGAGAGAGAGAGAGAGAGAGAGAGAGAGAGTGTGTGTGTGTGTGTGTGTGTGTGTGTGTGTGTGTGTGTGTGAATCGAAAAAACTGCACTGGCCAAAGAAATTATATCCGTAGATTCACCGTCTTGTCCCCTTCCTGTTAGCACAACCTACCTTGACTTCATTTATTGCTCCCTACAGGAGCAGTGAATACAAGGCTGAGTCAATCCCAAGCCTGTCACTGAGAAGCAGCAAAGCTTCATGATTACAAGTGTGGGCTCTGGAGTCAGATTTACGAGTTTAAGTTCCAGATTTCCCATTTTCTAGCTGTGACTTGCGGTTTCTGAGCTTCAGTTTTCTCTCCTCTAAAATGGGAGTTAGAAGAGCCCCCACCCCAGAGAGTTGGTATCAGTATCCGATGCGATTCAGTGCACATATTAGGCCCATGGGACACAGTTCCTAGCCCGTGGTTAGAGCGCAGTGATCACTAGCAGTCATTATATTCCAGATGTCTTAGGTCAGTGGCCAGTTAAATCCTAGCCCTTCATGGAACCCGTTATTCATCTTGGAGTAAGGAATCCATTTGTGTTCTTTGGTTGCAAGTAACAGAAATAGACCCCAGCTGATGTAAGCACAAAAGGACTTTTTTTGGAAGATCTGGAGTAGCTCACAATGGAAGCAAAAGTGGAATAATCAGGCCTTGAGAAAGACCAAGAGTAGGACAGCTTCTAGGATCCAAGCAATAGGAAGGAACTAAAAAACAGTCTCTTCAGAATGCGGTTGTTGGAATGAATTATTCAGCCCAAGATTTAAATTCCCAGAATAGAGTCTGATTGGATGATCTTGCACCATGTGCCCACCCCATGGCCAAGAGCAGGGCATCTTGAATGACAATGCTGTCAAAGCTGCAATCAATTGGGGAGGTGTCTAAACTAGGGTAGATAGTCACGGTGGAATAGGCTATACTGCAGTAATCAATAAACCTTGGTCTCAGTGGCTTAGCACAACAAAGGTTTGTTTCTTATATAAAGTCCAATGTGGATCCCATGAAACTCTCCAGGACACCTCTCTTCCACAGGCTGACTCGGGGATCCAGGATGTAACTGTGTTGGGTCCGCCCTCTCAACTGGTACCCTCCACCGTTGCTGCCAAAAGAGGAGAGGGGATGGTTTTATTGGCCAGACCTATGAGTGATTTATGCATTCTGTCAGGCAGAACCCAGTCATGTGGTTGAATCTGACTGCAAGGGAGACAGGAAATGTAATCTTCCTGGTGCCCAGGAAAGGAAAATGAAATAGGATTTGATGAACATGTAAGCTGTCTGTCCCCTGGAAAGAGTGAATACCCAGGGAATTCCCTGGCGGTCCAGTGATTAGGATTCGGTGCTTTCACTGCGGGGGCCCAGGTTCAATCCCTGGTCAGGGAACTAAGATCCTGCAAGCCAAGTGGCCAAAAAGAAAAGAAAAGAATAAATACCCCCAAAGGAAAATAGTGGTGGTGGTGATACCAGAATAAGGGGGGAGGGATGCTGGGTTGGGCTTGGGCTTGGAGATTTCATCTTCTCTCCTTCCATGCAGACCTTGCCCACGTGTCCTGCCCAGCCAGCATCCCACGGCCATGGCAGCCTACGGCCAGACTCAGTACAGTGCGGGGATCCAGCAGGCCACCCCCTACACAGCTTACCCACCTCCAGCACAAGCCTATGGAATCCCTTCTTACAGTGAGTACCTGACCAAGCTCTTGCTTTCCCCCTGGGATCCCCACCATCATGGTCTTTATTTTGCCCTATTGCTTCAGTGAAATGCAGAATGATAAATGCAGCCAGCCTAATTTTGGATTGGAGATAGAGGAGAAGGACAGACACTTTAAATATGGTTCAGGATCTGGAGACTATATCAAGACCTCTTTTGACTGCAAGAGTAAGACATAACCCAAGCTGGCTTAGGGAAAATGGAAATTTAATGATTCACATACTGGTAAATTTGGGGATACAACTGATAGCAGGTATGGCTGGATACAGGTGCTTGAATGATGTCACGAGAAAGATGTCTCACTCCATCTTCAGATGTTTTCCTCTGAGTTGTCTTTACCTCCACATGGGTTCTTCCCATGTGACAGCAAAGATTGTACCTGTCAACTCCAGGTTTGCATGCTTTCAGCTCAGCACTCTCAGCAGAAGGAGATCTCATCTTTCCCAGTAGTTCCACCAGAATCCAGTGTTGACCCTTATTGGCCCAGATTGGGTCACGTGACAATGCTTAGCACAGGCAAGGAGGTAGGGGTGAGGGAGATAATCAGAGGGTGAAGCATATGGATTGTATATGAGGAAGGGATGGTTCTCTTAAAGGAAAACCCAGTGGTGGTATCAGAAGAAGGAAAAATGGATGCTGGGAAGGCAAAAACAAGAGACATACAACCTTGACAGTCAGAACGCTATTGCCAAGAACTGTAGGCTCAGTGAACTAGGCTCACCATCCACTGCTCACCTGTCCCTGTCAGCATTCGTCAGGGTTCTCCAGAGAAACAGAACCAATGGGGTGGAGCTGAGATAGATAGATAGAGACAGAGAGAGAAATTTATCATAGGAATTGGCTCACCCGATAATGGAGGCTGAGAAGTCCCTAGATCTGCAGTTGGCAAGCTAAAGACCCAGGAGATGGTAGAGGATGTCGTTCCAGCCTGAGTCCGAAGGCCTGAGAACCAGGAGGGCTGATGTTGTAAGTTCTAGTCCAAAAGCCGGCAGGCCCAAGCCCAAGAAGAGCTGATTTTTCAGTTCGAGTCTGAAGACAGGAAAAGACCAATGTCCCAGCTCAGCACTCAGACAGAAGGAGTTCCCTCTTACTTAGTCTGTTGTTCTATTCAGGTTTCCAGTTGATTGGATGGGGCCCACCAACATCAGGGAGGGCAATCTGCTTTACTCAGTCCACTGATTCAAGTTAATCTCATCCAGAAACACCCTCACAGACACAGTATAATGTGTGACCAAATGTCTAGATACCCCGTGGTCCAAGTTGACACGTAAGGTTAACCATCACACTGTCTGTGGCTTTTATTCATGTGATTTCTTCCCATCTTAATTGATGTATCAACCAAAGCCCTTTTGGTAGCAAACAACAAAAATCCAATGCTAATTAACTTAAGAAAATAAGGATGTTTATTGCAAACATAGCTGAAAAAATCTTAGGGCTTTAGCTTCAGGCAGGGTTGGATCCAGCTATGATAATAGGAGGAATTAGTCTCTCTGCTTCCCTTTGTGTGGGCTTCCATCTCAGGCAGGCTCTCCACTGAGGTGCCAAAGGCAGCCCTAGCAGTTCCAGGCAGGAACTCCCCAAAAAGAGAGCCTCCGCTGTCCAGGACTTGCCACATTGTCCCAGAGATCTCTCTACCTGGACTCCCATGGTGAGACCCTGGGGCAGAAAGATGGAATGCTCTGGATGGCCACATGTCCACCCATGGCACCAGTGATCAGGTCAGGCTCACCCCAGAGAACTGATCTGAGTGTGAGGAAGGGGTGGTCCCAGAGGAGGAGGGGGCAGGCAGAAAGCACAGACATCCATACAGATGGCTTTCCGATCCACCCAAATCCATGGTATCCAGTGGAAAGAACAGGATTGCAGGCAGGAGGCCTTCCTTCCAGACTCAACTGCCCCTGGCTTCTCCACACCTCAGCTTCTTCAACGGTTAAATTAATCAGATCATCTTGTCTTGCCAACTAGATGGTGTGGCTTCAGTGCAGAGACTGAATCTTGAATTTTTTTCCTCCCTCTTCTCCCTCCCTTCCTCTTCCCTGTTCTTTTTTTCATTCATTCATTCATTCATTCAGCATTGGGTCGTGTGCTGGGCATACAATGGTCAACAAGCAGAATGGGCCCTGTGTTTATGGAGGTTATGGTCTAGAACAGAGGCTGGAAAGTGAAGGCCAGCAGATAATGTGGCCCTTGGATATTTTTTTTAACCTATAAAATATACTTGACATTTAAAAAATTAATTGCCAATTTTTAAATGGGAAATGTTTACATAGAAGTTCATATTCCTAATGTCTTTTAAAAAAATGACAGATGATCGGGCAACACTGGGCCCACATTTTTTGTGTCAGGAGTAGGTGGCTCTGAGTAGGGCTGACCCTATTAGCCTGTGTTCACTACAGTCCTCCCCCACCCTCATTACTCACTTGAGTTAGCTGCCTGTCCCCTGAAGACATTTAAGTTTGCAACCCCTGGCCTAAAGGAAGAAAGAAATTACATGAACTTTTAAAAATTGTAGGTGTTATTTCAAATTAGGATGGGTGATATAAAGGAAGACAAGAAGGTTGTGAAAGGGTAAAGAACAAGCAAGATTTAATATAGGTTCCAGCGCCAGGGAAGGCCTTTTACATGAGGAGCTGATTCAGCTGAGAACTGAGAGATGACCATTCGTAAGCACAGGAGGGAGGGCGTCCAGGCTGAGGCGACCACCCCTGGGAAGATGGACTTGGCAAATCCGGGAAGCCCAGTGTCTGGAACACAGTACACAGATGAGGTAGGCGAGGTGGGCAGAGCCTTAGCGCCTGGGAGGGATTTTATTCCAAGTGAAGCAGGAGCTCATTGGCAGATTTATAAACACAGGGCTATCTGATACAGTCTGGGTTTTTTAAAGATCTCTTTGGCCGCTGTGGGAAGGTTGGATTGGAGGGAAGCAAGAGGAGAAACAGGAAGTAGGTTGGGAGACTGATAAAGTCTGGAGTAGAGCAATGGTGGAGACCTGGGGGGCAGTGAACAGACAGAAGTAGGTAGACATATTCAAGAGCAGTTGTGGAGTTAGGAGTGACAAGTCACGGAGCACCCGGTCAGGCGTTGGTCATGGACACCATCATTGAGAGGCTGTATCACTGAGATGCTGCATCTTCAAAAAAAAAAAAAAGCTTTTTTTTTGGCTGCGCCGCACAGCTTGTGGGATCTTAGTTCCCTGACCAGGGACTGAAACCAGACCCTCAGCAGTGAACGCATGAAGTCCTAACCACTGGACCCCCAGTTTTTGTGTCAGGAGTAGGTGGCTCTGAGTAGGGCTGACCCTATTAGCCTGTGTTCACTACAGTCCTCCCCCACCCTCATTACTCACTTGAGTTAGCTGCCTGTCCCCTGAAGACATTTAAGTTTGCAACCCCTGGCCTAAAGGAAGAAAGAAATTACATGAACTTTTAAAAATTGTAGGTGTTATTTCAAATTAGGATGGGTGATATAAAGGAAGACAAGAAGGTTGTGAAAGGGTAAAGAACAAGCAAGATTTAATATAGGTTCCAGCGCCAGGGAAGGCCTTTTACATGAGGAGCTGATTCAGCTGAGAACTGAGAGATGACCATTCGTAAGCACAGGAGGGAGGGCGTCCAGGCTGAGGCGACCACCCCTGGGAAGATGGACTTGGCAAATCCGGGAAGCCCAGTGTCTGGAACACAGTACACAGATGAGGTAGGCGAGGTGGGCAGAGCCTTAGCGCCTGGGAGGGATTTTATTCCAAGTGAAGCAGGAGCTCATTGGCAGATTTATAAACACAGGGCTATCTGATACAGTCTGGGTTTTTTAAAGATCTCTTTGGCCGCTGTGGGAAGGTTGGATTGGAGGGAAGCAAGAGGAGAAACAGGAAGTAGGTTGGGAGACTGATAAAGTCTGGAGTAGAGCAATGGTGGAGACCTGGGGGGCAGTGAACAGACAGAAGTAGGTAGACATATTCAAGAGCAGTTGTGGAGTTAGGAGTGACAAGTCACGGAGCACCCGGTCAGGCGTTGGTCATGGACACCATCATTAAGAGGCTGTATCACTGAGTATCTGAGACCTCGCACCTACAAAAAAAAAAAAAGCTTTTTTTTTGGCTGCGCCGCACAGCTTGTGGGATCTTAGTTCCCTGACCAGGGACTGAAACCAGACCCTCAGCAGTGAACGCATGAAGTCCTAACCACTGGACCCCCAGGGTATTCCCTGAGAGACTGCATCTTTGAGATGCTGCATCAAGGAGATGCTGCCACCCACAGTTCTCAGGGCTCTGTGTCTACTTGTTCTTTTAAACCCCCACTCAACCCTCCAAGGAAAGTCCCATCGTTATCCTCTTTCAAGGTATAAATAAATGGAGGCTCAGAGAGGATCAATAACTCGCCCAAGGTCCCCCAGTTGGGTCGGTGGCAGAGGTGGAATTACACCCAGGCAGCCTGGATCTGTAGTCTAAGCCCCTCACTGCTGAGCTCCACTGCCTGAGCACACATTCCAGAAATCCTGGGGGATTACCTATGACAGACCTTGGCCAACTGGTGTGGGCATCTCTTCTAACTTCTGTCCCTCCTGTGCCAGAAGACTTGTGATAAAATCACACGTTAAGTTACCCTGCCTGGCTGACAGCCAAGAAACATGAAGCTGGATTATTTTTCAGCATAAAAGAGAAAACTAGCCCTGTTCCCAGACAAAACATGGCATCCGGTGGAAATTAATTTGGTTCAAAGTTATTTTACAGTCCCAGTTACTTTGAGGCTCTGTGCCCTAACAATACAGCATCAGTGGTAAGATCACATGTTCTGGGTTCACACCCCACCTCTGCCCCTTGCTGGTCCTCAGACTCTGGGCAGTTTTCCTCCTTCATACAATGGGAGTGATACTAAGTCTGGCTTCCTAACGATTGTTGTTGCATTAAATGAGATCATCTGCATTGGGGATTAGCTACCTTTTTCTGTAAAGGGCCAGATCATAAATATTTTCAGCTTTCTGGGCCACTCAACACTGCCGTTGAAGCATGAAAGCAGCCAAACAATATGTAAACTAAGGGGTGTGTCTGTGTTCTAATAAAACTTTATTTACATAAACAGGCAGTGGGCCAGGCTTGGCCCCCGGGCCATCATGTGTCAACCCCTTATCTCTATAACGGGTTTAGCTCACAGGGCCTGGCCCAAGGGGAATGTTCAGTCAGTACAGCTGAAGCCAGGCTGCTACACACACACACCTGGAATGTCCACATCAGTAAGTAACGACAGCTGGGATGAAAAGCCCTTTCCCTTCACATATGCCTGTGCCCGAGCAAGCAGTGTTTGCTCACTGTCTGGACAAACCTTGCTGAATCTTGTTAGGAAACTTTTCTTCTTGCTCCTTGGCAAATAGCATTATTACCTTTGTTTAAATAGCTGCAGGGAAATAATAGCACAGTTGAGCAAACTAGAGGCAAGGAGGTCAGGAGTGTGGAGTATTTTTTTCTCAATTTATTATGCAACATTTAAGACATATGTAAAAGCGTGAAGAGTAGCACTACAAATACCCATGAGCTGACCATCCGACATGAAAAATAAAGGGAGGTTACCTCCCTTTCTTGTCAAATACCCACGCCCCTGGATTTGCTGTTTATCATTGCTCTGCATTTCTTTATGAAGAATGGAGGTCGGCAATCTTTCTCTGTAAAGAGCCTGATAATAAATATTTTTTGCTTTGCAGGCCATACAGTGTCTGTCAGAACTATTCAGGTCTACCCTGTATCTTGAAAGCAGCCCCAGATAATACATAAATGAATGGGTGTACAGACATACCTTGTTTTATTGCACTTCGCTTTATTACACTTCACAGATACTGCGTTTTTTACAAATTGAAGGTGGGCTTCCCTGGTGGCGCGGTGGTTGAGAGTCTGCCTGCCGATGCAGGGGACGCGGGTTCGTGCCCCGGTCCGGGAAGATCCCACGTGCC
>NC_041227.1:13394983-13414832 GCF_002837175.3 Physeter macrocephalus | reverse complement strand
GAGCGGCTGGGCCCGTGAGCCATGGCCGCTGAGCCTGCGCGTCCGGAGCCTGTGCTCCGCAACGGGAGAGACCACAGCAGTGAGAGGCCTGCGTACCACACACACAAAAAAACAAAAAACAAAAAAAAAACACGCAAGTTGACGGTTTGTGGCAACCCTGCTTCCAGCAAGTCTGCTGGTGCCATTTTTACGACAGCATTTGCTTACTTCGTGTCTGAACTTTTGCATTATTACTGTATTTGTTATGGTGATCTGTGATCAGTGGTCTTTGGTGTTACTATTGTAATTGTTTGAGGGCTCCATGAAATGTGCCCATATAAGATGGCGAACTTAGTCAATAAATGTTGTGTGTTCTGACTGCCCCACCAACCAGCCGTTTCCCCCATCTTCCTCCCTCTCCTCGAGCCACCCTATTCCCTGACACACAACAATATGAAATTAGGCCAATTAATAACCCTACAGTGACCTCAAAGTATTCAAGTGAAAAAAAAAAGAGTCGTGCATATCTCACTTTAAATTAAGAAAAAACTAAAAATGATTAAGCTTAGTGAGGAAGGCATGTCAAAAGCCAAGACAGGCTGAAAGCTAGGCCTCTGGCACCAAACAGTTAGCCAAGTTGTGAATACAAAGGAATAAGTTTTGAAGGACATTAAAAAGTGCTACTGCATTGAACACATGAATGGTAAGAAAGTGAAACAGCCTTATTGCTGATAAGGAGAAAGTTTTAGTGGTCTGAATAGAAGATCAAACCAGCCACAACATTCCCTTAAGCCAAAGACTAATCCAGCACAAGGCCCTAACTCTCATCAATTCTGTGAAGGCTGAGAGAGGTGAGGAAGCTGTAGAAGAAAAGTTTAAAGCTAACAGAGGTGGGTTCATGAGGTTTAAGGAGAGAAGCCAGCTTCATAACGTAAACGTGCAAGGTGAAGCAGCAAGTGCTGATGTAGAAGCTGCAGCAAGTTACCCAGAAGATCTAGCTAAGATAATTCATAAAGGTGGCTACACTAGACAACAGATTATCAATGTAGATGGAGCCTTCAATTAGAAAATGCCATTTAGCAGAAAGTTTTCTGTGGCTGGCGACAGAAGAGGAAGTCAGAGAGATGAAGTCATGAAAAGGACTTGATGGAACATCACTGATTAGAAGACGGAGGGGGTGAGAAGGGATGCAGGTGGAATCCAGGAGCCAAAAATGGTCCCCAGCTGACAGCCAGCGAGGATGAAGGGATTTCAAATCTGCAGATACAGGAACTAGATTTTTCCAAAAATCTGAATGAGCCTGGAAATGGATGCTTCCCCAGAGCTCCCACGTAAGAGCCCAGTTTGGCCAAAACTTTGATTTCAGACTTTAAGCGTGGAACCCAGTTGAGCCCACCCAGACTTCTGACCTACAGAATTGTGAGTGAATAAATGAGTTTTGTTTTAAGCCACTAAGTTTGTGGCAGTTTGTTCTGCAGCTGTGGAATATGAACTCAAGGCACATTCAAAACAGTCTGCAGGGAAATGTGGAAGGCACACACCTATCCTTGTAGAAATATTTTAATGTTCAGAAGATGCTATGTATCAGGTTTAAGAACCCATTCCCTTTTCCGTATGATCACATTTACTACTACTCTTTCCTAACTTCCAACCCTCTTTTTGATTCTATTAAGAACTCCTCTCCTACTTAGCTCTATCTCCTGGCCTGATCCATCAGTCTCAATTTCCATCAACCCTCTGATGAGATTTGTAGCTCACTAGGATCTGGTCCTATCCTTTCTCCTCCCTTTTTTGGCCCTACCCATCCATCTGTCTCGCTTGTTTATTTTTTTGTTTTGTTTTGTTTTGTTTTTTTCTGTGCCATAGCTCTGTTGAATAAAAGGGAATGCTGAGTTAATTTTGTTCCTTTTCCATAAGTTTCATTCCTTTTAGAAATAATTAATCTTGTACTCTGACAGTATATACAAAACAACTGTGGATATTTAAAGAAAAATGCAATGAAGCCTGGTATGTACTACTTTTACAAACAAGGAAGAACTTTTTAGTTTAAAATAAATGTCTCAGTGATAGATATGTACAGTTAAGATATTCAATAAGAAAATATTCCAAATACTTCAAATTTTTCAAATAGGTATTTAGGATGCTCCATGAAACACACATCCTTATCATTCTTTATGTCTGTGCTATTTATTTCCATTGTTTTTTTTTAATTGACACAGATATCATACTTTGAAAATGTTTCTGAGTAGGAAAGAAATTGTAATTAAAATAAAACAAAGGAAACACTAATTTACCACATACCTGGAAAAAAAAAAAGAAGAAGAAAATGCCATTTAGAACTTTCATAGCTAGAGAGGAGAAGTCAATGCCTGGCTTTAAAGCTTCAAAGGACAGTCTGACTCTCTTGTTAGGGGCTAATGCAGCTGGTGACTTTAAGTTGAAGCCAGTGTTCATTTACCATCCTGAAAAGCCTAGGACCCTTAAGAATTATGCTAAATCTACTTTGCCTGTGCTCTATAAATGGAACAACAAAGCCTGAATGAGAACACATCCATTTACAGCATGGTTTACTGAATATTTTAAGCCCACTGTTGAGACCTAGCTCTCAGAAAAAAAGATATTACTGCTCATTGGTCATGCACCTGGTCACCCCAGAGCTAAGATGGAGATGTACAATGCGACGAATGTTGTTTTTATGCTGCTAACACAGCGTCCACTCTGCAGCCCATAGATCAGGAGTAATTTCAACTATCAAATCTTATTATTCAGGAACACATTTTGTAAGGCTGTTGTTGGTTCAGATAGTGATTCCTCTGATGGATCTGGGCAAAGTGAATTGAAAACCTTCAGGAAAGCATTCACCAGTCTAAATGGTGATTCATGGGAAGAGGTCAAAATGTCAACATTAATAGCAGTTTGGAAGAAGTTGATTCCAACACTAATGGGTGACTTTGAGAAGTTCAAGACTTCAGTGAAGGAAATGAAGTAACTGCAGATGTGGCAGAAATAGCAAGAGAACCAGAATTCGAAGTGGAGTCCTTGAAGACGGGACTAAATTTCTGCAAACTCATGATAAAACTGGATGAGGAGTTGCTTCTTATGGATGAGCAAATAAAGTGGTTTCTTGAGATGGAATCTATTCCTGGTGAAGATGCTATGAAGATTATAGAAATGACAACAAAGGATTTAGAATATTACACAAATTCAGTTGCTAATTTACAGTATAGTGTAAACATAACTGTTACATGCACTAGGAAACCAGAAAATCCATGTGACTTGCTTCATTGCAATATTCGATTTATTGTGGTGGTCTGGAACTGAACCCATAATATCTCTGAGGCATGCCTGTATCTGTGTTTCAATAAAACTTTATCTACAAAAACAGGTAGCAGATCACCTTCGGCCCATGGGCCAGAGTTAGCTGACCCCAGGTGTAGAGTATTATTTTGCATGTTTGTGGAATGAATGAATGAATGAATGCCCAGCGCATCTCTGTGGCTGACAACCTCTTTGAAATGCACATGCTCCCTTCTGTACTCCCATGAGCTGAAGACAGTGGAACCTGTAGGTAGTTCTCGAGCGTCTTTGGAGGCCTTGTTCTCTTTGCCATAAAGATATTCATGAGAAATGCTTAGAGGGCAGGAGAGCTGATGCCACCAGCCTGTCCTCAGACCAGACCATCACCAGATTTTCTTTGAACTGAATCTCTTAGAGCAGTGCTTCTCACCTGGAGGTAAAAGACCAGTTTTTGGCCTTTTGCTTTTTAATTTCTAATTCATCATGGACTGACTCTTTAGTAAAATGCAACAAAAATAATTACTAGAAAAATGAAATTTTTAAAAAACTCATACAAAATAGAAGCCTAGAGATATGACCTTAGATGCCATAGCAATTTCAAGTTGCTATGAAAGTTTCTAAATACTTACTTCTCAATTTCTGGACTTTCTCATCATGAGCTGGTGACTGGTTCATGGACCAAATATGGGCAACCCTGATTTACAGAACTAAACCTTTTGTGTGCCTCCACCACATTCTCTCCCCTTTCTCATGGGTTAGAATTTTATGATCCATCCACTTCAGCAAACAGAAGGAGAGGTGAAATTTTTTCATTTGTTTTCTTCCATATTCATTCATTCAGCAGATATTTATTGAGCACCTGCTGTGTGCCTGGCACTGAGTCAGGTGTGGGGATGCCACAGTGGACAAGCCCAGCCCAGCCCCCACCCTCCTGGAGCTCTCAGCCTAAGGGGAGAACAGACGTTAAGCCCATGAACTGTGATGAGAGCCATAGAAGAAACTGGGTGCTCTGGAGGGAGTAATCAGGGGGCTGACTCAGGTCATGCAAGGCCTTTCTGGGGGAGCAACATTTAAGTTGAGAAATCAAGGATGAGAAGGCATTAGCCCGATAAAGAAGGGGGTGGAGGGAAGTGCATTCCAGGGCAGAGAGAACAGCATGTGCAAAGGCCCTGAGTCTAAAGACATATTCTTGCAGTTTTGTCTGTGTCTAGTTAAAAATGAAAAATGTATGTACCCTCTGACTTAGCAATTCCTCTTCTTGTATCCATCCTAGACAAACATTCTAATTTTGTCCATTCTATCTTGGATTGTGATAGAAAAAAAAAAAATTGGAATCGACCTAGAATCCATCATCAGGAGACTGGCTGAATGAGCAGTGATATTCCTTACTTTGAATTTCCATTCAGCCACTAAAATGAGTGAAGTGACTGAGAACTCAGCTTGAGCAGGGTGAGGAGGGAGCCTGGAGAAGGCAGAGGTCAGAGGGGTGAGCAGAGCCCACATAGGAACACGTCACCCAAGGAGTTTAGATTTGACTCTAGTGGCACCAGGAGACAGACTGTACTGAATACACCGTTAACCGTCCCTGGCAGATGAAGCAAAAGAAGGTGCCGTATAAATATAGCTTGTTGCTGTCGTCTCTATCATCACTGAAGTTGAGCACCATCTAGTGCAGAAAATCCTTTCACACCCATTATGGAGAGGTATCAAGAGAAGGAAAAGAAAACCTAGACTTCAGAGTTACCTGCTGATTACAAGACGCTGATCGAGTGGCCTGGCTTTCTGAACCTCAGTCTCCACATCTTCAAAATAGGGAAAGTAATATTGCCTGTTTCATGGGATTGTTGTGAAGATGAAAGAGGTGTGTGTTTCTAAGTACCTCATCCACAGCTTTATATGTTCATTCTTTCCCCTTCTTTTCATCTCCCAACAATCCTGCCAGTGGAGATCAGCATCTTATTTCATAAGGGAGGGGACTTCCAGGCTGGGGTTGAAGGAGAAACTGTCCAGGTCACCAAGTAATGAAGCAAACCATCCCGGACTCCAGCGCAGACCCCTTGACTCCAAATCCATCATTTTTACCTCGCTAAGCATTCTCTTTATTTATGGGGGTGAATGGGTGAGAAGGAGGGAAACCATAGCTACAAAACCATCCCCAGAACTAGCAGAGTTCTTTTTAAAAAATGCAGATTTAAATAGTATTGAAATACTATTGTACACCTATAAGACAAAGGTAAGCAAAGTTGATTATATTTTCAATAAACATACAATGTATGGGCTACTGGCGGATCAGCCTCCTCCCTCAATACAATTCCTTCTCCAGCCAGTTGCTCATGGAGTTGGTGCCTGTGCCTTGGGGAAGCAGGTCAGAGTTTGGCTGAAACAGAAGGCAGATTTGTAACTGTGGCCTTTGGATAAGCAGGTCCACCCATGAGAAGAGTGGAGAGTAGTGTGTCTTAGGGTGAAGTGGCATCATCTTTACGGAGGAGAGATGGTTCATGTAATACCTTCACCGCAAATCCTGATGTACCTTTAAGCCATACATGGAGCTAGTCCTTGGAGTAAGGGGTTGTAAACTCACTACCCTCAGAGCCAGGCAGGAAGCCTGAAGCTGACTGCATGTGCAAAATATGAGACGCTCTTAGCCTGCCTTTCCCTTTCTCACTTTTGAACGTGTCCTAGGATGTGAAAACAAACAAGCAAAAAACACCAAAAAGACTGCAATGAAAAAATTATACCTTAAAACTAGCCTCCATGTCTCAGAGACAATATGGGCTCCATGGTGACCTGGGAAACACACAAATCGGGAGCTACGGGGGCAGCCTGTCATCACACGGGAACACTGGGATGAGGTTTCTAGGTCATCCTATTGCTCAAGAGAAGCCATAAGTCTAGATTTTTTGGAGAAATCTCCTGACTTTTCAACAAAAACAACCAATTTCAGATTTTCCTTTAAAATACACAGGCCAAGCAAGACGCGTGTGTAGGCTAACTTCAGCTCACAAACCACCAGTTTGCAACCAGTCTGGAAGCTGATAAAACCACGTGCTGTCTTGACGCAGTAGCTCTTCTGCGGGTGACAAGGAAGCATCCTAATTATGTGTGCCTGGTGCTTCTCTCTCCTCCTTCCAAGGCATCAAGACAGAAGACAGCTTGAACCATTCCCCTGGCCAGAGTGGATTCCTCAGCTATGGCTCCAGCTTCAGCACCGCCCCCACTGGACAGAGCCCGTACACCTACCAGATGCACGGTGAGTGTGGCGCTGCGGCCCCTCCCTGCCGTCTCTAAGGCGCTGCCTGAGCTGGGTGTCCAGTCGTTCATTCGTTTATTTAGCAGTTTTACTGAGAACCTACTGTGTGCCAGGATCTATCTCAAGTACTAGAGTTGCAGTGGTGGACAGAGGAGATACGACTTCTGCCCTCATGGCAATTACAGGGCAGGAGGGAGAGACTGACAATCAACAAGGCAGCAAATAGACGGCTAATTTCGGAAGGGGTTGAATGCAATGAAGCAAATAAAAGTGGTGTTCGGATAGAGAGTGACGAATAGTTGAGGGGTCAGGAGAGGTGGGAGAGGTAACTTTAGATAGAGTCATCGGGGAAGGCTCTTTGAAGACGTGACATTGGACAGAGACCCAAAGTATGAGGCAGAACCAGCCATGTGTAGACCTATGGGGAACATTCCAGGCAGAGGGAACAGCCCTTATAAAAGCTGTATGGAGGGAAGTGTCTTAATGTGTTCGAGGCACAGAATAGGAGCCAGTGGGGCGGAAGCAGGGTCAGGGGGATGTGAGACAAGAGAGCCTTGGGGAGAGAGCAGGGCTGAATCATGCAGGGCCTTGAGGGCTGAGGGAAGGTGTTGGCTTTGATTTTAACTGTGATGGGACAGGCAAGCCCACTGTAGGCTCGGAGAAATGCCTGGTGTTGGAAATACTGGACAGTAGGTAAAGGAACTATTATTCCAGGCAGGAAGTTCTGGGCTCTGCATCCCCATTGGGTAGCCTTAGAAAGGGAAGAAACTCCAGTGTGTGACTCCCACCCCACATACCCTAAGAAACCGGCCTGCTGGATTCTCCTTTGCCCACCTGCACTCTGTTACCATCCAAAGGCCCCTTCTCTTCTCTGGTGCCCCGTGGGGAGCATGTTGGAGCTGATGCGTGGAGCAGAGGGCTGGTGGCAGTAATTTGGGGGATCCTCACCCTGGTATTTTTTTTCTTCATGAAAGCTGGTAAAACTGACCACCAACAGTCTGAAAAGTAATATGCAAAACTGAAAGAGCAATGACAAGGTGGTGGGCTAATGCATGATGCTACTTTTCTTTAAAAAAAAAAAATTGCAGGTATTGCCGCTTCGTCTTTTTAATTGAGGAAACGATTTAAATGGATGTCAGGGGCAGCCTTTCAGGAAAAAGCATTGTGAAGAGACAGCAAGTGATCTTAGGGTACGTAAAAGAAAGGGGGTGATGAGCATTAATGCCCAGACCTTGGAATAGCTTCCATGTAAAGATCTGCAACAGAGTTTGTTGATGACACCATCAGCTAACATTGACCAGGCACTCACCACGTGCCACAAGAGGTGGCTAATCATCTCATACAACCTTCATGACACCCCGAAGTGTTGGTTCTGGCATAATTCCCATTTTATAGGAGGAGAAACTGCGTCACAGAGGGAATGTCTGACCTGCCCAGCGCCAGGGCAAGGAGCTTAGATTTTATAGCAAGTGCAGTGGGAAACAGGTTGCATCAAGTCTCTTGGGGGTCTGGTGAATTCCCAAAGCCAATCCTCACACAAAGCCTGCTCTTCGCCATGGTTACCTCCTGCCTCCTCTGCTTCGGCTGTCGTCTCTGGCTCCCCGGGCGGTCTTTCTGAGTCCCACTGAAGGGAATAAGCTGCTGTGACCCCCTCCTCAAATGGGGAGTGAATTATGGCACAATCCTGATCATGAGGCCTGTGAAGACAGTGAACTTGAACTTGCATTTGGGTCAATCTCAACCAGTTTTTTTCAGCTCTTCCTATAGAGATGGAACTGACTGCCTCAGGGCTTCTAAGGAGATAGACAATGACCAATTAAGTAAATCGATCGTTACAGATTGTGCTAAATCGCGTGAAGGACCAAAACATGGTGGTGTGATGGGCCATGATGAAAGGAGTGGTGACGGACGCTCCCCAGGTGGTTAGGGAGACCTGAGTGAGGGACAGGAGCCAGCCTGTGAGTAGCTGGAGACTGGACAGCCCCGGCAGAGGGACTAGCAAGGGCAAATGCCCAGAGGCAGGAAAAGGCTCGCCGTGTGGAAAGAGTGCAAAGGAGACTCATGAATCTGGGTGTAGTGAGTAGGGGAGATGAGACTGGAAAGTGAAGCAGGAGGCCTCCCTGGACTGGGACATAGAGAATATGTTATTTCTCCTCTGGTCCTTACAGCAGCCGCAGGAGGGGGGCCGCATCAGCTCTGCTTTACACATGATGAAGGTGAGGCTCAGAGAGGGGAAGTGACTTACCCAAGGATCCCAGGGCCAATAAGTGTTGAGAGCTGGGATTCAGAGTAGAATTCCAGAGCCTATGCTGCTTCCTCCAAGTGCTATTTCCTATACTTCTTCAGGACCCCAGATACCGCCCTAGCTCTGCATATACACCATTCCCCTTGATCTTCCCAGTAGCCCTGTGATGTAGGTTCTGTAATTATCCCCATCTTACAGGTGGAAAAACTGAGGCACAGCGTGGTAAAGTAGCTTGCCCAAGGTCACATGGCTGCGGCAATGGGATGTGAAGCCAGGTGGTTCCACTCCAGAGCCCAGGCACGTAACCCCAACACCACCCTGCCCTCCACACTCTCCTAGATCCATCTAGAAGATGATCCTCCGTGGATGAGCCCTGGCCTAGACCCCACGACCCGCCTCCATCCCCATCAGCCCCTCACAAATGGAAAAACATCTGCTGCTCTGTTCCCACCCTACCACGGGAATAGTCCAGGTTATTTTCTTATCGTCTTCATGGCCCAGATGCCAGCTGGACTTTGTCCCAATTAACTGCCTTCAGTCTAATGCTAATGGCCATAAACTGCTCTTGAGACAGCCCAGGCGTTTTGCAAGCCTGACATATTCCTCCTTAAGTATTTTTTTTCAAACGCAAACACATAGAAGGCTCACACACCATGCCCATGTGCTTCCTATTAACTTTTTTTTTCAAGTTGTTCCAGAGGAGAAATAAACTCTCCAACTACTCTGTGTGCATTTCAGAATGGAAGACATTGGTTGAGCTTAGTTTTTTGGACAAAGAAGGGAATGAAGAAGGAGATTGAGACTGAGTTTTAGGCCTGAAAGTACCGACTTGGCATAAAACAGGTCCATGTTCAGAAGCCGACCTGAGTCCTTTTCCTTTCTAAGAATTAAAATCATCATGTTATAGAAGCAAAAAGAACCTGAGTAGAGAAAGACCACTCCATCGTTTACAGATGCGTAAACTGAGGCACCGCGGCAGCGTGGCTTGTGTAGGATCCCAGATCAAGCATTAAGTAAGCTGGGATGCCTCTCCCTAGGTCCTCTACCTGCTCTCAGAAACTTCCAGACATTTCAGCAGAGCCATCTTGCCCTCTCCCCCTGCCACAGGGCCCTGGTTGGAGATCTGTATCTGCTTAGATAGCATTGCCCCCCACCTAATGTGCAGGAAACATAGAAGAGAGAAGTTCATGGCACTCCTTTAGCTTTTTCATGGTTGTTTATTTTCTTTTGTTAAGTTCACCCAGAGTTTTTGTAGCTGAAATGTATTTCTTACGGGTTTGATTTTTGTTGTTGTTCCATTTTGGCTTCTCCTGCTAAAACACTGCTGTTCACGGAAGTGGCCACAAAGATTAAAAAGAGAAGAAAAGAACATCTTGAGAGTGTGGTGTAAGAACTTGCTGGTGCCCCGGAGGGCTTACGAGCCCTGGACCCGGTTGCAGTTAGGCTGTGTCCCAAGGCATGACCTGGGTGAGGCGCTTGGCTTCTCCGGGCCTCGCTCTCCTCACTTGTGGAACTAGCGTCATAGCAAGAGAGATGACCCCATGGGGCTGTTGGAGGACTAGATGGAATGGCCATGGGCACATCAGATGAGGTCCATCAAGGCTGGGTGTACTTTTTATTATTTCTTTCATTGCTTCCGTAACATGAGAGTTAAAAGCAGTAACTCTGACGTCAGGCTGAGTTCACTTCCCGGTTGTGCAATCCATGTACCAGCTTGTGACTCTGAACTGAGTTACTTCCTAGTACCTCGGTTTCTTCCCCTGTAAAATGGGGATACGAGTAGTACCTAAGCGTGGGGTGCCGTGATGATTAAATGAGTTAATGTGTGTGAAATATTTCGAACAACGCTGCACTGGCACAAACAAAGTGCTCTACAAATGTAAAATGTTATTTTTATCCTAGTTTCAGATTTGAGGGTCTTAGGTTTTTCTCAAATTCACTTCTCTTTCCGGAACTCTTAGTTTTGGAAATAGTTTTGGTAAGAGAAAAGAGGAATACCAATTTGAGACTGTTGAGCCACCCACATCAGCATCAACTCCCCTCTGGGGAAATCTGCATTAAAGGGGGGCCTTAAAAACAGTGGAAGCGCCCTTTTCTATGGAAATTACTTTTGTATTTACCAAAGGCAGGGGTTGTTAATACTGACCTCGGAACGGAACCCAACGTGAGCCATTCAGGAGCAACATGGAAACGTGTGATTCGAGGATGTGTAGGAAAACCAAAAGTCCGGTGGAAGGGTCTAACCCAGTGGTCTCAGCCCAAGACCTCTGAGGTCAGTTTGTGCTGGACTTGTGAAATCTAGCACCATTTCTGGTACCAGCAAGCTGTGCGACTTTGGACAAGTCACTGAACTTTCACGATCTGTGTTTCACAGCTCTAGCGCTCACAAATACTCACTGAAAAATAAAGAGGTTGGGGAAGGTCATTGTCAAATACACCAAACACATTTGGTAAATAGTGTGTAGCATGAAGTTAGATGTCTTCACTCCAGGACTTTTCAGAGCCTTTGCAGACTGATGCACCTTGTGACTTTCCAAGAGAATTCAGTAGTCAGTTTTCCCAGGTAGACTTGAACAGGGACCCTCTGCCCAAACTAATGTTCTCTGCTCACTGGAAAGCCCTGGATGTAATGACCATTAGGCCTGTTCCTGTGTTAAAATTCTTTGATTCTGTAATTTTTTAAATGATGAACATGCATGTATTCCTTTTTTTTCCTGTATTTTAGTTAATTTATATTTTGATGAGATTAATTCACATACCATAAAATTCATCCTTTTAAAGTGTACAGTTCAGTGATTTTACTGTATTCACAAAGTTGTGCAACCATCACCACTATCTTAATCCCACAAACATTATCATCACCCCCAAAGGAAACTCCATGCCCATTAGCCATCATTCCCTAATTCCCTTCCTGCCAATGTATTTCCTTTTGTAATAAGAAAAAAGGATACATTTAAAGTTACTCCTTTATATTAATTTTTGAGCAGGTTATGTATTTATCTACTTTAAACATCTACAGAAATCTCTATGCCACCCTCATCCAACAGCCATTCAGCTTCTAAATCCCCAATACTTAACCACTTGTACTAGGTTCTCGCAAACCCATCCAGAATTTCCTTCTGCAAATATAAGCAATCATGAACACAATCTATTATATTGCATAGTTCTGTGACAAGAACTAACTCATATGTGATTCATAAACAAGGAAATGATGTCAGTATAACTCCAAAGGTGTCTTGGTTCATTTGTTTTAAGATTTTCTCCCTATCACTGGTTTTAAGCAGTTTAATTTTGATGGGTCTTGGTGTAGTCTTCGTGATTCTAGTGCTTTGTGTTCATTGAGCTTCTTAGATCTGTGAGTTTATAGTTTTTATCAAATGGAAAATTTTTGGCCATTATTCAAATATTCCCCCCTCATGTCTTCAAGTTCACTAATCTTTTCTTCTGCATTATCTGATCTGCTTGTTAATTACTCTCCAGTCATTTTTTTTTTCATCTTATACATAGTTTTCATCTCTAGAAGTTTGATTTGGGTCTTTTTTTTTTTTTTTTTTAACTTCCATGTCTCTACTTAAAATGTCCAATATCTACTCTGGCTCCTTGAACAGACAGAATACAGTACTGTTTTAATGTGCTTATCTACTAATTCTGTCATCTGTGTCATTTTGAGGTTTTCTTTGATTTTTCTCCTCATTATAAGTTATATTTTCCTGCTTCTTTGCATGTTTGATAAGTTTTGATTGGATGTCAGACCTGTGAATTTTGCCTTGTTGGGTGCTGGATGTCTTTGTATTCCTGTGAATATTCTCGAGCTTTGCTCCTAGATGCAGTTGTTACATAGAAGTAGATTGGGTCTTTCAAGTCTTGCTTTTAGCTTCGTTCGGGGGAAGCAGAGCAGCATCTGGTCTAGAGCTGTCTCTACCTAGCAGATTTTCCCAGCACTGCGGCAAACCTTTCTGAGTATTCCTCCCAATGCCCCATGAATTATGAGGTTCTCCAGTCGGGTTGGTGGGAACAGGAACTATTCCCAATTCTGTTATGAGCTCTGAGGATTGTTTGTTCTAGTCTTACCAAGTGGTTCTCTCCTGGCCTTGACTACTTTCTTCACAGGCATGTGCTAGTCAGTTCTCAAGTGAACTGTCACAGGGAACTCTGCAAATCTTCAGCGCACTCTCTCTGTGCAGCCCTCTCTTTTCTGGTACCCTGCTCTGCGAATTCTAACCACCTTGGCCTCTCTGGATTTGCAGCTCCATCTCCTCAATTCAGAGAGATCAGTGGGTGCCACCTGGGTCCTCCTCCTTGGAAGCTCTCCACACTGGGACAGGCTTACAGTCACCACTTGTTTCCTCTCTCTCAAGGATCATTGTCTTTCATATCTGATGCCCAGTGTCTTGGCAATCTAGTTTTTAAACTATTTCCTGTTGGAGGGTAAATCCCATCCCTGGGACTCAGTCTTGGCCAGAACTGGAGGTACTGCTGCATTGATTCGTTGGCATTTTTTCCCAGCACGTATGGTAACAACAGCTGAATGCAAAATACATTAGCACAGGTAAAGGCAACAAGCCTTGTAGGAATACAGTTTAGTCTCTGGTGACCCGTATTTTTCCTCTGGCCTCAATTTGGCCATGTGCTCTGTTTTTGAAGAACTTATGTTGCAACTTCCCCCAATCTTTGTGCATTTTGCCCTTGTGTCCATACTTCAACACCTCTGTCGTCCGTACACCCCCTTCCATCAGGATACGTTCACCTCCTTTTTAAGGGGAAGTCCTGTATTTAATGTGGCACTTCTCTGTATAGTACTTATTTACTTATTTATTTTTTCACTGTGCTATTATTTTTATTGGGATTATTATTGCTTTTGTTAATGCTGTGGTTACTAAGTTGCATTGCTTTTGAGCAATCTGCCTCAACCCTGTTTTTTCCCATAGGCTCCATTATTTTAGTGCACAATTTTGCACCATGTATGGCCTCTCAGATTATAGCAAAAACACTTGTATATACTTTTGTTTTCATAGGTAACATACTATACACACTGTCTGCACTTCACTTTCTTCAGTTAGCTATATACCGTGGGGGACTTTCTAAGTCACTCTATAGAAAGTGATTCCTCATTCTTTCCACAAATGCCTATTATTCCATTGAATGATGTGCTGTAAATGATTTAACCAGTTCCTTATTGGGTGTTTCCAGTGTTTTGCAATTACCACCAATATGGCTATGAATATCCCTATATGTATATCATTTTGGTTTTCTGCAAGTATATCTGATGGGCAAGTTCCCAAAAGTGGAATTCAGGGGTCAAGGGGAAAGTCCCTATTTAAATTTGGTAGATATCTCCAAGTTACCCTCCATAGGTATCCTATCAATTTAAACTCCTACCAGCAGTGTCTGAGAGTGCATGTTTTGCCAACCCAGTGTAATCTAACATTGGAGTTTTTGCCAATCTGATGCACAAGAAAAGCAGTATCTCAGAGTGCTACTAATTTCTAGGTGTGTCGTACAAGGTTGAGCATCTTTTCAGATCTTTGACCACTTTGTGTTTCCTTTTCTTTGAACTAGGAGATTAGACTTGAAAAACTGTACCAAAGAAGAGTGGTAAGGTACTAAGCATACCAGTATTGAAACATAAAGCTTCAATAATCAAAATAGTGTGGTTCAGGTATTTGAATAGACTGATTGACTAGTAGAGGAGAACGTACAGTCCAGAATGAGGCAAAACATGTCAGGAAGTTCAGCACATGGGGCAGATGGCATCTTAAGTCAGTGGTAAAAGACGGAGTATTCAGTGAATGGTACTGGAACAACTGGTTAGCCATCAGGGGGGAAAAAGGATCCATTCCTATTACTGTATACCAGAAAAAAATCCAAATGGATCAACAGTTTAAACATCAAAAGTAAAACTATAAAAGTACTAGAACAAGAATGAACAAAATTTTTATAACCTTGAAGTGGAAAAGGCTTTTCTAACCATGACTCAGAAATCCAGACGTCATCAATGAAAAGACTGACAAGTTTGACTGTGGGTGTTTGTTTTGTTTTTGTCTTTGTTTTGGTATGGCAGAGAACACCAGAAGAAACGTCAGAGCAACAAAAACAAACAAACAAAACAGAAATCAAATGGCACCCTGGGATGAAATGTTTACTGTCTCAAATCAGAAACAAATTGTTACTCTTTTTCAAGTGATTCTACAGTTCTGTGAATTAAACTCCTCCCCGATGTGATTCTTGTAAATAAAAGAGAAGTGAGCTAGGCGTACTGTTACAGGGAGTTGGGGGGGTGTTATTTCAGCTTTAGCTCATTGCTACTACACTAGAATGGGACCCCAGAGAGGCCAGATCTTTCCATTTTTCAAGATAATCCTCAAAACTATATTTTAATGTAAAAATCTCATTCTTTTTCAATATTGGCAATGGATTTAAACACTCTCTTTAAAATACCTTATGAAGCAGACAGACGTGTATCAGGCTGCTCTTTATGCCTCTATCTTGTAATCTGGTTCCATATTTTCTTAATTGAACCACAGATTATGAGACCAGGAATGGAAGGAGAAAATTCCAAGCCAAGTGATGACTTGGGGAGCTGGAAAGATCACTCCTTTTGGTCCCCACCTCTGATTTATTTCACCAGTGAGGCACGCCCCAGAAGATTTGAATGGTGGGTGTGGTTATAGCTGAGTTGGAACCCCGTGGCCTCCTGCGAAGTCAAGTATTTCCCTGTTTCTTCTGGGCAGCAGCAACTTTCAGGCTATCCTGGCTCAGCTAGTTTTGAGCAGGCTAAGTCTGCCTGGTCTCACTGTGTCGGTCAAGACAGGAGCCAGGCTTGGCATCCCTCGGGTTCCTGGACTGAGGTCAGGTTTCCTGGTGTGAATCAGCAGCTCTTCAGCACACGATGACGTGGGTGAGGTTTTCCGATACCTGTTAGCGCTCCTGTGCCATGCAGTGCCTCCGCCCTGCTGGTTACCTTCTCGCCACCTTCACGTGCGTTGGTGGGCTTGCTGCCTCCCACTTGAGCTGAAGTCTGCTGGATTGAGGACATATCGAGGTTAAATGGATGGTCTTTTCCTCTGGTCGTAGAACAAGTTAGATTTGGTCACCCACGTCTCCAAAAACCGCTGGAGGTGACCGATGAAAACAGCTGGAGAGATTGAGAGTTAGTTTGGGGATCAGGAAGGATTTTTATAAACAACAGTTCACTAAGGCAGCGCTGGCCTACAGACCTTTCTGTGATGATGGAAACGTTCTTTATCTGTGCTGTCCAATATGGTAGCTGCTAGCCACATGTGGCTATTGAGCCTTGAAATGTAGCTGATGCAACTGAGGAACTGAAGTTTCAATTTTGTTTGATTTTTTTATTAATTATAATGTAAACATAAACGTGGCTGGTGGCTGCCATATTGGGCAGTGCAATTCTAAGGGGTGATTAAAAACTAACTCGTAACCTGGTTACTGCTGGAGCTGGGAGAGGGTAACTAGTGGGGGGAGGGGAGGGGAGGGGAGGGCTGCTCAGGAAGGCCCTGCGGGACCACTGAGAGAACTTGGGCTCCTGCTCTGAGTACCGATGCTGAACACTCAGTCTCTGTGCACCGGCACCGAATCGAATCTCTGAGACAAAGTTCGGGTGAAGTAGAAAGGAACAGTTTTTTTTACTTTGCCAGGCAAAGGGGAACACAGCAGGCTCCTGCCCTCAAGAACTGTGTGTCCCAACCCGGGAGGATTTGGTGAGGACTTTTATAGCAATGGTTTAAGGGTGGGGATGCTGATAAGATTAGGGTGTGTGCAGGGCCTGCACTCCTTTAATCTGGTCTCATGAGCTTCTCTGGTTCCTTTTAATCTGGCCTCGGGTGGTCTTCTCTGGAATGAAGAGCACTGACATCTTCCATTTATTGGGGTTTTAGTTCTATAAAGAGCTCAAAAGATACTGTTATGTGTATCCCTTGAGGTGGGACCAGGACCCTGCCCTAAGGCTGCACTGTTGTTTCTGGGCTGTTCCTCCCTTGTCTCTGCATCCCCTCCCTTCCCTGATTAGCAACTGTTTGAATCTGCCCTTTGGGACTCAGGGAAGGTCACGGAGGCTGGAGTCTGTCCCCTACAAACAAGGAACGGGGGACACAGAAAGGCTTTTGTGCCCAGGAGCCCCACGGGGTCCTGCTCGGTTTCACTGTCAGATATGGGGACCAGTGGAGGGTTTTGAGCAGGGGAGTGACAAGATACATCTTAGTTTTAACAAGCTCCCTCCGGCCACCTCGTGGAGAATAGACTGCAAGGGCAAGAATGAAGCAGGAGACCAGTGTGGAAGTGACTGCAGTAGTTCAGGTGAGAGATGATGGAGGCCTGACTTGCAGGTCGAGGTGGAGGTGGGGAGAAGTGGTCAGATTCTGGGTATATTTTGACTGTGGAATTGCTGATGGATTGATTGTGGGGTGTGGACGGGAGGTATTTGGACCATTAGGGAGAGGAAGCTCCTGGTCTGTCTCTCTCTGGAGCCCAGGGAAGGAGCTTCATTTTCAAGCCCATTTTCCCTCGGAAGGTAGTTGAGGTCTTTGAGTGGAGAGCAGCATGGACACCAGGGCTGTTTACATCCACGTTTCTAACCCCATCAGACCCAGTGCCCCCTTTTTATAACAAATGTCCTAGAAAGCCCCTTCACTCTCTTGAAATTTAATTTGTACATAATTTAACCTATTTACATGTATCTTTTTAAGTCAAGCAGAATGCCCTTACTGTAAAATAAAGAAAGTAATTTGTAAACTGTATTTTTGAACATGTAATTGCCTAGGCATGACCCCACTAGAGGACATAATGAAATAGTCAGACAGACCCATGTGAAGACTCACGAGATCATGGCTGACAAGCTGGGCTACACGGCCAGCCCAGACATCGCCAGCAGTGTGGCCGTCGCAACATGAACTTCCAGAACGGTAGACAAGCCTTGGTAAAATCCAAACGAAAGGACAGTGATCCTTCTCTTGACAGTGGTGGCATCCTTGGGAAATTGCCCTGAAGCAGTGACAGCCTTCAGGGACACGTTCTCCCAGAGGTCATAGGGATAAGGCTCATAGAACAAATTAAGATGCTCAGCTAACATGGTTTACTAAATCGACTTAAACTGAAAAACAAGGCGAGAGAGATGGAGATGACCCATTTAGGACAGGGTACAAGGAGGTGCAAGGGCCACATGGCCTGGACCCTGGGTTCTGTGTACGTCCTGTCTCTCTCTCTCAGCCCCATCAGCCTTCCTGGTGCTGGTGTGTGTGGTCAGTGGGGCTGGAATTCAAGCTGAACAAGGGGCTCATCAGGTGAAAGTTATCTGGAGAGTCAGCCCACCCTGCTGTACGGGAGACGGGCAACTCTGCCTGGTTCCACTGTAGCTCTCTGGTTACCCTGATAGGCAGCCGTGACTTTCAGCTATATTTCTAGGGCAGAGGGTGCTTGGGGCCAGAGTGGCACAGACTGGTTGTCATTAGCGGGTGGCCAGTTTGGGGTTGACATAACTGTCGGCGTAGAGATGGCAGAAACGGGTTCCTCTTACTGTTTAAGGTTGACCTCCTCCTTTCACTCCTTTCTATATAAGTAACACTTGTGTTTCTTCCATCCTTTTTATCACGTTCCGTTCATTCTATTTTTAATGCATCATACAAGGTTACTAACTTTCTTATTCTCTGTTCTTAACACATCTTTAGAATTTTGCCCGTATCTCACAAGCTACTTGCCTAAGTTTATATAATGCTTCTAATGTTTCATCCATCCTATCTCTTTTTTTCTTGGGAGAGGGGAAATGAATTATTTTTTTCTTTATTGAAGTACAGTTGATTTACAGTGTTGTGCTAATTTCTGCTGTACAGCAAAGTGTCTCAGTTATACTTTTGTCTTTGGTAGTGTTTTTTTTTTGTTTTTTTTGTTGTTGGGGTGGTGCCGTGCCATGAGGCATGCGGGATCTTAGTTCCCCGGCCAGGGATCAAATCCGTGGCCCCCGGCAGTGGACGCTCCTAGTCCTAACCACTGGATTGCCAGGGAATTCCCTACATTCTTTTTTATATTCTCTTCCATTCTGGTTTATCCCAGGAGATTGGATATAGTTCCCTGTGATATACAGTAGGACCTTGTTGTTTATCCGTTCTAAATGTAACAGTTTGCATCTACTAACCCCAAACTCCCAGTCCATCCCTCCCTCTCCCTTCCCCGCTCCCCCTTGGCAACTAGAAGTCTGTTCTCTATGTCTGTGAGTCTGTTTCTGTTTTGTAGATAGGTTCATTTGTGCCATATTTTAGATTTCACATATAAGTGATATCATATGGTATTTGTCTTTCTCTTCTGACTTACTTCACTTAGTATGATAGTAATCTCTAGCAGCATCCATGTTGCTGCAAGTGGCATTATTTCGTTCTTTTTTATGGCTGAGTAGTATTCCATTGAATAAATGTACCACATCTTCTTTATCCATTCATCTGTTAATGGACGCTTAGGTTGTTTCCATGTCTTGGCTATTGTGAATAGTGCTGCTGTGAACGTAAGGGTGCATGTATCTCTTTTTTTTTTTTTTTTTTTTTTGCGGTACACGGGCCTCTCACTGTTGTGGCCTCTCCCGTTGTGGAGCACAGGCTCCAGAGGCGCAGGCTCAGCGGCCATGGCTCATGGGCCCAGCCGCTCCGCGGCATGTGGGATCTTCCCAGACCGGGGCACGAACCCGTGTCCCCTGCATCGGCAGGCGGATTCTCAACCACTGTGCCACCAGGGAAACCCGTGTGTATCTTTTTGAATTATAGTTTTGTCTGGGTATATGCCCAGGAATGGGATTGCTGGATGACGTGGTAATTCTATTTTTAGTTTTCTAAGGAACCTCCATAGTGTTTTCCATAGTGGCTGCACCAACTTACATTCCTGACAACAGTGTAGGAGGGCTCCCTTTTCTCCACACCCTCTCCAGCATTTGTTATTTGTAGACTTTTTAATGATGGCCATTCTGACCAGTGTGAGGTGATACCTCATTGTAGTTTTGATTTGCATTTCTCTAATAATTAGTGATGTGGAGCAGCTTTTCATGTGCCTCTTGGCCATCTGTATGTCTTCTTTGGAGAAAT
>NC_041227.1:13388486-13394351 GCF_002837175.3 Physeter macrocephalus | reverse complement strand
GTGTGAGGTGATACCTCATTGTAGTTTTGATTTGCATTTCTCTAATAATTAGTGATGTGGAGCAGCTTTTCATGTGCCTCTTGGCCATCTGTATGTCTTCTTTGGAGAAATTTCTATTTAGGTCTTATGCCCATTTTCCAATTGTATCCCATTTCTTTTTCTTGTTTTCTACATAGCATAATTGAATATTGTCAAATAGCCGATTAAGAATAATCGAACACATTATAATGCAGTACAGTTGCAATTGAACACATTATAGTAGCATTACTGCAAAGTTTAGTGAATGTTACAACCCAGGGGGGAGAAAGTCCTTTGTATTTACGGGTAAAATGGACTGATGTGCTAAGACAGGGGTTAGCAAACTTTTTTGGTTAAAGGGTCAGATAGTACCTATTTTAGACTTTTCAGGCCATAGATCTCTCTCCCAATTACTTGTAACTCTGCCATTATAGCTTGAAAGCAGCCATACATGATATGTAAATAAGTGGGCAAGCCTGTTTTCCAATAAAATCTTACATTTAAAAACAGGTGGTGAGCTGGATTTGGCCCTGGGACTGTAGTTAGCCAACCCCTGTGTTGTAGGATCAGATCATTAAAGCCAGGTCTTCATCTATGTGACTGTCTGGTCAGATATTCAAAAGTCGGGCAGGACCTGGAAAATCCTTCATTTTCCTGGACTAGTCCATGAATTGCAGAATATCTAGCACTCCTGTCTCCTACTTACTAAATGCTACTGTGTCCCCAGTAAAAGTGTCTCCGCAATTTCCAAGCACCCCTAGTGGTACCACAGTGCCCTTGACAACCACTGGTTTACACAGTGGCAAGTACAGGCAGTGGGGAGAGGTGGCTATATGTGCAGGAAAGACCATCTGTCATTCACTCAACAAACATTCATGAGCACCAGCTCTGCTTCAGGCAGTGTGCTAGGTGCCAGCCAGCGTACAGCCCTGAGCTAACAGTCGAGTCCTGCCTTTATGGAAGTTTTATCCCAAGGAGAGGATACACTGTATTAGTTTGCTCTAGCTGCCTTAACAACATATCATAGACTGGGTGGCTTAAACAACAGAAATGTATTTGCTCACAGCTCTGAAGAGTGGGGAGTCCCAGACTGAGGCGCTGGCAGATTGTTTCTGGCGAGAAGTCTCTTCCTGGCTTGAAGATGGTGACCTTCTCGCTGTGTCCTCAGATGACCTTTCCTCCGTGCCTGAGAGATCTCTGGTGTCTCTGTTCTTTTAAGGACAAGTTCCATTGGATTAGAGGCCCACGCTTATGTCCTCATTTAACCTTAATTACCTCCCGAAAGGTCCCATCTCCCAACATTGTGTTTGGGACTTCAACATACGAATGGGGGTGGGGGTGAGGGGTGTCACAATTCAGTCTGTGACAGACAGTGAGCAAGGTAATGTGCAAATGACAAGATCATGTCGCCAGTGATGAGTCCTCTGGAGGAAATAAACAGGAAGATGTATCGGAGAGAAATTGGGGAAGAAGGGTCTAATTTGGTGGGTGGGCACAGCAGGGTCTCTGAGGAGGTGACAGTAGAGCTGGTACCTGGAAATTAAGAAAGGTGTTCATGGGTCATGAGTGTTCCAGACAGACAGGAGGCCCAGTGGCTGGAGTGCAGGAGGGTAGAGGATAAGGTCGGAAGTGGGTGAGGCCAGATCTTGCAGAGCCTTGTGGCCACATGGAGGTGTTTGAGTTTCATCTTGAGAGGACCAGGCAGCCATCAGGGGTTTTAAAACAGGGAGGGGGATCTGGTTTGCATCTTAGAAAGACCAGTCGGCTACTGTGGGGTGAGTGGACTATAGGGGGGTCATGGAAGATGCATGGAGACTTAGCCGGAGGAAGGTCTCTCTGGCTACCACCCCACCCCAGGTTCTCCCCTCCCTCAGGGTCTTTAGGGCAGGCACGTTGGAGCCCATATTCACAGAACTTGCCTGTAACAACACCTACCAGGTCCCGGAGACTCTGTTCAGAACATTCTAGAATTGAAACAAGAGGGAAGGGGGCAGGGCACAACCTTTAGAAGAATGACGTAGCCATAGGACATGACAAAAACTGATTAGAACCAACTTGGTCCAAGATGGTGGAAGATTTAACTTCCAGTAGACCTTGAGCCTTACTATACACTCATTGTAATATATTAGCATGCTAAATGATATACCCACCCGTGCCATGACAGTTCCGAGGCTAACCATAAAAGGCCAAAAAGTGGGCGGTGGCCCAATTCCTGGAAATCCCCACCCCTTCCCCAATATAGTTGGAATAATCCTCCCACTCATTAGCCTATGAAATTACCCAGCCCGTAAAAACTAATCACCCCATATTTCAGGGCCTTTCACCTTCTGAGGTGGCCCACACTCTGTGGAGTGTGTTTCTCTCTAAATAAATCTACTTCTTACCTATCACTTTGTCTCTCACTGAATTCTCTCTGCTATGAGACATCAAGAAACTGAGATTCATTAAGTCCTGGGACCAGATGTGTGATCTCAATTTTAAAAGACCGTGCCGGGCTTCCCCGGTGGCGCAGTGGTTAAGAATCCACCTGCCAGTGCAGGGGACACAGGTTCAAGCCCTGGCCCAGGAAGACCCCTCATGCTGCGGAGCAGCTAAGCCCGTGCGCCACAACTACTGAGCCTGCGCTCTAGAGCCCGCGAGCCAGAACTACTGAAGCCCGCGCGCCTAGAGAAGAGAAGCAACAAGAGAAGCCACAGCAGTGAGAAGCCCGTGCACCGCAATGAAGAGTAGCCCCCGCTCGCCGCAACTAGAGAAAGCCCGTGCGCAGCAACGAAGACCCAACACGGCCAAAAATAAATTAAAAGAAAAGAATTTTAAAAGACCGTGGGTTCAAGTCCCAATCGCATGGTTTCAGCATCATCCCAACTTATCCTTTCACTGCTGAAGGAACAGAGACCCAGAGAAGGGCTTTGACATGTCCCTCTGGTGTCATTTGTTTTTATTTTTAGTTCTGATATTTCAGTGAAACTGGAATTGAGCCCACACCAAGGTCGGTGTCCTCAAAATCTGTTGAAGATGTGGCAGAATAAATCTCTCTGATAATTGTGGTCAAAGGGTAGGAGGTGAGGGGAATAAGAAAAGGAAAACAAAAAACGAACCAGAAAACAAAAAACGAACCAAAAAACAAAAAACTACAGACACACAAAATGGAGAGTCTTATTCAAGGTACAAGTCCCTGCCATGGCAACTCCTCAGAGATAAAAGAAGGGAGCAGTCTGCTCCCAGCCCGGGGCAGTGGGCCTTCTGCTGGGGATTGAAATGGATAGTTAAGGGGTGGACAGCAAGGGAAGGGAGGATACACAGCCTTAGGCAGGGAGCCATTGATTAGGGGAGAGGCACAGATAGACAGATACTGCAAATCCATCTTCATTCAGAGAGAAGCCAAAGGCAGGACGGAACCAGGCTATGGATACATAATTTGTACCCTTAGAGCAAATCAGATCTTTTCTGCTCCTAAAATTAGTTCAGTTAGTAAAGGGGGACCAGAGCCCATATCCCGCCCTGGATACCTGTGCCTCTCGCCCTGATCTGAGGAAACTTGCAGAGAGTTTCAATGATTCTGTCAGCATAAGTTTCTCTCTTTCAGCGTCATTTCCTAGTCAATAGTTTCCACATGCCCCAGGCAGGCAGCATCATCCTCCAGACCCTAATCCTCCTGCCTTTTTATACTGCTTTGTAATTTTTCATATATTTATTTTAAATCGCATAATAACACTAGTGTTGTATATTCTGGAACTTCTCTGTGCTTGCGTGTGCTTGTGCGTGTGTGTGCATATTTCTCCTCCCACAACTGGAAAATTCCTTTTTTAAAAAAACATACCTTACTGTTCATCTTGTTTTATAAACTGCCTTTTTTTTTTTTTTTTTTTTTGCGGTACTTGGGCCTCTCACTGTTGTGGCCAATCCCGTTGCAGAGCACAGGCTCCGGGCGCAGGCTCAGCGGCCATGGCTCACGGGCCCAGCCGTTCCGCGGCATGTGGGATCTTCCCGGACCGGGGCACGAACCCACGTCCCCTGCATCGGCAGGCGGACTCTCAACCACTGCGCCACCAGGGAAGCCCCTATAAACTGCCTTTTATATTTTTCACTAAATAACACGTTTTGAAGGTCTTTCAAAGCCAGTTCCAGTATACCCAGATTATTCTATTTTCTGGCCTCCCACTGCTCCATGAGGAAAACCAAGCACCTGGGTTTGAATCCTAGCATCACCACTTGCTGGCTGTGTGACTGCAGGCAAATAACATCTCTGAGACTTGGTTTTCTCATCTGTGAAATGGAGTCTAGGAGTAGCTGATCTGTTGTGGATCTGGATGCCAGGTAGTAGTGCATGGGGCTTAGGACAGTGCCTGGAAGAGTCAGGGCACTTCATTAGTGTTGGCTATTATTATTCATATGGATAAATCATGGTATTTAGCCATTGCTCTTTGGACAGGCAGTTAGATGGTTCCCAACATCTCCCTGTTTTTACCTCCTCTGAAGCTCGTAGTCTCTGTACCTTTTCTGCCCCAGAGTGTGGGTTGTTCCCCGGGAGTATTAGTGGCCAGGCTGGAACTTCGGTTGTTGGGCATATCCGCTGCCCCCGCTACTTTGTACTGGTGATCCCCATGTCTGTGCATGTCTTTGTCTCCCTTTGGGTCAACCAGGGCCCCCTTCCAACCTCTTCAGCAAACCTCTCCAGGTCTCACCAAACCTTGCACCTCTGCTACTCCAGCCCTAAAGTGTGGTCTCCAAGAAGCGGCTACTCAAATGATTGTGCGACCCCCAAACCATAGCCCAGGGCCATCCCAGCTGCTGCTGCACTTGGGCCCCAATCAGCTGCCTGACCTTTAAATTCTCCAGGCTTCTCTGAATGATCTCATTATAGACCCCTGGGGCCAAAATAGGGATGTGGCTAAAAGGATGCCCAGGAGGACTCCACCTTGGGGGAGGGAGTGGGACTTGTGACCTCGGAGGCCCAGATTCTTAGGGTTTGTTGTTGCTGAGGCTTTAAGCTCTCTCATGGCGAGTGACCTGCCACGGGGTCATTCACCATGTGGACATCTGATATTGCACATTGGAATGGCTGGCCGATTGCCCTGGCCAGGAAAGTTGGGGCAGGTTATTAAAGGGGACAGGTGGGGACTTCCCTGGTGGCGCAGTGGTTAAGACTCCGAGCTCCCAATGCAGGCAGCCCGGGATTCAATCCCTGGTCAGGGAACTAGATCCCATGTGCGTGCTGCGACTAAGAGTTCGCATTGCCACAGCTAAGGAGCCGGCGAGCCGCAACTAAGAAGCCCACTTGCCTTAACTAAGACCTGGTGCAACCAAATACATAAATAAATAAAAATTAAAAAAATAAAATGAAAGGAGATAGGTGGAGTCATCTTCCGGTGTTGGCCCAGCGGGGGACAATGTCAGGGATAACATACCCTTCTCTCTGGACTCACCTTTCCCACCTGTAAAATGAGAGAGTTGGACTAGGAACCAGTGGCTTTCAACCTTCTGTGATCATAGTCTACACTAAAAAAGACATTCTGCATCACAGCCCAGGACACACTTAATGTACACATACTTGCGTGCAAGGCAAAGTTTGTGCAAAAACAAAAAACAAAAAAAAAAACACTCACTCTTACTATGTGTTTTGCCCTCCGATATTTTCTCTTCTATTTCACTGAAGAAAAACTAATAGAAACAAAACACAATCCTCGGGGCTTCCCTGGTGGCGCAGTGGTTGCGCGTCCGCCTGCCGATGCCGGGGAACCGGGTTCGCGCCCCGGTCTGGGAGGGTCCCACATGCCGCGGAGCGGCTGGGCCCGTGAGCCATGGCCGCTGAGCCTGCGCGTCCGGAGCCTGTGCTCCGCAACGGGA
>NC_041227.1:13379956-13386245 GCF_002837175.3 Physeter macrocephalus | reverse complement strand
TTTTTGCAGTACACGGGCCTCTCACTGTTGTGGCCTCTCCCGTTGTGGAGCACAGGCTCCAGAGGCGCAGGCTCAGCGGCCATGGCTCATGGGCCCAGCCGCTCCGCGGCATGTGGGATCTTCCCAGACCGGGGCACGAACCCGTGTCCCCTGCATCGGCAGGCGGATTCTCAACCACTGTGCCACCAGGGAAACCCGTGTGTATCTTTTTGAATTATAGTTTTGTCTGGGTATATGCCCAGGAATGGGATTGCTGGATGACGTGGTAATTCTATTTTTAGTTTTCTAAGGAACCTCCATAGTGTTTTCCATAGTGGCTGCACCAACTTACATTCCTGACAACAGTGTAGGAGGGCTCCCTTTTCTCCACACCCTCTCCAGCATTTGTTATTTGTAGACTTTTTAATGATGGCCATTCTGACCAGTGTGAGGTGATACCTCATTGTAGTTTTGATTTGCATTTCTCTAATAATTAGTGATGTGGAGCAGCTTTTCATGTGCCTCTTGGCCATCTGTATGTCTTCTTTGGAGAAATGTCTATTTAGGTCTTATGCCCATTTTCCAATTGTATCCCATTTCTTTTTCTTGTTTTCTACATAGCATAATTGAATATTGTCAAATAGCCGATTAAGAATAATCGAACACATTATAATGCAGTACAGTTGCAATTGAACACATTATAGTAGCATTACTGCAAAGTTTAGTGAATGTTACAACCCAGGGGGGAGAAAGTCCTTTGTATTTACGGGTAAAATGGACTGATGTGCTAAGACAGGGGTTAGCAAACTTTTTTGGTTAAAGGGTCAGATAGTACCTATTTTAGACTTTTCAGGCCATAGATCTCTCTCCCAATTACTTGTAACTCTGCCATTATAGCTTGAAAGCAGCCATACATGATATGTAAATAAGTGGGCAAGCCTGTTTTCCAATAAAATCTTACATTTAAAAACAGGTGGTGAGCTGGATTTGGCCCTGGGACTGTAGTTAGCCAACCCCTGTGTTGTAGGATCAGATCATTAAAGCCAGGTCTTCATCTATGTGACTGTCTGGTCAGATATTCAAAAGTCGGGCAGGACCTGGAAAATCCTTCATTTTCCTGGACTAGTCCATGAATTGCAGAATATCTAGCACTCCTGTCTCCTACTTACTAAATGCTACTGTGTCCCCAGTAAAAGTGTCTCCGCAATTTCCAAGCACCCCTAGTGGTACCACAGTGCCCTTGACAACCACTGGTTTACACAGTGGCAAGTACAGGCAGTGGGGAGAGGTGGCTATATGTGCAGGAAAGACCATCTGTCATTCACTCAACAAACATTCATGAGCACCAGCTCTGCTTCAGGCAGTGTGCTAGGTGCCAGCCAGCGTACAGCCCTGAGCTAACAGTCGAGTCCTGCCTTTATGGAAGTTTTATCCCAAGGAGAGGATACACTGTATTAGTTTGCTCTAGCTGCCTTAACAACATATCATAGACTGGGTGGCTTAAACAACAGAAATGTATTTGCTCACAGCTCTGAAGAGTGGGGAGTCCCAGACTGAGGCGCTGGCAGATTGTTTCTGGCGAGAAGTCTCTTCCTGGCTTGAAGATGGTGACCTTCTCGCTGTGTCCTCAGATGACCTTTCCTCCGTGCCTGAGAGATCTCTGGTGTCTCTGTTCTTTTAAGGACAAGTTCCATTGGATTAGAGGCCCACGCTTATGTCCTCATTTAACCTTAATTACCTCCCGAAAGGTCCCATCTCCCAACATTGTGTTTGGGACTTCAACATACGAATGGGGGTGGGGGTGAGGGGTGTCACAATTCAGTCTGTGACAGACAGTGAGCAAGGTAATGTGCAAATGACAAGATCATGTCGCCAGTGATGAGTCCTCTGGAGGAAATAAACAGGAAGATGTATCGGAGAGAAATTGGGGAAGAAGGGTCTAATTTGGTGGGTGGGCACAGCAGGGTCTCTGAGGAGGTGACAGTAGAGCTGGTACCTGGAAATTAAGAAAGGTGTTCATGGGTCATGAGTGTTCCAGACAGACAGGAGGCCCAGTGGCTGGAGTGCAGGAGGGTAGAGGATAAGGTCGGAAGTGGGTGAGGCCAGATCTTGCAGAGCCTTGTGGCCACATGGAGGTGTTTGAGTTTCATCTTGAGAGGACCAGGCAGCCATCAGGGGTTTTAAAACAGGGAGGGGGATCTGGTTTGCATCTTAGAAAGACCAGTCGGCTACTGTGGGGTGAGTGGACTATAGGGGGGTCATGGAAGATGCATGGAGACTTAGCCGGAGGAAGGTCTCTCTGGCTACCACCCCACCCCAGGTTCTCCCCTCCCTCAGGGTCTTTAGGGCAGGCACGTTGGAGCCCATATTCACAGAACTTGCCTGTAACAACACCTACCAGGTCCCGGAGACTCTGTTCAGAACATTCTAGAATTGAAACAAGAGGGAAGGGGGCAGGGCACAACCTTTAGAAGAATGACGTAGCCATAGGACATGACAAAAACTGATTAGAACCAACTTGGTCCAAGATGGTGGAAGATTTAACTTCCAGTAGACCTTGAGCCTTACTATACACTCATTGTAATATATTAGCATGCTAAATGATATACCCACCCGTGCCATGACAGTTCCGAGGCTAACCATAAAAGGCCAAAAAGTGGGCGGTGGCCCAATTCCTGGAAATCCCCACCCCTTCCCCAATATAGTTGGAATAATCCTCCCACTCATTAGCCTATGAAATTACCCAGCCCGTAAAAACTAATCACCCCATATTTCAGGGCCTTTCACCTTCTGAGGTGGCCCACACTCTGTGGAGTGTGTTTCTCTCTAAATAAATCTACTTCTTACCTATCACTTTGTCTCTCACTGAATTCTCTCTGCTATGAGACATCAAGAAACTGAGATTCATTAAGTCCTGAGACCAGATGTGTGATCTCAATTTTAAAAGACCGTGCCGGGCTTCCCCGGTGGCGCAGTGGTTAAGAATCCACCTGCCAGTGCAGGGGACACAGGTTCAAGCCCTGGCCCAGGAAGACCCCTCATGCTGCGGAGCAGCTAAGCCCGTGCGCCACAACTACTGAGCCTGCGCTCTAGAGCCCGCGAGCCGGAACTACTGAAGCCCGCGCGCCTAGAGAAGAGAAGCAACAAGAGAAGCCACAGCAGTGAGAAGCCCGTGCACCGCAATGAAGAGTAGCCCCCGCTCGCCGCAACTAGAGAAAGCCCGTGCGCAGCAACGAAGACCCAACACGGCCAAAAATAAATTAAAAGAAAAGAATTTTAAAAGACCGTGGGTTCAAGTCCCAATCGCATGGTTTCAGCATCATCCCAACTTATCCTTTCACTGCTGAAGGAACAGAGACCCAGAGAAGGGCTTTGACATGTCCCTCTGGTGTCATTTGTTTTTATTTTTAGTTCTGATATTTCAGTGAAACTGGAATTGAGCCCACACCAAGGTCGGTGTCCTCAAAATCTGTTGAAGATGTGGCAGAATAAATCTCTCTGATAATTGTGGTCAAAGGGTAGGAGGTGAGGGGAATAAGAAAAGGAAAACAAAAAACGAACCAGAAAACAAAAAACGAACCAAAAAACAAAAAACTACAGACACACAAAATGGAGAGTCTTATTCAAGGTACAAGTCCCTGCCATGGCAACTCCTCAGAGATAAAAGAAGGGAGCAGTCTGCTCCCAGCCCGGGGCAGTGGGCCTTCTGCTGGGGATTGAAATGGATAGTTAAGGGGTGGACAGCAAGGGAAGGGAGGATACACAGCCTTAGGCAGGGAGCCATTGATTAGGGGAGAGGCACAGATAGACAGATACTGCAAATCCATCTTCATTCAGAGAGAAGCCAAAGGCAGGACGGAACCAGGCTATGGATACATAATTTGTACCCTTAGAGCAAATCAGATCTTTTCTGCTCCTAAAATTAGTTCAGTTAGTAAAGGGGGACCAGAGCCCATATCCCGCCCTGGATACCTGTGCCTCTCGCCCTGATCTGAGGAAACTTGCAGAGAGTTTCAATGATTCTGTCAGCATAAGTTTCTCTCTTTCAGCGTCATTTCCTAGTCAATAGTTTCCACATGCCCCAGGCAGGCAGCATCATCCTCCAGACCCTAATCCTCCTGCCTTTTTATACTGCTTTGTAATTTTTCATATATTTATTTTAAATCGCATAATAACACTAGTGTTGTATATTCTGGAACTTCTCTGTGCTTGCGTGTGCTTGTGCGTGTGTGTGCATATTTCTCCTCCCACAACTGGAAAATTCCTTTTTTAAAAAAACATACCTTACTGTTCATCTTGTTTTATAAACTGCCTTTTTTTTTTTTTTTTTTTTTGCGGTACTTGGGCCTCTCACTGTTGTGGCCAATCCCGTTGCAGAGCACAGGCTCCGGGCGCAGGCTCAGCGGCCATGGCTCACGGGCCCAGCCGTTCCGCGGCATGTGGGATCTTCCCGGACCGGGGCACGAACCCACGTCCCCTGCATCGGCAGGCGGACTCTCAACCACTGCGCCACCAGGGAAGCCCCTATAAACTGCCTTTTATATTTTTCACTAAATAACACGTTTTGAAGGTCTTTCAAAGCCAGTTCCAGTATACCCAGATTATTCTATTTTCTGGCCTCCCACTGCTCCATGAGGAAAACCAAGCACCTGGGTTTGAATCCTAGCATCACCACTTGCTGGCTGTGTGACTGCAGGCAAATAACATCTCTGAGACTTGGTTTTCTCATCTGTGAAATGGAGTCTAGGAGTAGCTGATCTGTTGTGGATCTGGATGCCAGGTAGTAGTGCATGGGGCTTAGGACAGTGCCTGGAAGAGTCAGGGCACTTCATTAGTGTTGGCTATTATTATTCATATGGATAAATCATGGTATTTAGCCATTGCTCTTTGGACAGGCAGTTAGATGGTTCCCAACATCTCCCTGTTTTTACCTCCTCTGAAGCTCGTAGTCTCTGTACCTTTTCTGCCCCAGAGTGTGGGTTGTTCCCCGGGAGTATTAGTGGCCAGGCTGGAACTTCGGTTGTTGGGCATATCCGCTGCCCCCGCTACTTTGTACTGGTGATCCCCATGTCTGTGCATGTCTTTGTCTCCCTTTGGGTCAACCAGGGCCCCCTTCCAACCTCTTCAGCAAACCTCTCCAGGTCTCACCAAACCTTGCACCTCTGCTACTCCAGCCCTAAAGTGTGGTCTCCAAGAAGCGGCTACTCAAATGATTGTGCGACCCCCAAACCATAGCCCAGGGCCATCCCAGCTGCTGCTGCACTTGGGCCCCAATCAGCTGCCTGACCTTTAAATTCTCCAGGCTTCTCTGAATGATCTCATTATAGACCCCTGGGGCCAAAATAGGGATGTGGCTAAAAGGATGCCCAGGAGGACTCCACCTTGGGGGAGGGAGTGGGACTTGTGACCTCGGAGGCCCAGATTCTTAGGGTTTGTTGTTGCTGAGGCTTTAAGCTCTCTCATGGCGAGTGACCTGCCACGGGGTCATTCACCATGTGGACATCTGATATTGCACATTGGAATGGCTGGCCGATTGCCCTGGCCAGGAAAGTTGGGGCAGGTTATTAAAGGGGACAGGTGGGGACTTCCCTGGTGGCGCAGTGGTTAAGACTCCGAGCTCCCAATGCAGGCAGCCCGGGATTCAATCCCTGGTCAGGGAACTAGATCCCATGTGCGTGCTGCGACTAAGAGTTCGCATTGCCACAGCTAAGGAGCCGGCGAGCCGCAACTAAGAAGCCCACTTGCCTCAACTAAGACCTGGTGCAACCAAATACATAAATAAATAAAAATTAAAAAAATAAAATGAAAGGAGATAGGTGGAGTCATCTTCCGGTGTTGGCCCAGCGGGGGACAATGTCAGGGATAACATACCCTTCTCTCTGGACTCACCTTTCCCACCTGTAAAATGAGAGAGTTGGACTAGGAACCAGTGGCTTTCAACCTTCTGTGATCATAGTCTACACTAAAAAAGACATTCTGCATCACAGCCCAGGACACACTTAATGTACACATACTTGCGTGCAAGGCAAAGTTTGTGCAAAAACAAAAAACAAAAAAAAAAACACTCACTCTTACTATGTGTTTTGCCCTCCGATATTTTCTCTTCTATTTCACTGAAGAAAAACTAATAGAAACAAAACACAATCCTCGGGGCTTCCCTGGTGGCGCAGTGGTTGCGCGTCCGCCTGCCGATGCCGGGGAACCGGGTTCGCGCCCCGGTCTGGGAGGGTCCCACATGCCGCGGAGCGGCTGGGCCCGTGAGCCATGGCCGCTGAGCCTGCGCGTCCGGAGCCTGTGCTCCGCAACGGGA
>NC_041227.1:13249998-13379805 GCF_002837175.3 Physeter macrocephalus | reverse complement strand
CCATGCGGCGGCGCGGCTGGGCCCGTGAGCCATGGCCGCTGAGCCTGCGCGTCCGGAGCCTGTGCCCCGCAACGGGAGAGGCCCCAACAGAGGAAGGCCCGCATACCACAAAAAAAAAAAAAAAAAAAAAAAAACAAAAAAAAAACACAATCCTCTTCTATTTTATTTAAAACCTTGCTGGTCAGGACGCAGAAATTGATTTCGCCTCCCACTGATGGGTCGTGGTCTACAGTTTGGGACTCTGGACAAGCTGATTTCCAAGGTCGTTTCTGGTGACAGCTTGGTGATGAGATGGCTGAATTTTTCTTTAAATAATCATTTATTTTTGCTTGCCTTTAAAAGTATTATATGTTCATTGTGGAATCATTGAAAAATACCATAAAAGCACAGTGAAGAAATTTGTATTAATAATCTATATTCCCTCCATTTGATTAAGCTTCTTTGTTTTATCTTTGGTTCCACCAGTTCCTAGATTTAAGTTTTTAAACTTAGCATATGTATAGTCTTGAACAAATTAAGATTGTGTTGAATGAATAGATTTAGGTTTTGTGGGGTTTTTTAATATGGTGTGCAGTTTTCATCTTATTGAACTTTCTTTGCAAACATGCTTTTGAAGGACCTTGTGGTACCCATTGAATCGGTGTACCATAATTTATTTAATGAGTCACATAGTGATGGGCATTTAAGGACTTACCAGCTTTTTCCATCTCATACAGGGGGCAGCAAATTACAGCTGAACAGCCAAACAGCTCTATTTATAAATAAAGTTTTATTGGACTATCCCCACACCCACTCATGTTTGTATTGCCTACAGCTACTTTCTAATTGTAATGGCAGAGCTGAGTTAGTTGCAACAGAGACCTCATGGCCTGAAAAGCCTAAAATAGCTACCATCTGGCCCTTCACAGGAAACGTTTGCTGCCCCTGGGTTAATAGATGATGCCACAAAGAATATATTTGTGTTCACATCATTGTGCCATGTTTGGCTATCTGGTCCTTCTTAAGGACATCTATTAAATGCGTTAAAATAGGGGACTTCCCTGGCAGTCCAGTGGTTAAGACTCCGTGCTTCCACTGCAGGGGGTACAGGTTCAATCCCTGGTCAGGGAACTAAGATCCCACATGCTGCACAGCACGGCCAAAAAAAAAAAAAAAAGTATTAAAAATGTAATTTGATAAAACCCTGAAGTTCTTGGCTTGCTTTGGTTTCCAGAATGAAGTGTAAATGACTAGGTTAAAATGAAGAAAAAAAAGACATTTCTTCTTATTTAATAGTGCTACACTTGGAGTGACCATTTAATTGACTGCCTGAACCTGGACATTTTTTTAGTATGAAAAAGAACACCATTAATAATTATGCCAGGAGAACAGCATAATCCAGAGTGGCCGTGGGTCCACAGGATACACCCTAACCATGGTTTAAATTATGTTTCTGGAGAGGTTGTGGGTTCTGGTCTTCCACTAACTGCTGTGTGACTGTGGACAGATTAGTGTGCCTCTCTGGTCCTTCGTGTTCTCCACAGTCATGCCAGACAACCCAAGGCCCTTCTGCTGGTTATCAAATTCCAATTCAAGGTAGTTTAGGATTTTAAAAGGCATGTGTTGGTTCATAGAAGCAGGGCAAGTGCAGCTGGCCTCAGGGACCTGGAACCAGAGATGCAAATCTCTGGCATCTGGTTCTCGCTCTTCGTCTGTGTCCTATCAAATGGTTCCACAGTGCTGCACACTACTTCCTGTACCTTTGGGGCTTAAAGCTTCTCAGTTTCATAATGAGACAGGAAAAGAGGCTTCTATCTCCCAGCTCCAGTTTCAAAAATTCCAGAGAAGATCTCTAAGTGGTTCTTAAACCAGTCCCTGTGGTCGGAGATTGTGATTGGCTCAGCCTTGGTCACATGCCCATCCTCCGGCAAAGTGGGTGGGTGGGGGGCAATGTGTAGGCAGACCAAAACAGTAGATGGCCAATATTTAGTCCCTTCTGTCTGCCAGTGAGCAGTGGGGATGGCTTTTCAAGATAAGAAGAGCCATTCATTTTTAAGTCGTGTTAATTGAATCTCTATAAAACTCTCTCAATATATAGAGTCGCTGTAGAGAAATTGAACAGAGACATGGGATTCACACCAGAACTTTCTTTGGGTCAAATTTCTCATCATTTATACAGATTCCAAAAGTTTAGTAGGCATGGTGAGTGTTTTATTCAGTTTTAACTTGGAGTTCTACTAAATTTAGTCTCAAGAAGCATAGCCAAGCAGTGTTCACATGAGCGTGTGGCCTCTGGCGCCCAGCTGCCAAGGTCTGGATTCCAGCTCTGCCACCTTAGAGGATGTGTGACCTTAGTCCAGTTACTTAACCTTTCTGTGCCTCAGCTTCTTCAGCCGGAAAGACAATAATAGTCCCTACTTATAGGATTGTTGTAAAGATGAAAGGAGTATTTATGAACTACACAGAATAGCGCCTGGAACACAGTATGTGCTTGATAAACATAAGCTATTGTGCTTGATGGATTCTGTGATTTTTTTTTTTTTTTTGAGGCTTTATCTATAATGTTAGTTGAGGACTCAAGTCCATGCGGTATTTTTGGTCACTCAGGGACACAGGAGTAGAGGCAAGCCCAGGTTTGAAGGCTTTGGCAGGCAACAGTATTTAGCTAGAACTAAAACCATTTGTTTTCTATGTATTTTCTATTTTTACATTTTCATAACTGATGGCAAGTGGTATTGATTTTCTCTTTACAGTAGTGATATAAAGTCTTTTCCTCAGACAAATTTTTTTAAGAAAAACAGTGATTTTGTAGATACTATGACTTAGGACGAAGCTAAGTTTTCTAAACAGGAGTCAATCTAAAGTTGATTTCAGGGAAATATTAAGTAAAATAAGTACAGGTGGTTTGGAGATGTGGTGAAAATCATAAAGAGGTCGGGAGATAAAGTCTGGATACATGGATCTAGTTTGATATCTTCCTTGCACAGACATGGAGATGGAGGCTCAGGTTGGGGACATGCTCTGCCTGGGGTGACCCAGCTTCCCAGTGACAGGGCCAGGAGGCATCCCTGAATTCTGCAGTTCAGAGGCCGGGCTGTCCTTGTCCCCATGACCCTGTCCCTGCCAAAGTTGCAACAAAAAGTGATGAATGCCAGCAAGTCAACAAGATCACCTGGATTCGTTTCCTAAGGCTGCCATAACAAGGTACCACAAACTGGGTGCCTTCAAGCATAAAAATTTATTGTGTCACAGTTCTGGAGGTAGAGGTTTGAAATCAAGATGTCATTTACAAGGTTGGTTCCTTCTGGAGGCTCCAAGGGAGCATCTGAGCCATGCCTCTGTCCTAGCTTCCGGTGGCTGCTGGCAACACTTGGCATCCACTCTCTGCCTTCCCCTTCCCCTGATATTCTCCCTGGGTGTCTGTGCCCAAACGTCCCTCTTCTTAAAAGGGCACCAGTCATTGGGTTAGGTGCCACCCTAATCCAGGATGACCTCATCTTACCTCAATTACATCGATCTCTAAATAAGGTCACATTCACAGGGACCAGGGGTTAGGAGTTGAATAGATGTTTTCGGGGGCACCATTCAACCCATAGCATCGCCCACCCGGGGTCCCCCCCGCTGAGTAGCAAGAGGCTGGGGCTGAGAGCTGTGTTCTGTCCCTGAGATATCTGGGCTGTGCAAAAAAATTGAAACCACCCAAGCGAGAGAGGTCGGTCAAGGCCCCTGCCGCTCAGCTGGCTTGCATTAGTCTCAGTCTAAGTCTGTGGCGGCAAAGGCGGTCCAGACCCCGGCAAGTTCGACAAGGAGCGGCTGCCGCCAGCAAAGGTCAGGGCTCCCTCTTTACAGTATAAATACAACCCCCTTCCCGGCCACCCCACTCCCGCAGCCACACAATATCTCTTTCAAAGATCTCAAAATACCAAAGCAGACCGTACCAAATTGACTTTATTATTTTTAAACTGGCCCCTTCTGTCCACCACCCGCCACTGCCTCCCCAAGGGGAAAAAAATTCATAATAGATGTTTCTCCAGCATGTGCCTCTGTTCTCTGCTCTCTGATGGCTCTCGGAACCCTGGGGGCAGTGACTCTCATGGTGTGTCCTAATATCCAGCATTTGTTTGACAAATATTTAGTGACCACCAACCACATCATGGCCACCACGAATCAATGGCCCATTTAGCGACAGGTGCTGAGCCATCATGAAAATAGCTAACATGGGGGGAGGGCTTCCGGGGTCCAGGGCCCAGGCTGAGCACTCCGCCTGCATTCACTCCCTTGGTCCTCACTTGAGCACTTGTGGCAAGTTCGTTGCCACTTGACAGATGAGATAACTGAGGCTCTGAGGAAGGAAGTCACAGAGCCGGGACGTGCCATACCAGGATGAGGGCTGGGACTAAAGCAAGCAAGGCATTCCCCCTGGTGCAGAATTTAAGGGGGTGCCCCCAGCTCAGTAATCATGATCAATATTTTAATACAATATTTAGAAGAGTCAAGGTCAGTGCCCAAAAACCCCGATGAAGAAAGTGTCGAATTTTTAAAGGAAGACAGACTGTTGACGTTTGTTTGTTCTAAAGCCTCGCATTATTGTGCACAGGGAACAGTTGTTTCCAGTCGTCCCATGATTAGGGCGCACAGGGTCATGGGGTCCTGCCAGGTGGGTCTGTGAGGGTGTGCAGCTTTGGCAGCTTTGTATATTTGGGGTTTTATATATAGTCATGCTTTTTGAATTTGGAGTGTTTAATAACTTTTTTCCACCTGGTTCAAAATATGAGAGGATATTTTGGTAAAGGCACACAGGAGCGGGCATTTTTCCTTTGCCACAGGCCTGGCACTGACCAGGACGCTCCTCCAGGCAGCCTGGATAAGAAGTCCTTGTCTTTCATGATTCCCTTCTGGTAGGTCCTACAGTGTCACACACACAACCTCACGTAATCCTCATAACCAAGGATGGGGGTGCAGGCAGTGGCCTCTGCACCTGGACCCTGAGTTCCTATTCCAGCTCTACCGACTAATAGCTGCATGACAGGCAAGCAGCTTCACTTTTCTGGGCCTCAGTTTCCACATTTGTAAGATTCAGATCACAGGCGTCTCCACCTTGTCAGTTGTGTTGCTGTCAGATTGTTGTAAGGATTAAATGAGTCAGAGTAAAACCCTGAGAATAGAGCATGGCACAGAAGAAGCACGACATGTTCATGAGTATTATCATTATTATGAGTATTATTGTATTTGTTTTCTGTTGCTGCTATAACAAATTACCACAAAATTGGTGGCTTAAAACAGCACAGATTTGTTACCTTACGGTTCTGGAGTTCAAAAGTCCAAGGTCAAAAGGTCTCACTGAGCTAAAATCAAGGTGTCAGCAGGACTGCGTTCCTTCTGCAGTGTCCAGGGGAGAATCCATTTCCTAGCCTTCTCCATCTTCTAGGGGCTGCCCGCATTCCGTGGCTTATGGCCACTTCCCCCATCTTCAGAGCCCGAAGCAGTGGGTCAAGTCCTGCTCACATAGCATCACTCTGATCTTCTGTGGTTACATCTCTCTCCTGCCTCCCTCTTCCACCTTTAAGGACCCTTTGATAACACTGCACCCACCTGGATAATCCAGGATCCTCTCCCCAGTTGAAAGTCAGCTGATTAGCAACCTTAATTCCAACTGCAACTTTAATCCCCTTTTGCCAGGTAACCTAATATATTCACAGATTCCAGGGATTAGGATGGATGTCTTTGGGGGTGGGGGGGAGGCATTATTCTGTTTACCTCACTCACTCATCCACTCATCAGTAACAAATATTTATTCATGGTACGCACTGTGTGTCAGGTTTGGGGTCACAGCAGTGACAAAACAGATAAAAACCCCTCCGTTACAGCTCCACCTGTCCTCACCATGAAGCTCAGCAGCTTCATCTCCTTCGTGGTGCCCCGTGCCCTCGAAATCCCGACGTCCTGGGCTCTGGAAGGTGCCAGCAAAGAAAGAGCTAAACAGGCAGCCTGCCCCTTCAGACCCCCGTGGCATGCCTTATGCAGGAACCCCCTCAGTGCCAGAGTGGCTGGCAGTGTCCGAAGAAGCAGAAATGCTGTCCTGGGTATTGTGGCATCAAATGCTTGGATCCTGTAGACCCATCGAAGCTGGTTAAGGTCAATCCTGGGAAGTGTCCAGCGGTCACTGGCCAGTGTAAGAGGCCCAACCCCATAAACCAAGGCTCCCTAACCCCTGGGCCACCCTGCTAGGAACCGGGCCGCACAGCAGGAGGTGAGCGGCGGGCGAGCGAGCGAAGCTTCATCTGCTGCCCCCCTCACCCCCCCCCCATCGCTCTCATCACCTCCTGAACCGTCCCTCCCGCCCCCCCGTCTGTGGAAAAACTGTCTTCCACGAAACCAGTCCCTGGTGCCAAAAAGGTTGGGGACCGCTGCTAAATGACTGCCTGAATGACAGCCAATGCCTGAACACCTCAAGTGCTGCAGGAGCTGTTGTGGGAGTTCATGTGTGGGCCAGTAAAAGGATTATTCTTACCAGTTCACTGAGATGAGAATTTCCTGGTCTGTGTGGTCTGGGGATTCCTTTTTCCCCCAAGATGGGGAAAAATGAGGGTACCTTGATGAAGGTGTGGCTTCATGACCAATACCTCCTTGAGGGTGGCCTGCTTTATCTATGTATCCCCAGCATCCAACGTGAGGCTTAGCCCACAATAGGAAATGTGTGTTGATTAGTAATAAATAAATGTAGAAAGTTTTTTTTAAAAAAAACAAACCACTGCCCTTGCAGAGCTTCCATTCTAACAAAGGGAGATAGAAAATCAATAAGATTCTTTTTGCATTTTTCTTATAAGTAAATTTCATAGTGTTTCAGAGAGTGATGGACTCGTGCAGAAAAACAGAGCAGAGGAGGGGATTGGGAAGCTGGTACAGGGCAGAAGCGATTTTAGATAGGGGTAGGGGTTAGGGAGAGCCTCGCTGAGAAGGTGAATTGGAGCAGCGACCAAAGGAGAGGAAGGGCGCCCTGCAGGGAGGTCTGGGAAGGGCATTCCAGGCGGAAGGAACAGCACTGCAGAGGCGGCAGTGCGTCTGCGGGTCTGAGGGGCAGCTGAGGGACCAGCGCGCTGGAGTGGAGGTAATGAGGGGCGAGGGAAGAGGTGAGGCCAGGAGTTAGTGATGGGGCCAGGTTGGGCGGTCCGCTGTGAGGACTGCGGCTTCGCCTCAAGTGAGGTGGGAAGGGTGGGAGCAGCAACGGGCTCGGACTTGGGTTCTGTGTCGCTCTCCTAGGGCTGCTGTAACAAATTACCACAAACTGCTTGGCAACAGAAATGTATTCTCTCACCGTTCAGGAGGCCAAAAGTCTGCAATCCGGGTGCAGCAGGGCCCTGATCCCTCGGAAGGTTGTAGAGGAGGCTCCTTCTTGCCTCTTCCAGCTTCTCGGGGCTCCAGGAGTTCCTAGGCTGATAGTTGCATCCCTCCAATCTCTGCTTTCGTCTTCACATCATCTTCTCATCATCTTCTCTCTGGGTCTCTGTGTTCTTTCCTGTCTCTTTTAAGGACACTCTCATTGGATTCAGGGCCCACCCTAATCCAGGAGGATCTCATCCCCGTCCTTACCTTGATTACATCTGCAAAGACCCTCTTTCCAAATAAGGTCACATTCTAAGGCTCTGGGTGGACATGAATTGGGGGTGAGGGGGACACAACTCATCCCACTCTGGGTTCTCGCGGGATCTGCCGTGTGGAGAGTGCTCTGTAGGCAGACAAGGGCTGGATGCAGGGAGTCCAGGAGAGGAGGGGCATGACTCCGCGGTGAAGGGGAGGGGTGGTGAAAATCACCACCGTAGAGCAGCCCTGTCCTGACTCAGGCTGGGAGACCCTGTGGCTCCTGTGGCCCTGGGCTGGAGGGTCAAAGGTCAGGGAAGGGCCTCCTCCATCCCCTGCCATGCAGGAGAGCGTCTCACATTTACAGTGGGACAGATCGGTCATTGCTTCTGCCCACATGAATGCTCCTGGGACAAATCTGCTAAGACCAGAAGAAATCCTGAGGTGTTGTGTGTGTGTGTGTGTGTGCGCGCGTGTGTGTATTTATTGTGGTAAAAAACACATAACATAAAATTTACCATCATAATTATTTTTAAGTGTACAGTATAGTAGTGTTAACTGTATGCACACTTTTGTGCAACAGATCTGCAGAATTTTTTCACCTTACCAAACTGAAAGTATATCCATCAAACAACAAAGCCCCATTTTCCCCTCCTCCCATCCCATGGTGGCTACAATTCTGCTTCCTGTTTCTAAGAGTCTGACTACTTTAGATACCTCTTAGAAGTAAAATCATGCAGTATCTGTCTCCTGAGAGGCCTTTTTAAAGAACAAAATAGACTTCTAGAAACCGAAGGGCAGGTATGGACAAAAGCTCTGTAGCAGTGAGTACCAAACATTTCTGCCGTGGACCAGGTGTGGGCTTACCATGACTCACAAGCCCAAACCTTCCCACCACCTGTCTTTGTGTATAGCCCAGGAGCTCAGAGTGATTTTTTTCACACATTCAGACGTCTGAGGGAAGATACTGAGAGAAGAAGAATATTTCATGACACATGAAAATGATATTAAAGTCAAATTTCAGTGTCCACACATAAAGTTTTATTTGCCCACCGCCCCTTTTATTCATTCACGTGTTGCTTGTGGCTGCTTTCACTCTATAGGGGCAGAGTTGAGTAGCTGCAGCAGAGACCATACAGCCAAAGCAGAAAACATTTTACTATCTTTACTAACCTTTACAGAAAAGGTTTTCCTGTCCCCCAATCTAGACCCACAGAGAGATTATATTATAACACTATTATAATATGGTGTTATATTTTAACACTATAATATCACACTATATAATATAGTGTTATATTTTAACACTATTCAGGCACTCACGCTTAAGCATGGTGACCTGGATATACACACAATTGAAAGGAAGTATCAGCAAAATAAGTCACGCCTCCCACACCTGAGATAGATCCAGCATTTCCAGTTCTTTTCTCTTCTCTTGAGGCAGGGGTCCTCTAGTGATAAAGCATACGAATTGTGGAACCAACCTGCTGGGGTTCAAATCCTGGTTTTGCTGTTAGCTGTGTGACCATGGGATATTGTTTAACCTCTCTGTGCTTCAGCTTTTTCATCTCTGAAATGGGGAGAGTATTTCCTGGGGTTGTTGTGAAGATTAAATGCCTAAATAGATGTGCAACATTTAGCTGTGTGTGGCGCAGATGGTACACCAGACAAGTGTTGGCCATTTTAAGCACCAAAGTTCATCTCTTCTACAGCGGTGGCTCCATCTCTAGATTCATCTGGCCCATCAGTGGGTCTGCCCGATTTGTAAATACTGTTCCACAGAGTGTTACCGAGTTCAACTTCATACTGTTCACTGCACAACAGGCCACAAAATCGAGAGACAGTTGTTGAGGCAAGGAATAGTGACTTTATTTGGAAAGCCAGCAGACTGAGAAGATGGTGGACTAGTGTCCCAAAGAACCATCTTACCCGAGTTAGAATTCGGGCTTCTTTCATACTAAAAGGAGAGAGGGTGTGGCTAGTTGTTGCAAACTTCTTGGTGTCAGAATCCTTTGTTCTTGCAGCCATCCCTGTAGGTCAGGTCATGATGTTTCTGTAAAACACCTCCAACAAAACAAATGTTATTCTTTGCTCTGCAACTTTTTATCTCTGTATGAATGGAAAAGGGTTACACCTTTAAAGGTCAGAGCCCGGAGAATGGGCTGTCCTGTATATTTCAGGCTATCTGCAGCATTCTTAACTTGTAGCAAAAGTAATAGAATACAAAGGTTAAAGTGAAAGAAACAGATCCAAGAAGGAGTCTGATTTGTTCTTCCCTATTACGAGAGTAGTGGAAACATTGTGGTCTTTGAAGAATGCTATAATATGCTTGGGTTAGAACCCATCTCCTCTCTGCCTCTTCCTGAAAGGGGGATTTGGGGCAGCTTCCTTCCACAATCTGAGGCTCTGTTTTCTTTCTGTTCTGTAGAATGGAGATAGTATCTTACCCTGTAGAGCTGACCTGACAACTAGTGGAAAATACAGAGTCAGGGGCTCAGCTCCTGGCCTGGCCTTCAGAGACACTCAGCACATGCAGCCACCACTGTTTTTTTCATTCCTGTTTCTGTTACAAACTCTGTCTTCACACAATAAAAACCACCCCCATATAGCAGTAACTGTTTTCAGTGCACTACAGGGTTAACAGCACCAGTACCAACAGATAGGTGGTGAAACTAGCCTCATAGGACAGAGAAGGTTACTAAGGCACAGAGATGTTAAGCGAGTTCCTTGAAATCACGCAGCTAGGAAGTAGTGGGGCTTGGGTCTGAACTCAGCCTTTCTGGTCAAGGTGCATTGCTGTTACCACTGTGTTGAACTGTCAGTAGAAATGGGAGGGTGGGGGTGGGGGTGGGGGGAGGAGGCAGAAAGAGGGAAAGGAGATCCAGAGGCTTATCACTGAATAGCACGTGTTCGGTTAACCCTTGGCGTGCCAAACTGTGTGCTCAGAGCTGCAGGGGACCAGAAGCACCCCTGGGGCTCCTGCAGGTAAGCAGCTTAGGCCTGGCTGTAAGCATAAACCACTCCCCTCAAGGAAGTTAGATAACCAGCAGGTGGGCATCACACCCCCTGGCCTGCTGGAGCCAGACCAGGAGTTCAGCTGTCACCTCTACCCCTGGGAGTTAAACTCTGCCAACAAAATTGCTTTTGCTTCTCCAGTGTTTAAAGGACCCTCTGATCTTCAAGATGTCCAGAAACTTTGGAAACTCTGACCCACCAGAAAATACCTCCCATGCCCTTTCCTTTCATGATATATTAATTACATTTTATGAATAGTTAATACATGCACATAGTACAGAGGTAGCAATTATATCTTCCTCCTGCCCCTGTCCCACTGCCACCCATGACTCTTCCCCAGAAGCAACCCCTGTCACCAGTTCTTGGGTATCCTTCCAGAGATAGTTTGTGCATGTCACATTTGACAATTTTTATACAAATGATGAAAATCCAACCCTAAACCAACCAGGACTCATAGCCTTTCAGCTACTGCCTGCGGCTCACTCTGGTGTGTTCTTCTCATCATCAGCTTGCAGTGTCAAGTTCTGGATTCTGTCAGAGAGAACTGGACAGATCAAGGAAGCCATTGGTGAATTTCATTTGGTAAACATCTGAGGCTTTGTTTGGCCTCAGTGGGAAAGCCTGTGGGGATCAATTAGTGATGTCTGCTGTGATCCTGCGAGGGGGATTTATAGGGTGGATGTGCAGATTTTTGTCCCTTGGTCCAGAAGGTGTTTCCTAAACTTCAGGCACTCGATACCTTATTCATGATTTTGTCACCTGTATTGTTATTTGTTGGTTTTTTTTTTTAATTTATAGACTTCTTTTGGCTTAAAATAAATTCATTTTAAAAGGTAAATTTATAGCATTACCTTAAGTGAAAAGCCAGTATTGTTTGCCATAAATGGAAAGAACTGGTAAAAATAAGTTCACTGAAAATAAAACAGTATTATTAAATCCTAGCCAAGGCTCTGAACCTCTTAACTAAAAAGAGAGATTAGTGAGTATTAGAGATTTCTGCTTGACCTATTAATAATTAATATTTATTTAATACTATGTTCCAGGTGCTACCTCATTAACCATTCACAACTACTGTATAAAATAGAAATTGTCATGTCTGTTTTATAGAAGAGGAAACTGAGGCACAGAGAGGGCCAATAACATGTTCAAAGTCACTCAGCTAATGAGTAGTGAAGCCAGGATTTGGACCCACCCAAGCAGTCTAGTTCCAGAGTCCAAGCTCTTAACCTCTGAGCTAGGCTGCCTATGAGATAGATTAAAAGAGAATTAAGGGCCTCCCTGGTGACGCAGTGGTTGAGAGTCCACCTGCTGATGCAGGGGACATGGGTTCGTGCCCCGGTCTGGGAAGATCCCACATGCCGCGGAGCGGCTGGGCCCGTGAGCCATGGCCGCTGAGCCTGCGCGTCCAGAGCCTGTGCTCTGCAACGGGAGAGGCCACAACAGTGAGAGGCCCGCGTACCACAAAAAAAAAAAAAGAGAGAGAGAGAATTAAAAAGGGATTCATCCAGAATTATCTTTTGTACACCCACTAGGGATTTCTGTCACACTCTGGGACCTCTAGACTAGTAAAAGAAGCAAAACTAGACTTAGGACAGAAGTCTGGGTTCCAATCCTATTTCTGTTACTAATTCATATATGACCCTGGTCATTCAGTCTTTGATCTTCTATTTTCCTATCTGTAAAGTACAAGGGTTGGGCTATATTTGAGCTACTAGATGGCAAGAACCATCTCTTAATCTCATAGGACCCATGGCATCTGGCACACATTTTCAGTTAGAGTTCATTCAACCAGAAGCAACAGAAAACCCAATGTCCCAGCTTCCCTCGGTCTGTCTGCCCTGTTGTCCTTAACCTCTAGCTTTCATCCTCATTCTTGTCACCTAATAGTCACCAAATGGCTGCTTCACCTCCAGCCCTCACCTCCACATTCCAGGCATGCAGAAGGAAGAATCAAGAAGGAGCAAAGCCATGATCAGGAAAGCTGAAGTTTTCAGGTCTTGCTGTATTGGCTGGATTTGTGTCATATGGCCACCCTTGACTGCAGGGGAGGCTAGAGAAGTAATTATTTTTACCTGGGTGCATTGCTACTCCAGGTGGCTTCTCTTAACAAGAATGAAGAGGAAATGGATATTGGGTAGGCAACCATTAGGTGACTATAAATGCTCAAAAATAAAAGGAAGAAGGGGAGGATTAATCCCTCAGACCCCTCCCAGCTCTACAGAGCTATGATAAAAGAATGTTCATCCTTCTCCCTCCTAAGGAGTTCAGTGCCCAACAGCATGAATGCTATATTTTTCCATAAATGGGCTTCTCTGTGAACTTCTACATGTTGAGGCCACTTTTGTTTTTACTGGCAAACTTATTCCAGGGGAACGAAAGTTCACCACACTGCAGATGTATATTTAAGTACGACAGGAGGCATAGGCAGGGGACCCATGGAAAGGGAATGTTTTAAAAGGGGGAGGCAGATGTTCAGCCTGGGAAGGTCACATAGATGTCTCAGGAAGAAAGTGTCAGGTGCCTTCCAGCTATAGCCGGGGACAGGAAGTGGCCTTGGAGCCAGTCTTACTTCTTCCCAGGTGCCCGTGGTCACGAGCATAGACCACATTTTTCACGTAGCCTGCCAGCACCCTTCCTACAGTGCTTCACTCGTAAGGCAGTTTCTCCGTTTATTTATGACCTGGTCCGACTTAGCATTTTTCCCATCACTTTCTAGCTAGGTGACCTTGCTCAAGTTCCTTAACCTCTGTGTTCCACAGTATTCTCATCTGTATAATGGGCTTATGATGATACCCCCAGTTCATAGAATTATTATGAGGAGTAAATGAATTAATACATATAAAGCCTCACAGAGACTCTCCTGGCACATAATAAGCTCTGAATTAAGGTTATTGTATCATCATCATCATCACCATTATTATCCCACATGAAAGGGTTAACAGACATTGACACCTTCTCAGTTTGGGCACCTTTTGAGTAATTATCTCATTTTTGCAATGGTCCAGAGGGATAGTTCAACATTATGAGATTTGGGATCCCAATGAAGTTGTCCAGAGACAGAAAATCCTTTTAACCACAAACCTAAATCTGTTTTTGGAGAGAAGGCTTTGGAAAGGTATTCATGGGCTTGGTTGATGTCGACCAGAGCTGGGCACTGTTTATCAGCGTCTCCCTTCCCATCAGGGCTCTGCTCTTGGTTTTACACAACCCCAGATGGTAGCCTTCACATCAAAGTCATCGCAGACTTACATAGTCAGCAGGACCATTTTCAACATGCAGTGTTAATGTGTCTTGAAGAAGTGAAGGGCCTTCTTCTAATGGGGCTGCTTCGCATATGCTTGTGTCCACACTTCCAAAAAGCCATGGATCCCCATAAACACTTCTTAGGTTTATTCATTCATTCATCAAATGTTTGTTGACACCTACATGTGCTGGGCATGGTTCCAGGCACTTGAGATGCTTCAGGGAACAAAATAGCTAAAAATCTATTTTTGTGGTGGGAAAGACAGACAAAAACCAACATAGGAAATAGAACAAATAAGTACATTTTGTTGTAGTGTGATAAATACTATGAACGAAGAACCGAGTCGGGTTTCCATCTGCACCTTTCCATCGGGCTAGGTCTGACCAAGAAGGTGACATTGAGTAGTTGGTTCATTCAGCCAACGAGTATTTGTAGAACTGCTATGACAACCCTTTCATTCCTTCACTCAATAAATATTAATCGAGGGCATGCTGTGTACCAGACACCATGCTGGGTGCTTAACTAACATTCTGTCATTGAATCTCACAAAAATCTCATGAAGTAAGTACTAATATTTCTCGCATTTTGTAAATGAGCAAATTGAGTCCCAGAGAGGCAAAGTGAGCTGCCCAAGGTCACACAGCCAGGGAGCGGCAGAACCTGGTTCTGAATCCAGGTCTGAGAACCTCCCAAATGCACACTTCCTACCACTCAAATATACTAAAAAAATAATCACACGAATTAAATGATTGCAATGTGACTGTTGCTATGAAAGAAGAGTACAAGAGGCTTTGAGGAGCTGTCACTGGACCTGGGGAAATAGAAAGAAAAATGAAACAGTTCCTGTGTATGGACTGGCTATTGCTATGTAACAAACCACCCCCAAAATCAGTGGCTTAAAACAGCAGCAGTGTTATTTCTCACAATTCTTGGGTTGATTGGGCTCAGCTGGCTGGTTTTTCTGCTCCTCCTGGTGTTGCCTGGGGTCACCATGGTCTCACCTTCAGCTGACATGTCCAAGAGAGCCATACCTTCTCATCTGGCAGTTGGTGCTGCTCTAGGCTGGGCCCCTTGCTTCTCCCCAACATGAGCCTCTCTTCCTCCAGGTGTCTAGTCAGCTTCCTTACAGCAGGGCGGCTGGGTTCCAAGAAAATGAAGACAGAAACTGCCATTTCTCTTAAGGCCTGAGCTTGGAAGTTCCAAAACATGACTCTGCCACATGTTATTGTTGGTCAGAGTAAGTCACAAGGCCAGTCTAGATTCACGGGGAGGGGAAAGAGGCCCCACCACCAGACAGAAGAAACAGCATCTACATACAAGATTTGAGGAATTCTTAGCAGCCATATTTGAAGGCATCCTACCACGTTCTGTCTTAAAAACTTCTTACAAGTTTCCAGAGTAGCTGGAATGCAGCGTTCCCATGGATTTCTCATTGGAAGGAACTTTTGTCTGGGGCCGCACCTATCCTTTTCCTCAGCTTCTTTTCCTAAACACCTACGTAAGAAATGGAATTATTGTCGGACCAAGAGAACTTCTATCAGAAAATTGGTAGGACCCTGTCTTTGAGAGTTTTGTTTGACATCAGTGGTGTATGAGGGTTTGGGAATAGCATTGGGGTGTATGCTCAGCTGCTGTAATAAAGACCAAAATTAAAAATGGTTAAACAGGATGGCAGTTTATATCTCTCCTACATAACAGTCTGGGTGTAAGCAGCTCTGTAGAGTTCGACACCCAGACCCCTTCCCTCTTGTTGCTCCGCAGTCCCTAGTTGCTCCCCTCTTCCACGTGACCCAGGTTGGCTCACACCAAGCTTAGCCCAGCCAGAGGGAAGGGGGACGAGTGGAACAATAGGGCCACACCTTCTTTTTAAGAGCACAACATAGGTTTTGCACATCACACATCTACTCACGTGATGTTGGCCAGCTCTTAGGCACTTGGCCACACCTAGCTGCAGGGGAAGTTGGGAGATGTCAGGACGGCCATGGGCCCCGCTCAAGCCTGCAAGCTTTGTCCCTGTGAGAGAGAAGGAAGGGATAAACATTGGGGGCCGTCATCAGGCTCTGACACCTGGGGCTGATGAGGGGAACCAGCATGTGGATATGCCCAAGGACGACAGTGACTTGAGTCTGTCATCATCTCTGCACAGAGCAGTCGTCTACGGCTGCCCACTGGAATTCCCAGCCCTCTCTTGGTATAAACGTCCAGTGTGTGAGCTTTGATGGAAGGCTGGTGTTGTGTGTGGATGGGATCCAAGCCCTCCCAGCCAAGTGTGGAAGTTAGTGCTGATCTGCTTTTTCTGGACCAGTCATTTCATCTGCTCCGAATGTGTCGCCAAGTGGCTGCAGCCACAAACAGCCCAGCCCAGGGCCAGCCCTGGGCCAGGTTTATCACTGTAAAATGTGCCACTGCTTAAGTGCAGACTGGTAAGGCTTCAGTTCAGGAGTTCAGCAGCGGGCTTCCCTGGTGGCGCAGTGGTTAAGAATCCGCCTGCCAATACGGGGGACACGGGTTCGATCCCTGGTCTGGGAAGATCCCACGTGCCGTGGAGCACCTCAGCCTGTGTGCCACAACTACTGAGCCTGCGCTCTAGAGCCCGCAAGCCACAACTACTGAGCCCACATGCCATGACTACTGAAGCCTGCGTGCCTAGAGCCTGTGCTCCACAGCAAGAGAAGCCACTGCAATGAGAAGACTGCATACCACAACAAAGAGTAGCCTCTGCTTGCTGCAACTAGAGAAAGTCTGCACACCGCAACAAAGACCCAACACAGCCAAAAATAAATAAATAAATTTAATTTAAAAAAAAAAAAAGAGTTCAGCAGCTTGGTGTGTTCCTCAAGGAAGCTCCGACAGATTTGAGCTGCCGCATGGAAATACGGAACAAGCACAGGCTCCTAGTGGAGCTAGCTTGCCACTTACCAGCTGTGCAACCTTAAATCTGTTAATTAACTTCCCTGAGCTTCACTTTCCTTACTTTTGAGATGGTCGCGGTGGGGTATGATATCTACTTCCTCCAGGTTATTGTGAAAACAAAACTTAGATAACATTGGGGTACCTTGTCCCTTTCTCTAAAATTTTGTCTATTTTGTGTATTTCTCAAAGAATATGATTTTTCTGTTTTTGAAGCCTAAATGTTATATTTAATCCGCTTGAATATCCACTTAGACTTTAAGATTCTTAAGGGCAGCGGCTGTGTCTTACTCCTCATTTTATCCTCAGTGAGTAATTACAAGGTGTGCATGCATGGATGAATGAATGGTATGAGGCTTCTGGTCCAGGGGCAGCAAACACAAATGGCCATAGGAAGAGGGCAGGTCACACAAGTGAGTAAAGTGGACTGAGCCGAAGAGAAATTGGGTGACCTCTGCTGCAGTTTTCTCTCTCTTATTTTTGTTAGAGACACGAGTACTATGTTAGTGTCCCATTGGTGCTACAACAAATTACCACAAATTTAGTGGCTTAAAACAACACAGGGACTTCACTGGTGGCTCAGTGGTTAAGAATCCTCCTGCCAATGCAGGGGACACGGGTTCGATCCCTGGTCCGGGAAGATCCCACATGCCACGGAGCAGCTAAGCCCATGCACCACAACTACTGATCCTGCGCTCTAGAGTCCGCAAGCCACGACTACTGAGCCCGCGTGCTGCAACTACTGAAGCCCGCGTGCCTAGAGCCCATGCTCCGCGACAAGAGAAGCCACCGCAATGAGAAGCCCGCGCACCACAACGAAGAGTAGCCCCCGCTCTCCGCAACTAGAGAAAGCCCGCGTGCAGCAGCGAAGACCCAATGCAGCCAAAAAATAAGTAAATAAATTTTAAAAAGAAAAAAAAAAACACAAATTCTTTATCTTTTTGTCTTGAAGGTCAGAATTTTTAAATCCTCTTGGAGGCTCCAGGGGAGAAAACATTCCGTTGCCTTTTCCAACTTCTTGAGGCTGCTCACATTCCTTGGCTGGTGCCTCCTTACTCCATCTTCAAATTATATCCCTTCAGCCTCTGCTTCCATGGTTTTATCTCCTCCCTCACTCAGACCTTCCTGCCTCCCTCTCATTAAGACCCTTGTGATTACATTGGGCTCACTTGGCTAATCCAGGATCATCTCTGCATCTTAAGATCCTACATCACATCGGAAAAGTCCCTTTTGCCACATTAAGTAACTTATTCACAGGTTCTGGGACTTAGGACATAGACATCTTTGGGGACCATGTTTCAACCAACCACAGATACATAGAAACTTTTTTTTAACTGTAGGAAAGATATCAAGCCAAGGATGATAGGATTTATCCTTAGTGGTGGGGAGGCAATAGGGAGGGGAGGGGAGTATGGTTCCATGGAGAACACATGCTCCATCTAAAAGAGGCAGACACTACTCATTTGTAGTGTGAGACTGCATGGCAGAAAGTAGACCCATTTTTCCAGAGCCCCCCCCTCACTTTGTTGCTCAAACAGAAGTGCAAAATCTGGATTTTTATATGAAATTACTAACTTGTGTTAGTTTTCAAAATATTATGCAGCAGTTGCCTGGCACATATTATGAAATGTCCAGGTTGATAAGCTGACAGAGGACACTGAATTGCTGTACTTGTTTCACCCCATTCTCTCCCAACAAAAGAGAAATAGCAGAAGTGAGAACGATAAGATTAATGATACTAACAGTGAATGACATTTGTTCCAGCATTTCCGTACCAGATCCAGTTCTCAACACAGTGCATGTATTAATTCATTTAATATTCATGATGACCCTGTAAGGTGGATATTATCTTCGATACCCATTTTACAGATGGAGAAATTGAGGCACAGAGGAGTTACTTAATTTGCACAGGGTCACCTAGCCAGTAAGTAGCAGATTCAAACTCTCAGAATCTGTTCTTTTTCTTTTTTTAACTTTTTCTTTTAAAGTGAGTTTAGACTTACAGAAAAGTTGCAAAAATAGGACAGTGAGTTCCCATGTACCCTTCACCCAGCTTCCCCTAATGTGAGTCTTCCAGAACCATAGTTCGGTGATCAAAACCAGGAAATTAACAGGGGCACCGTGCTTTTAAGTGCACTACTAACCTTATTTGAAATTTACCAGTTTTTCCACAAAGGGCCGTTTTCTGTTCCAGGATCCCAGATCGCATTTAGTTATTTGGTCTCTCCTGGTCCCCAATCTGCAACAGACCTCCAGTCTTTGACACTTTGATGAATACCCATTAGGCATTTTTGTCAAATGTCCCTCAATTGGGTTTGTCTAATATTTTCTCAAGGTTAGATTGCTGTTGTGCATTTGGGACAAGGAGACCACACGCGTGAGTGATGTTGTACCCTTAGTGCATCGTATCAGGGCTACAGGATATCAGTCTTTCTTATTACCCATGATGTTAACTTTGATCAGCAGAGTCCATGACCTATAACCCTTTGGTTTAAATGCTTTCCTTGTGTAGAGAGAAGGGAAAATATAAAATAAACACAAAATATGCAGCGGGACTCGTCAGCAGGCCTCATCCATCCCTTGGGCTGACCTAATACGTAGGGTGTGGTTTGTGTGTGTGAACGCCCCTCTGAGTTTTAAGACAGACTTAAAAACACCCACTAGTGATGGCGGGAGTGGGGTAGAATGACACCCAAATTCGGGGACTTAGGAAATAATTGAAGCTACAAAGATTGGAACTGCTGTCCAGAGAACGGGAAATAAATCCAGCAGAGATGAAAGCCAAGGTCCGCAGCTGCTCGGACCATCAAATCTTTAAAAGCCACGTGAGGTTTTAGGGCAAGGAGTGAATTATGGCTCTTAGGACCCAGGACAAGTCGGCTTTGATCTAAAAGTGGGAGACATCTTAAGGAAAGCTATGGCCTTTGCGTAAGGTATTCCCACATCCTCCTGGGGTACCTTAGATGGACCCACTTGGAATTTACAGGTCTGCGGAAGGAACCTTATTCCTAACGGTAAACACTAAAGAGAGGCAGCTTTGTAAGCAGAGGAGTGGAGCATTCAGAGAAAGCAAGCCCAGTACTTCTGTGAAGGGTACCTGAGAAGGATGCACCATTTAACGAGGCTCTTTGCCCCATCAAGTCGGACAGATGTAGGATTTGTGAGCTTATGAGGCATTCGAGGATCGCCGTGGGAGGTGGTTTTGGGGAGCACTTGACCTCTCTATTTGAAAAAGTATCAATTTGGAGAAGGTTGTCTTTACTGCCAGGAAACTTTAGACCAGGGGCCGTACTGTGGCTTTTGGATGGCCACCCTGTCACGAACCAGATGTTGGCCTCTGTTTGCCCCAGGGAGAGCCCCTGGCCTCCAGCAGACTTTCGCCTGCTTTCTGAGTGCTGGCTGCCAGGGATTTATAAACACGCGTTCTGCGGGGCTTCACCATGGCAGCCTGGCCACAGCGCGTGCGGCTGGCATCACAAGACATGATCAAAACAGCCCAGCAGGCAGCCATCTGCTGTCGGGGAATCAGAACTCTGTGTAGCAGGTACGACTGGAAGGAAGAGGAGGGAAAGGAATTTTTAGCTTGGTGGAATCAATCACCCACTAAAACTATTAATGCACCTTCCAGGGGGATGGAAATTCCAGCAAGTTGGAGGTGGGAGCACGTTGAGGTGGAGAACAGCAGCCTCCAGAGTCAGACAGTCCTGAGTTTGAGTCCCAGCTCTGCCACTTATAATCTCTTGAGTTATAAACTGTGAGTAGCTCAACCTCTCTGGGCTTGGCTCTCTCACCTCCCGCAAGTCTTTACGAAAATGCGGAGCCTTCCCTGACCACCCAACCTGTACCCCAGCGTTCCCTAGTTCCCATCCTTGCTTTGGCTGTCTCTAGCTCCTGTCACCATCTAACATATTATTTCACACGCTTATTCACTTTCAGCCCCTCCTCACTAGGAGGACAGCTCCACGGAGGCAGTGGTTTCCATCATCTTGTCCGTTGCTGTGTCCTTAGTGCTTAGGGCAGACTGGCATATAATAGGTGCTCAGTAAACATTGGTGAAATGATTGAAAAGAGGTCACATAGAGCCTACGCTGTTCTGTTCTCCTTGTCAGAAGGGGGATAAACTAGGATAATCACAGTGAGGGTCCTAGCATATTTCCTGGCACATAGTACATGCTCAGTAATCAGAAAGTTATCAGTCAGTTTATTAATTTTTTAAATTCATTCAATAAATAACCATTGAATGTTTGTAATGTGTCACGTAGGGCGCTAGGAGCTAAAAATAGTGCCAAAAACAAAACAGACTTTTTTTTTTTCAAAAATTATTTCCAGAGAGCCCGTCATATACCACCTACTCTTCTAGAAACCGAGCATAATACGGTGAATAAAAGACAAAGTCCCTGCACTCAGGGAGCTTACATCCAAGTGGGGATGAGATAAACAATAAATGTGTGTCTAAAAGCGTAAGATGATTTCAGAGGCTGTCAGTGCTACTGAAAGAAAACAATCAAAACCAGGGTAACGTGTAAGGGGTGGCTGGAGTGGTGGGCTGGTGGGGACTGCTCTAGCTGGCATGGTCATGGAGTGTCATTTCAGAGCTGGCACCTGACTGAGGAGGCAGCCAGCCATGGGGAGGGGTCAGGGCTTCCAGCTGTGGTCCCTGGTCTGGTAACATCGGCCTCACCCGGAAGAGGGTTAGAAATCTCAGGTCTCACCCAGAGCCTGCCGAATCCACTTTTTAACGGGATCTCTAGATGATTCCTGTGCCCAGTAACATTTGGGGTGCGAGAAGGTATTCCAGGCAGAGGGACGGGCAAACGCAGACATCCTAAAATGATGTTCTAGTTGGCCAGGTGGCTGGAGAGAGGCAAAGCGGGGGTATCCTGGTTTGCTAGGGTTGCAGTACAAAGTGCCACAAACTGGGTGGTTTAAAACAACAGAAATTTATTCCCTCACGATTCTGGAGGCCAGAAGTCCAATATCAAGGTGTTTGCAGGGTTGGTTCCCTCTGGAGGCTCTGAGGGAGAATCTGTTCCTTGCCCTTCTCCCAGCTTCTGGTGGTGGCCAGCAATCCTGGCCTTCCTTGGCTTACTGGAGACTCATCACTCCGGTCTCTGCCTCTGTCTTCACAGGGCCTTTTTCCCTCTGCAGGTCTGTGTCCACATTTCTGTCTTCTCATGAGGATACCAGTCATTGGATCAGGGCCCACCCTAATCCAGGATGACCTCATCTTAGCTTGATTACATTTGCAAAGACCCTGTTTCCAAATAAGGTCACATTCATAGGTCCTGGGGCTAGGACTTGAATCGGTCTTTTCGGGGGACACAGTTCAACCCACAACAGGGCAGAAAGGTGGAGCGCAGTGAGGTCAGAGACGAGGCGGGTCACAGAAGGCCCGTGGACATGTTGGAGGGTTATAAATACAAGGGGAAGCCAGGGAGGCTGTACTGATCTGGAAAAGAGCAGCTTTGTGGATAAGGAATTGAACCAGGGTCAGGGTAGATGCAGGAAAATCAATGAAGAAATTACGCATACCCTGGGCAAAGAGATGATAGAGGCATGGAGGTGGTGGTGGTGAAGATGGAGAAAAATGGATAGACTTGCAGGGTATTCTAGAGGCCCTATTCACAGAAATTAACGTTGGTATTTAGATCTATGAGGGGGGAGAGCATCAGAGATGATGATTCAGTCATTCAGCTGTTCTTTCAACAGACATTTTTTACATATCTAGTCAGTGAAAAATGGGTATGTTATCTCTTTTTGGAGGAGGGCAGTCATGTAAATGCCAGGTGCCCTCATGGTGACCAAGTGGCTGCAGCAGCTCCAGCCTTTTTAACATACAACATCTTGAGATTCCTTGTCATTTGGACCTGCTTAGTTCGCTTGCCACTCCCCTAAAACAATCATTGTGCTCAGGGGAATGTGATGCACTAATTGGTCCAAGCTGGGTCACATACTCCATTCCTGCCAGATTTCCGCCAGGGCAATATAAGGCATGTCTAACCTTAGTGCCTTCCCTAGGCACTTGATAACTGTGAAAATTTCTCTCCCACAATATAACATGTTTCAGAATCTCTGATCTTTATGGGTTACCATTCTCAAGAATCTCTCCAGAGATTCTTGGCAGTAAGAATAATGCGTTTGGTCTTGGGATCCATTGTGACCCCCCTGATCTGTTTCCACCACACTGAGTGTAGAAGTCACACAGTCAGTCCTTTCCCGTGTTGTACCAGATCATGCCACTCCCCTGCTTGAAAGCCCCTCTGGGGTTTCCCGTTGCAATCAGAAATAAATGCCAGTGCCTTGCTGTAACTACCCCCTGCCAAGCCTAGCCTGATTCAGCCCCTGAAGACCCTTTCTGACATCGTCGTGCAGACTGCCCCCCAATCCTCTCCATTTCGCTCACACTGGCTTTCTTTTTGTTCTTCCTACCTCAGGGCCTTTACATTTTGCTGTTGCCCCCAACCCGGAGTGCTCTTTCCCCAGCCCCTCACGTGGATGGCTCTTTCTCATCCATATAGCTTCTGCTCAACTGCCACCTCCTGTAAGAGGCCCTCCAGCTTTATCAATCTTCTACGTAACTGAAATTAACAAATATCAACGTTTCGTCTAGCGTGTGCTCGGAATAGCCTCACGATTCTGCATCTTGCCATTTGTCACCTAGCACTGCCTGTTGGACATCTTCCCACACCGGCACATGTGGATCTGCATGTGATCGCTTTCTCCTCATAGCATCATTACCCTTCTTGGCCCCCTTCTCCCCATTATTTTGACTCGTGTGGCAGAGACGCAGTGACAGGACAGCCTATCTGAAATGGCATTCTCAGGAATGTGGGTTGTTTTATTACCAGTTAAATATGCTTTATGCTACCTGTGAATGAGGCCATTGTGACATTTAGCAACTGATTTGATTAAACACAGATGTGGGCCGGACTCCATGTGGAGCCAAGATGCAGGAGGACAGTCGCTGGGGGCGTGTTTGGATTTTTTAAGATGGCAGAATGGGCTGGCCGACACAGCGTCAGCAAGATGGACACGGGAGCCTCTCTTCTTGGCATATGGATCACGTGTGGGTCTCAGAGCTGGGAGCTCGATCTGGGTCCCCCCCAAAATCCTCTGTTTTCATTTGGGATCTGCTGTTCGGCCCTATCCAAATTGTTTTGTTGTTTTTTTTTTTAAGTTTCCTTGGATGTTTTTCTTCCCCGGAATATTTTTTAAATGATGGATCAATTAAATACTAGCATTGTTGATACCTCCGGCGGTGATTATGAACATGCAGAGAGTAATAATCCCAGCTACCATTTATTGAACACTTACTCTGTGCTGGGCTCTGCCTTTCATAAGCCTTATCTCACAGAATCCTCATAATAAATCAAATAAATAAACTATGCTCAGTTCCGTTTTACAGATGAGGAAACTGAGGCTTAGAAGTTTCAGCCACTTTTCCATAGTCACCAGGGCAAATAATCAATTACATATGGATTTGCTGTTGTCCACCCCTTCCAGGCTCTTAGATCCAAGAAGACGGGACCCAGCTCTTTCTCAAGATAGAAATCTTGGCACATACGAGGCACTGAGCAAATATTTATTGAATAAATGAATGAATGCCTGTATGCGTGAACACAGTAGGTAAAGGGCGGGGCCAGGGCTTGCCAGGTCTTTGCCTTCACCACTTTGGATTCTGGGTAAAGAAAAGAAGCAGAAAATCGACCTATGAAGAGCTGTGGTTTGTCCCTTTTTGGAACCCGGGCCATGGCTGGGGTACTTGAGCGGGTGGGTTTTTGCAACGGGCTCACCTCTCTCTACGTGTGGTTCTTCTCTCTTATACATTATCTGCTGACGACTTTTTATATCACCCCCCTCCCCCAGGTGCATATCCAGACCTCTTTCACTTGCAGTCCTGGTATGTCTTCTTCAACTTTATTTGAATACTGGCAGCAGTCAGACTTAATTGCTGAACAAGTAACCTGTTTTTGAGTGTCACTGTGGACCTAGTCGAGTAGGTCCCTTCGTTGTAGGGAAAGAAATTGTGAGATAGATTCCAAAGCAGGTAACGTTGATGAGGGGATGCTTGTTCATTGGGATTATCTGTGAGGTTTCCTTTGCTTGGGGTGGCATGTCAGACCTGTGGGTGACAGTGAAAATCAGGATGGCAGTGACCTGTGCTATTTCCACAGCTGCTTGGAAGGCTGGGCTGCACACAGGCTGGGAGCCTGGGCTTTGGAGTCAGGCTGACCTGGGCTTGAGCCCTGCTCTGTCACTTCCTAATAGGACCTCCTTCGTAGGGTTGTGATGGAAATTTTAAAAGATAATGCATGTAAAATGACCAGCCCTGGGGAAGGTCATAAGTGCTCAATAAATGGAGGCCATTATTATTATTAGTCCAGCTGCTAACGTCAGTAACTGAAGTTTCTAAGGGCTTAGGTTAAGTTAAAGCTGAGCTTGGCCCAGGAGAGGGAGGAGGTTTTCATTGGTGACTGTCACCATCTCCTTAAAAAGGAAATCCAGGAGGCAACAAGCGCAAGAAGGGATGTGCAGAGTCACCAGTAATCAGAGAAATGTGAATTAAAGACAATAAATGAGATAACATGTTGGTCCTAGTAGGAGAGCCAAGATTAGCAAGTGGGGTGATGCCAACTGCTGGTGGGGATGCGGGGGTAGGGGACCCGACGCCACTGCCGGTGGGAACATGCTCCGGGCAGCCGCGCCGAGAGCACTCACTCAGCCCTTAGGGAAACTCGGTCTGTCCGACCTTGGGACCCAGCAGTCCCACTCACGGGGATACATCCCGAGTAAATGCACACACAGGCCACGAGGGAAGAGGTCCAAGGATGTTCACAGCAGCCTTGTGTGTGGCGGGCGGAGATGAAGGTATCCCAGGTCCTCTCCCGCACGGAGGACGGAGCAGGAGAGATATGGAGAAAGCACACAAGGGAGGGCTGGACAGCTGCCAGCGCGACAGGCGAGACGTACCCACAGTCACAAAGATAGGAACCTAACGCTGGGTGAAAAACACTGAGAAATGCAAAAGGAACAAAAAGCCCAACTCCCACCAGCTCAAACCATAATGGTACTTACTGTGTATTTAACAAGTCTAGACCCCCAAGCTTGTTTGTCAGCTCAATTTTATCTTCAAGGACCAAGTTCTTGTCATCCTTTTACTCCTTGTGCCTTAGCATGTGGGCTTTCTGCTTTTATGTTTGTGACCTCCTGTTCCAAGATGGCTGCTGTAACTCCAGACATTACATCCTCACATAATCCAGGGGAGGATCCGGCAGAGGAACAAAAGAAAAGTCTCTCCCAGAAGCCCCCTTGGCCAGAGCTAGATAACATGGCCGTCCTGAAGCTGCCAGGCAGAAAGGGAATTGGGAGTGCTTCCTGGGGAATCAAATAGCGTCTGCCACAAACCGCTGCCCTCTTAGATGGAAACTGTGCATTCCGGTTTGCCACAGTCCACACCACCCCCTCTTGTTCCCCGACGCCAAAACTGTGTGTCAGTCACCATCTTTCATTGTGTCTGCACCAGCTCCTCTGGCCTCCTTCCCCTGCTGGGCCTGTAAGGTTTTGAGTGCTGCCGACCTTAGACTCAGCACACGCCGCAGCCACTTCTGATTTGGGGGTCCAAAGAGGGTTGGTTCCCTCTGGAGGCTCTGCTTTCTCAGCAGCTACAGGCGGGTGCAGAGAATAGAGTCCCTCTCTGCTCCACGACCCCCACTCATCTTCATTCTCCCACTCCACTCACTCTTTTCCCTTCCCTCTTGCTCTGCCCTGTTTCTCTAAGCAGGAGCATTGCACCCCCCTCCCCCCCTCCGCCCCACACCTTGAGAAAAGCCTTCTTTCCTTCTGTTTCTTACCTACCTCAACCTCATTCTTAGTTGGCCTGCCAAGTGGGGTCTGTCCACAGACTTGCTGGCCTGTAATAACAGAAATACGGGACTAGAGTGAGAAACCTTCACAGCGATTCGCTATTGCCCCAACATTCAAGCACGTGATCGTAGACTCGTCTCCTAGCGCAGGGTGTAGAGCAGTGGGGGAGCTGTCGAATCACACCATGAATTGTCACATCTTCTTCCCCAAAAGGTTAGGCATTTAAAAACCAGTCCTTTACAGAGAGTTCAAGAAGCATCAGCCTGCATGTCAAATCCTCCCAGACTCCGGAACCTACACGTTGGATCAGAAGAGCTGAGATAACTCACTTCTGCTACATCTTTCTTCTTCTTCTGCCCATGCTGTGCATCCAGTCTCAGGGTCCATGACCCTGGTGTGACCATCTGGGAGGAGAGGTCCCAAAGTGTGTCAGAGCGTGGCCCTGACACGCTTGCCTTCCCCCTCTGATCCCAGATTTGCTTTCCACCTCTCACTTGTGGTTGCGTGGTGAGAGCTACCCGGTGGAGGAAGGAAGAGTGGAATTAAAGCATCCACGTCAGACACACCACAGGAGCGATTTCTCAGTGGGACAGTTGAGGAGAAACACCCAGAAAGTTCACACCTCTCTGCATTTTCTTTTGTATCTCTCCATTAAACATATCCCTATAGATATGATTTCTGATTGTCTAATCCACCATGTAGAATCTGCTCTGGAATGTCACAGGCCACTTCGAAGTGCCCTCTTGATGGCACATCTGGTGCCAGGTTTGCGGGTAGGTCTCCCGTATCACAGGCAGGCACCAGCTCTTTTATGCAGTTAATTGGGGCAAACAAGAAGGCCCAGTATCGTGTGCAAGAATCACACCATAAACATGTTCGCCTCCCAATTTACACAGAGGGTAATTAAGGGAACCCGGTTCTCCTCTTGACAGCTGTAATAAAGGAGGACGGATCTTTTGGAACTGACAACATTTGAAAGATCCCAAATCTCACCCATATTGTAAGCGGCCCCTGCGTGCGAGAGCTGTCTGATGATCTCAGAAAGTGGTGCGTGTTGCCTGGGGGGCGGGACCAGCTTGTCTGACCTTCGTTCAGAAGAACCTTCTGCAGAGACTCTTGGCAGCCTGGTTTATGATGGAGCCATAATACTGCCAACAAAGGGAAAGAAAACATGAAAAGGGAACATGAGGTTGGTCCCAAGGAGGGTAGGGACAAGAATTTCTCCCTGAAATTGGGGTGGGTGGAAGGGATGAGACTCAGATATCACCTCTTCTCTCGGGGCTCGAGGTGGGGAGGGTCCAGGGCTGTGGCCGAGGCGGGTGTCATCATCATGCTTCTGGGCCCCTCTGTACCCTGCCTTCCTTTATTGCTGCCTGGGAGATGGGCTGTAGAGACAATACTGGGAGGTAGCAGAAGCAGCAGTTTTGTTTTGTTTTTAACTGAGATAAAATTCGCAGAACTTAGAATTAAACCATTGACCATTTTAAAGCATACAGTTCAGTGGTGTTTAGTGCATTCACAATGTTGGACAACCACCACCTCTGTCTAATTCCAAGACATTTTCCTCGCCCCAAAAGGAGACCCCATACCCATTAAGCTCTCAATCCCAATTCCCCCTTCCCCACAAGCCACTGGCAACCACTAATCTACTATCTGTATCGATGGATTTGCCTATTCTGGACATTTCATGTAAATCGGATCATAGGATATGTGGCCTTTGGTGGTGTATGGCTTCTTCCACTTAGCATAGTGCTTTTGAGATTCATCCATGTTGTAGGATGTACTTCATTCCTTTTTATAGCTGAATAATATTCCATTGAATAGATATGACACATTTTGTTTATTCTTTCATCAGTTGATGGACATTGGGTTGTTTCCACCTTTTGGCAATAGAGAATAGTGCTGCCGTGAACGTTTGTGAACAAGTTTTTGTTTGAACACCTGTTTTCAGTTCTTTCGGGCACATACCCAGGAGTGGAATTGCTGGATCATATAGTAAGTCTATGTTTAACTGTGTGAGGCATCTTCAGACTTTTCCACAGTGGCTTCACCATTTTATATTCCCACCAATAATGTACGAGGCTTCAAATTTCTTCACAACCTCACCAGCTCTTGTTATTTTCTGCTTTGTGTTTTTTGGGGTTTTTTGGGGTCAACCTAGTAGATGTGAAGGAGCAGCAGTTTTCAGCTCAGATGTGGTTGGGCAAAGCCGTGGAACTCGTCCAACACTGAGTTTCTGTAAAAACTGAATAACAATTTCTACCATGAAGGGTGAACAGCAGCATTAAACAGGTCACTATATGTAACAGCATCCAATTCTGGGAATGTCTTTACTTGATACAGAGGGCCACATCCAGGTGCTGTATCACCCAGTACTTCACATACTCTCTGGGGTGAAGGACCAGGGTTTTGTCCTTAATTTAGTGTAAAACACAATAAAAATGAATCACTAGAACATCCATTCTCGATGGGGAAGGTATCACCCAAAGGGGACAAAAATTGGTTCTCAGGGAGGCAACAACATCTTCCTCTTTTTGTGTTAAGCACACCTATATATAAGTATTTAAATATAAATATATATTAAGTATTAAATATATATTAAAATAAACATAGTAAAGTATAAGATATAAACAGATATATAGTATATCTGTAAGATTAAAATTTTATAGAGGGAGGGGAGATTGGAGGAATCCTAAAAAGGATGAGGGGGAGAGGAGTGGCAATAATGAAAAAAAAAGATGGAGAAACAATAGAACTTACTTTAAAGATGCAAATTATAAGCCCTGATTTTTTATTATCAGATTCAGCAGACAGTTCTACACACTGGCTCTCAATTTTTGTATTTATCTCATCACCAACTGGTAATTACCAGTTTGTGGGCAGGCCCCAGTCCTCAGTCCACATTTCAGTAAGGCTGCGCTCATGCATCACTGTGTTTTGATCTGTCTGGAATTATCTCAACTCCTTGTGTATCTGTTCACTCAGCAGTGTTCTGTCTGTCCTCTCCGAACGTGTCAACCCTTGCTTACTGTACTAGAAAAGTGCCTGACTCAGTAATATTTGGTACATCACTTGGAAATGATTGTTGAATGAATGAATGACCATCCACTTAAAAATCGTTTTACTGAGGGATTTCCCTAGTGGTCCAGTGGTTAAGAATCTGCCTTCCAATTCAGGGGACGCAGGTTCGATCCCTGGTTGGGGAACTAAGATCCCACTTGCTGCGGGGCAACTAAGCCCATGAGCTCTAGAGCCTACACGCCACAGCTGCTGAGCCCGCACGCTCTGGAGCCCACGCAGCACAACTAAAGAGAAGACTGTGCACCGTTACAAAGATCCCGCATGCCGCAACAAAGATCCTGCATGCCGCAACTAAGACCCAACACAGCCCAAGAAATAAATAAATATTTTAAAGGGAAAAAAAAAAAAAAGAAAAGAAAAAAACAAATATTTCTTTAAAAAAAAATTGTTTTACTAAGCCAGACAATGAAAGTCTACTTTTACTTAAAACCCAAGAAAATCAGTCAACCAAAGAAAAAGCAGTTCTCTGATATGACACACAAAATTACAATGTCTTCAATAAGAAAGAAGGGCATTTCTTTCTCACCTAAAAGTCCAAACTGATGTGATGGTTCTGGTCTGCAAATGTGGCAGGGGTCCAAGCTCCTATGTCTAGTTGCTCAGCTCTGTGGTCCAAGATAGCTCCATTACCAGGAAAGGAAGAACCTGCCTCTGCCCTTTAAGGGCACAGCCAGGAAGTTGCACACACATTACTTATCCCTCTTCCCTTCTCTAGAACTCATCACATAGCCACACCAGCCACAAGGGAAGCTGGGAAATGTAGTGCTTATTCTAATTGGCCTTGTGCGCAGCTTGAAAGCAGAGATTCTATTAATATGAGAGAGAAGGAATGAATGGATTTTGGAGGGGCCCCTAGCAGGAGCTGCCACCATCATCACCTTAAGAGAGGATGTTTTCCTCATCTCGTCCTTGCCTTCCCCAGCCCTCACCAGGCCTTCCACCAGCCAGATGGAGGCAAGAGGTCAGCGTTTAACATTGAAGCTCCAGGTGGGTCCATTTGCAAACCACATGCGTGGCACGAGATTTCTGGGACCACGTGCCCCCTTCCTCAGTGTCCTCTCTGGCATGGGAGGGCTCTCTCACTGCAGGGGCTCTGGGACTGCCCTCAGCACACTGCAGTTTGTCCAGCTGTCCATTCTTCTCATGTCCCTGGGTCATAAAATGAAAACAAACAAGAGGCCATTTTGAAGAAAGAATACCAAGGGACAAGACTGTGGCCGGTTTATTTCCAAACCTGCCTTATATCGTTATTCAGAAGGCTGCCATAAAAGAAAAGAGAAATCAGGAGAGAAAACACTGCATCCAGAAGTGACTTCCTAAGGCAGGCATGTTCCTATGATTTAGCAGGTAGAGTTGCCATGGTAACCAGGACCCCAACAATGACCTTGAATGGAATAGGCTGGCCTAGACTTTCTGCCAGATGTGTCTGGACAGGCCATTGAGGAACGAATGGGATTCCAACACATCATGCCATACTAGTGTGGACAAATTCTCTGGTTTCTGTGTCTTAGATAGGCCTCCATGTGTTACCAAGTCCAAGCTCACTCTGCTTGCCGCACGACAGGCCAATAAATCGGGAGACAAGGTGCTGAGGCAAGGAATAGCAACTTTATTCGGAAAGCCGGCAGACGGAGAAGATGGCAGACTAGTGTCCCCCAAAACCATCTTATTGGGGTCTGGATGCCAGTTTCTTTTATAGAACAGAGAGAGGGGGAGGAGGTGAGAAAGTAAAGTAAAAAGGCCATTAGTCTTGCAAAATGTCTCCTGGCTTGGCCAGCATTGGCAAGGGGATGTGTTAATTTCTTCTTTTCTGCAGCCATTCGCAGGTAGGCAGGGTCAGATTGTCTCCCCATGAGCTGAACAAAGACCCTCTAGTTTAGTATTCAGGCAGAGGGGCAGGTTCCCTGAGGCAGATTATAATAACAAAAGCAACGAAAAGCAAAGGTTAAAGTAAAAGAAACAGATCCAACATGGAGTCAAATTTTGCTCTTCTCTGTTACACATGTAATGAAGATCAGGAGAGGATGCCCAGGTGTGGCGGTATTCCTGGTTCTTGCTCTCTTCACCTGGCTAACTCCTACTCATCCTCCAGAGATTAGTTTAGATGTCATTTCCTCCAGGAAGCCTTCCCTGGCTCCACCCCTCACCAGCTGGCATTTCGGAACCCTTCCCTGTGCCCCCCAGGCTCCCAGTGAAAGCGCTTACTGGCAGCTTACCTCTCCACTGCCTTCCCAGTGCCCAGGACATAATCCCCCTCACCTCTGGATAAGGATATGGTTAGTTTATTTTGTCAATTTGACTTTAGAACCATTTCAATGTTTTATATAATTATAAAAACACATTGGAAAAAGTAATTCCTAAAATTTAATAGCAAACTGTTATGAACCTAGTATATTGAGTTACTGGTATAACCTCTTGAAGAAGAGACTTTATTTACACATACAGTATTTTTACTCTTTTTCTTTCTTCCTTCCTGATGCTTCAAGATTCCTTTTTTTTTTTTTTAATTTTTAAAATTTCCTGTCTCTTTCAAGAACTTCCTGTATCCATTATTTCAGGGTAGATCTATAGTGACAAGTTCTCTTAGATCTCCTTCATTGTAGAATATATTGATTTCCCTTCATTTCTGAAGGATATAGAATTCTGAGTTTATACTCTTGAAAAATGTTGTGCCACTTTCTTCTAGCCAATAGAAATTGACAAGCTTATTCAAAAATTATTATGTAAATGCCAAGTTTATACTGAGAAGCCAAAACAATCTTGGAAAAGAAAAACAAAGTTAGAGAACTTACACTAGCTGGTTTCAAAACTTGCTATAAAGCTACAGTAATCAAGACAGGATTAAGGACCTACTGTATAGCACAGAGAACTCTGCTCAATATTCTGTAATAAACTAAGTTATTATTCTGTTCCCCCTTAAGTGGGAAAAGAATTTGAAAAAAAATAGATATGTGCATATGTATAACTGAATCACTTTTCTGTACTCCTGAAAGTAACACAACATTGTTAATCAACTGTGCTCCAATATAAAATAAAATTTTTTTTAAAAGACAGGATGGAATTGGTATAGCATAGATATCTCAGTGGAAAAGAATAGAGAGTCCAGAAATAAACTCTTACATCTATTGTCAATTAATTTTTTTTAATTTTATTGAAGTATAGTGGATTTACAATGTTGTGTTAATTTCTGCTGTACAGCAAAGTGCCTCAGTTATATATATACATATTCTTTTTCATATTCTTTTCCATTATGGTTTATCACAGGATGTTGAATATAGTTCCCTGTGCTATACAGTAGGGCCTTGTTGTTTATCAATTCTATATATTGTCAATTAATTTTTGACAAAGGTTTCAAGTAATTCAGTGAGGGAAAGGATAAATTTTTATGGTTGTGTTGGAACAACTGGATAGCCATATGCAAAAAGATTAATTTAGACCCTTACCTCACACTGTACACAAAAATTAACTTACATTATATCATAGACCTAAATGTAAGACCCAAAACTATAAAATTTCTAGAAGAAAACATAAGAAAGAATCTTTATGACCTTGGGTTAGGCAGCAAAAGCAAGATTCATGATAAAAAATTGGTAACTAAAACTTTTGCTTTGCTTTTCAACAGACACCATTAAGAAAATGAAAAGACAAGCTACAGACTGGGAGATAATATTTGTAAATCATATGTCTGATAAAGAACATGTTTCCAGAGCATATAAGGAACTCTTACAATTCAGTATTAAGAGGACAAGCCCAACTTTTTTTTTTAGTGGGAAAAAGATTTGAATGGACCTTCATCAAAGAAGATGCATGACTGATAAACACATGAAAAGATGCCCAACATGGTTAGTCATTAGAGAAACGCTAATTAAAGCCAAAATGAGATACCACTGCACACCTACTAGAATGGCTATCATCACAAAGACTGAACATACCAGGTGCTGGAAAACTGGAACTCTCTTCCATTGCTGGTGGGAATATAAAACATACATTGCTGGTAGGAATGTAAAACGGCACTGAAACGTTGGAAGACAGTTTGGCCACTTCTTTTTTTTTTCTGGCTGTGCCATGCAGCTTGTAAGATCTTATTTCCCTGACTGGAGATTGAACCCGGGCCCTCAGCAGTGAAAGTGCGGAGTCCTAACCACTGGACTGCTAGGGAATCCCCTTTTTTGTTTGTTTGGGGTTTTGGGGTTTTGTTGTTTTGTGTTTTGGGGCTATTTTTTAGTTTGGCCATTTCTTAAAAAGTGAAATATACTCTTACCACATGACTCCACAGTCTTACTCCTAGGGATCCTCCCAAGAGAAATGGAAACATATATCCACACAGGACTTGTATGCAAATAATTATAGGAGCATTATCCATAATAGCCAAAAATGGGATGTCGTCCATCCATAGCATGGAATACTATTCAGCAATAAAAAGGAATAAATTACTAATGCATATTACAACATGGATGAACTTCTAAAGCATGATGCTAAGGGAAAGAGGCCAGACACAAATACATGTTGTAATGATCCTGTTTCTAAGAAATACCTAGAAAAGGCAAACTCTAGAATAAGCAACAGATCAACTGCTGCCTGAGGCTGGGGATGGGAGTGGGGGTTGACTGCAAACAGGCAGAGGGAACTTTGGGGGTGATGGAAATGTTCTAAAACTGCATCGTGGTGATGGCTGCACAATTATAGCGATTTACTTTAAAACGTGACATTTTTACAATGGAGGAATTGTATAGTATATAAATGGTACAGTATATAATTGTATAGTATTATATCCCAAAAAACAGTTCTAAAAAGAAGCAGCAACGACAGTCTAGAGTCATGCTGAAAACGCAGACTTGAGCCAGACTGCCCGGGTTCCAGCCCCAGCGGCTGTCACTCACTGTCTCTGTTGCCTTGAGCACGCTACTTAACTTTCTTCTCTGCTCACTTTCCCCGTGAGAAGCCCTGACACACACGAGTTCACTGCTGTTATTGCTGTCACCACCCTCTTCTTTCTCTGGGATCCTGCTCCATTGCCCCTTTTTCTCTTTCTTTAACCTGTCAAGCTAATCCCTACCTCAGGGTCTTTGAATACTCTTCCCCCAGGATGTTTCCATCACTGGCTTCCTCTTATCATTCCTGGCTCAGCTCAAATGTCATCTCAGAGGTCTTCCCTGACCACCCTACCTGAAATGACACCACACTCATTCATTCATTTACTCATTCATTCACTAAGTAGCATTTTCTAGTAGTAGTAGTAGTAGTAGTAGTAGTAGTAGTATCACTTTTATCCCCATTTTACAGGTGGGACAACTGAAGCTCAGAGAGGAGAAGTCATTACACTCATTCATTTAATTCAAAACATAATTATTACCACCTTACACTCTTTAGAATGGCTACAATTTAAAAAAAAAAGAAAATAAGTGTTGGCAAGGATGTGGAGAAATTGCAACCCTTGCTCACTGTTGGTGGGAATGTAAAATGATGCAACCACTGTGGAAAAACAGTATGGCGGGTCCTCAAAAAGTTAAAAATAGAATTGCCAAATGACCCAGCAATTCTACTTCTGCATATATACCCCAAAGAATTGAAAGCAGGGTCTCAAAGAGACATTTGTATACTTGTGTTCATAGCAACATTATTCACAACAGCAAAAAGGTAAAAGCAAACCAATGGCCATCAGCAGATGAATGGATAAACAAAAATGGGATATATATACACTATGAAATATTATTCAGCCTTAAAAAGGAAGGAAATTCTGACACACGCTGTAACATGGATGAAGCTTGAAGACATTATACTAAGTAAAATAAGCCAGTCACAAAAGGATAAATACTGTATGACTTCACTTATATGAGTTCCCTAGGGTAGCCAGATTCATAGAGATAGAAAGTAGAATGGTGGTTGCTAGGGGCTGAGGGGAGGGGGTATGGGCACATGGTTCTAGTTTTGCCAGATGAAAAAGGTTCTAGAGATGGATGGTGGTGACGGTTGCACAACGTTGTGAATGTACTTAATGCCACTTAATACACTTAAAAGTGTATTAAGTGAATGTACTTAATGCCACTTAATACACTTAAAAGTGGTTAAAATGATATAAAATAGACAACAAGGTCCTACTGTACAGCACAGGGAACTATATTCAACATCTTGTAATAACCTATAATGGAAAATAATCTGAAAAAGAATAGATACATATATGTATAACTGAATCATTTTGCTGTACACCTAAAACTAACACAACATTGGAAATTAACGATACTTCAATTTTTTAAAGTTTTTTAAAATGGTTAAAAGGGTAAACTTCATGTTATGTACGTTTACAATTTTTTTAAATAAATAATTTTTAAAACATAATTATCGAGTACCAGAAACTCGATAATGAAAATGAGAGTGTGCACTCTCATTTATTTCTCACCAGAATCCTTTGAAGGTGGAATAGATACATATATGTATAACTGAATCATTTTGCTGTACACCTAAAACTAACACAACATTGGAAATTAACGATACTTCAATTTTTTAAAGTTTTTTAAAATGGTTAAAAGGGTAAACTTCATGTTATGTACGTTTACAATTTTTTTAAATAAATAATTTTTAAAACATAATTATCGAGTACCAGAAACTGTGTTGTGTGCACTCTCATTTATTTCTCACCAGAATCCTTTGAAGGTGTTATTTATATTTTATTCATTAATATTATTAATTTATTATTAATTAAAATATTATTCACGTTATTCATTAATTCGTTGAGAGAACTGAGGTTCAGAGAGGTTGCCAGAGTCACAGGTTCCATCCCAACCTGTCGGAGGACCTCAAAGACCCCACCTTTCTGCTGTGTCTTTCTCCTCCATGTCCCTCTCTGACTGTAAAAAACCTCATCTGTCCCTCCTTCCTGCAGGCACAGCAGGGATCTATCAAGGAGCAAATGGACTGACCAACGCAGCTGGCTTTGGAACTGTGCACCAGGTAGGCAGAGCTCCCCACCCTTAAACAGTCCCCCTAAATCCAGGCACGCAGAGAGCCCCCTTGTACCTATGAGCCCTACCAGAAACCGTGTCTCTGATTCCCCGGATTTGGAGAACACAGGGGCCAGACTGTACCAACAGCCACTGCAAAGATACAGTGTAGAGGCAGAGAAATTGGAATTGCTGGCAGATTTCCAGGATGACATGGGCTGCGTTATATGTTCCATCTTGATCTGAGTCTAAGACACCCATTGACTGTTGAATCTGGGATGGATGGATGCAGTAACCTGTGGTCTTTCACCAGACCCCAAGCTTCTCCAGGGTGAAATTATATCTTCTTCTTCGCCTGTGCATCCCAGTGTCGAGTGCCCGACACAGAGTGGGAGCTTTATAAATGCTTGTTAGATTGAATTTAGTCAACACTGTGAAGATGGATGGATGCTGGCTAATAGTCTGAGTCTCTTGGTGTCACTTAGAGAGTGAATTAAGAATTAACCCGCTAAAGGCGGACGGGAACTCAGTGCACTGTTTGTGCACCTTTCCTGTAAGAACCTTCCGTGAGCTCCTTGCAGGGTTGAGAAGCACTGCTTTGTGGTGGGGCCGAACATTTGAAACAATGACTGTTGTCGGGGAGTTGGACGATCTGGTCGGTTTAAGCAAAGCTTGATAAAGAAGATTGGCATTCTTCGATTTCATCTCCTGGACTCCCTCATAGGAGATTCTGGATCCCTAATGCTGTGTAGGCGCTACTGTGTTTGCACAACGCCCCCTCCCCCACCATGAACCTAAAATGTCACCTAGTCTCCGGGGTGTGTGTATGTGGTCTTTATTACTTATTCATTTGTTCACTAATTTTTCCAGTATTTATTGAGTGCCCATATGTGCCCAGCACAGCCGTGACCAATACGGACGCTGTCAGGGCCACATGCATGTCCCTCAGGGTGCACCTGTAGACCTCTAGCTGCCAGGCTCTGTACCCCTGGACCCAAGGGTGTTTTCTGGAATCAATGTATACAGCAGGCAGGAAGTGCCAGGGAATTAGGTGTTCCCTGGGAGCAGCTCTCAAGCAAAGACTGGCTGGACTTGGTAGATAGATACCCCAGCTCCCTTGCCCCTTGGGAGAGATCTTTCTGAGATGTGTTTTCTACCACCCCAGCATCTCCCTGGTAGAATTCAGCTCCAGTTCCCACTGGAGAAGCCCCTGTGCTGGCTGCCTTCCCTTCTCCCTTTGCTGTCTCGCTTCCCCACTCCCCAACTGGTCTCTCCTTCACGCCCCAAATCCGCTACTTGCACTTGAATCCTTGTCTTGGAGGTCTGCTTCTAGGGAAAGCCCCTAGAGCTTTTATTCTATAAAGAGCCCCTAGAGCTTTTATTTTTATAAAAGCCCTCACAGAGCTTTTATTGTAATAGTGGGGAGACAGGGACAGACACAACAGACCCAGCCCGGGAGGCCCCTTACCCACATCAGCCTGACAGCCTTCCTCGTGGGTTTCCCTCTCCAGGACTATCCTTCCTACCCCAGCTTCCCACAGAGCCAGTACTCCCAGTATTACAGCTCGTCCTACAGCCCTCCTTACGTCCCCGCCGGCAGCATCTGTTCCTCTCCCCTCTCCACGTCCACCTACGTCCTGCAGGAGGAACCTCACAACGTCCCCAGCCAGAGTTCTGAGTCGCTTGGCGGTAAGTACAGTCACTGTCGTGTGGTCATTCCTGGCTGTGGTCTGAGCTCTTATATGAAGGATGGACTGGACATAGGTCCCAGTTGTAATGAACCGGTCACCCAAGAGCTAACTTCATCTTTTGTTGGCTTTTCTGTGTGTGTGTGTGTGTGTGTGTGTGTGTGTGTGTGTGTGTGTGTGTGTGTATTTAATTGCACCCATGTTTAAAAGTTACAGATTTTTACCTAAAAATTCTAATGTCTGCCTTCTCTTGAAAGATGATCTGGTCACTCTAGGTCCACATTATTAAGTGACAGTGCTTGGCCGGAGCTGAGTAATGTCTGCCCCGTTTAGACAGGGTACACACGACTCCACATCCAGGCCCCTTGGTGATGTACATCACTGTGCAGCTAACTCGCCAGCCTACGGATTCATTCATTCGTTCCGTAAATCTGCTATGCACACGTCTTCTCTTTTATGAGATGATTTAGGCTCGTCACCACTAAGTAACATGACAGCCATAAATTAGAACATCCAGTGATAGTAGATATCATTGCATTTTATTCTTTTTTCTTCTTTTCTGAAACCTCCTGTTTCTGGGCCTTTGTAGAAGCTGAACGAGCATGATGGTTTGTCAACGTTCATTCAATAAATATTTATTGGTTGATGGCTAGAGAAAGAACAATAGTGAAGACTCACCCCTTTGTTCCTGAAGCTCTTGGTGCAGCTGTTGCTTTTAGCCCTTGTATTTTCCATCAGTTGGGGTGAGTTAGATAACACTGGTTTGGTGACAAATGGAGACAATGTGGCCAAGCATTTTTAAGTCAACTTTGAAGGACGTTTAGGGTTTGAGCATTGATTTTGGTCATTGTGACCTCATCCCAGAGTATAGAATAAATGCCTAATACCCACATTCCAATTTCTAAATTGCTTCCTTGGAAGAGTATGAAGTGTAACATACTTTTCTTTGTCATAATCCTGAATTATCTTTGCCCATCCTGCTTTTCAGAATGTGGCCTCTCCACACTGGTTTCAGAAATAAAATATAAGCAGGAAATCTTCCAATAGATGCTACTATCTATCTATAATTTGATGGTGAACTGGATTCCAAAGACTAACTTCCCAAGAATTGGGGTTATGTGGGAAGGTCGGTTTTGTTCCCCATCAGGAGTGAACATAAAGGCTCATTGTGTCTTTGAAATTTTTCTTTATTGTTTCCCCCTGTTCTTCATCTGTCCCCTGGTCTAAGGTTCAACAATAAGTGGTTGAGATGGTTTTTACTGTGTGTCTAACAAGCTCATATAAAATCTAATGACATAAATAATTGTCAGCTATAACCGAGGTCTCTTGCCTCTTCTCCCCAGTGTCCGTTATAAAGGAACGGCATTTAAGCATACTCGTTTGCCCCCGCACACACGCACACGCTTATGCACGCTCTTAAAATTTCCCATAAAAACTCCACTTTTGAAATTATCCAGGATCTGCTTGAGTGGTTGGTTCCAAATTCCAGAGGCTCAAGAGGTTTATATCTTACCGACAGATCATGCTCACTCTTTGCGTTGCCCGGATATGGTATCCTAATGCTCTTCTCCTCCCTGGCCCCCAGCCCTGCCACAGCACCATCTGCATCGACATGCATTAACAGTTACATTAAGCCCCAACAATTTGCAGATGATTGAAGGGCAGTTCGCTGATGGAGAGGGCAAAATCTGAACATCTGACGTTACTCAAGAGAAAAGACAAATCAGTAGTGGTTGCTTGAGGACTTTTTTCTTTTTAAGCTTTTAAGTATGTTACAAATTATCTAAAAAGAAGTTGTAGTATATTTTAAATTTCTTAGATCTTCTCCCTCAGTCAATAGAAGGAGGAATTTTTTTTAATCTCTCAAGAAGAAACTTGCAAGGTTCTTTCATGCAATTTGGCAACATCTAACAAAATTGAAAATGCATGTACTCTTTAACCCAGTTATTCTACTTCTAGAAACTTATCCTAAAGATAAATTCCCACATCGGTACAAAGACTTAAATTAAAAGAATATTTTTTGCAGCATTGCCATAGCAAAAGACTGAAAACAACCTAAATATCCATTAATAGGAGTCAGCTTAAATAAATGATGGTGTATCCACCATTGGCACACTATACATCTGTTAAAAAGAATAAGTAAGCTAGTTATATCTTCACTAATATGGATCTCTCTCTGAGCTATTGTGATAGGTGAAAAACTATAATAGTGGCAGAACTATGTGCATAATATGATCCTGGAGTTTTTTTAAAATATAAGTATAGTTTAATACCCATACTTGCATAGGAAATTTCTGGAAGGATGCAAAAAAACTGTTAACAGTCATTTTATCTAGGGAGGAAACTAGAGGGAAAAGACTTGATGTAACAGACAATAGGTCACTCCACTTAACAGCAAAATTCACATTTTTTCACATGCACATGAAACATTTACCAAAATAGACATATTCTGGGCCATAAATCATGAAGTCTCATTACATTTAAAAGTTTCGAGGCATACAAAATATGTTCTCTGAAAACAGTGGAATTAAATTAGAAATAAATAACAGAAGATTTTCAGAAAATTCTCAAATATTCAGAAACAAAATAGCATGCTTCTAAATAACCCATGTGTGATGGTTAATTTTATGTGTCAACTGTCCAGGCTATGGGATGTCCAGACAGCTGGTTAAACATTATTTCTGGGTGTGTCTGTGAGGGTGTCTCCAGAAAACACTAGTATTTGAATCAGTAGACTGAGTAAAGGAGATGGCCCCCACCAATGAAGGCAGGCATCATTTAAATCCAATGAGGGCTCATCTTACAGAACAAAAAGGCAGAGGAAGAGTGATCTCTCGCTCTCTTTTATTAAGCTGTGACATTCATCTTTTCCTGAGACATTGGGGCTTCTAGTTCTAAGCCTTTGGACTCCAAGACTTACATCACTGGAGGGCCCCTTTCTTATCCCCCACCCCTGGATCTCAGGCCTTCAGGCTCAGACTGGGAGTTACACCATTGTCTCCCCTGGTTCTCAGGTCTTTAGACTCAGACCGAATTATACCACCAGTTTTCCTAGTTCTCCAGCTTGCAAGTGGCAAATTGTGGGACTTTTTGGCCTCTGTAACTGCATGAGTCAATTCCTATAATAAATCTCCATATATATAAATATATATATATACACACAGACACACATACATATATATATGTGTGTGTGTGTATATATATATACACATATACACATATGTTCTGTTTCTCTGGAGAAAGAACCCTGGCTAATACACCACAAGTCAAAGGAAAAATCAAAGGTAAATTTAAAAGTATTTTGAACCTAATGAAAATGAAAACACAGCGTATCAAAATTTATGGAATGTCACTAACACAGTACTTAAAGGGAAATTTGTGGTACTAAATCCCTATATTAGAAAAGAAGAAAGGTTTTAAACCAAACACCTTATCTTCCACCTTAAGAAACTAGTAAAAGAAAGGGAAACTACACCCAGAGTAAGTAGAGGACAGGAGATAACAAAGATCAGAATGGAAATCAATAAAATCTGAAAACAGAAAAACAATAGGGAAAATCACTGAAACCAAAACTTGGTTCTTTGAGAAGACCAATAAAATTGATAATACTCTACACAAGCTGATATGGGGAAAAAAGGGAAGATATAAATTACCAATAAAATGAGAGGTGACATCACTACAGATCCTACAGATATTAAAAGGCTAACAATGCAATAGTCAACAACTCAGATGAAATGAAGAAATTCCTTGTGGGACAAAAACTTCTGAAGCTTGTTCAAGAAGAAATAGGCCTATATCTACTAAATAAACTGAGATTTTTTTTTGTTAAAAATGTTCCCACAAAGAAATTGCCAGGCCTAAATGTCTTCACTGATTAATTCTACCAAACTTTTAAGTAAGAAATATCAGTTCTACATTAATTCTTCAGGAAAAATGAAGAGGAAGGGATACTTCCGAACTCATTCTATGAGGAACGCATTACCCTGATGCCAAAACTAGGCAAAGACATTAAAAGAAAACAACAGACCGATATTTCTCATAAACGTAGATACAAAATTTCTAGACACAATGTTAGCAAATTAGCCCAACTGTATATAAAAGGATACTATATCATGACTAAGTGGGGTTTATCTTAATGATGCAAAGTTGGTTTAAAATTTGAAAATTAATGTAATTCACCATATTAAGTAACTTGAAAGAAAAAAAAGAGATTATCTCAACAGATGCACGGAAAAACATTTGACAAAATCTATCATTTGTTTCTGACAAAAATTCCAAATTAGGGGTAGGAAGGAACTTCCTTTATCAGAAAAAGGCATGCAGTGGACTGAGTGTTTATATCCCTCCCCCCACAATTTGTGTGTTGAAGACCTAATCCCCAGTGTAATGATATTTGGAGGTGGGGGTATTTGGGAAGTAATTAGGTCATAAGGGTGGAGTCCTCAAAGTGGGATTAGTGCCCTAATAAGAAGAGGTACAAGAGAGATGATATCTCTCTCTCTCCCCACCATGTGTGGAGACAGCAAAAAGACATCCATCTGAAAACAAGAAGAGGACTCTCACCAGGAACCAAACTGGCCAGAGCCTTGGTCTTGAACTTTCCAGCCTCCAGAACTGTGAGAAATAAATCTCTATTGTTTAAGCCTCCCAGTCTGTGGTATTTTTTTATAGCAGCCCAAACTGACTAAAATAGGACAGCTACAAAAAACCTACAGCTACCCCCTTAGGACCAGAAACAAGACAAGGATGTCCACTCTTACCAATTCTATTCAGCATTATACTAGAGGTTTTAGACAGTGCAATAAGGGAAGAGAAATAAATGAAAGTCATCTATATTGGAGAAAAAAATCAAAACTTTATGAAGTAAAAAGAAGTAAAATGACATGATCACCTATGGAGAAAATCAGATAGCATCTACAAAAAGCTGCTAGAACTAAAAAGTGAGTTTAGCAATGTTGCAGGGTACTATAAAAACCAAGTGTATTTCTATATGCTAACAACAAGCAGTAGGAAATAGAATATTTTTAAATGCCACTTACAGTAGCATCGAAAAATATGAAATATTTAGGGATAAATGTGACAAAAGATATGCAATACTTGTACCCTTAAAACTACATAACACTACTGGGAGAGGTTAAAGAAGACTTTAGTAAATGAAGAGATATATCTCATTCACAGGTCAGAAGACTTACTGTTGTTAAGATATCAATTCTCTACAAATTGATCAAACACAACCTCTGTCAACATCCCAGGCTTTTTTTGTGTAGAAACTGCCAAGTTGGTCCTGAACTTCATATGGAAGTACAAAAGACCTAGAATAGCCTTAACAACTCTGATATAGAAGAACAAAATTAGAATACTAACACTACCTGACTTTAAGACTTATTACAAAGCTGCAGTAATCAAGACAGTATGGTATTGACATAAAGATAGACTAGACCAATAGATCAGTAGATCAGTGGACCAGCATAGAGAGTGCAGAGATAAACCACATGTATATGAATGTTTTTGACAAAGATTCAAAAGCAATAAAGGGTAGTCTTCTCAACAAAAGATGCTAAAATGACTGGATATCTATATCCAGAAAAAGCTGTACTTCAATACATACCTCACATGACATACAAAAATTAACACAAAATAGAGCATAGACCTAAATATAAAACTTATATAAGAAAACAGGAGAAAATCTTTGTGCTTTTGGGTTAGGCAAAGGATTCTCATATATAACACTAAAAGCATGATCCAAAAGGAAAAAATATTTGATATAAATTGGACTTCATGAAAATTTAAAACTTTTGCTCTTCAAAAGACAACTGTTAGGAGAATGAAAAGACAAGTCACAGTCCAGAAAAATATAATTGCAAAACATATATATGATAAAGTAAGTTGTATTAGTTAGAGGTCTCCAGGGAAGTAGAAGCAGTAGGATATAGATGTAGATATAGACAGATAGATATAGATGATATAGATAGAGATTTATTATAAGTACTGACTCATGTGGTTATGGAGCTCAAGAAGTCCCACAATCTGCCTTGCACAAGCTGGAGAACCAGAAAAGCCAATATTATAATTCGGTCTGAGTCAGAAGGCCCAAGAACCGGGAGTTGCAATGTCTGAGGGCAGGAGATGAATGTCCCAGCTCAAGAAAAGAGAGAATTTGCCCTTCCTATGCCTTTTTGTTTTATTTGGGCCCTCAATGGATTGGATGATGCCCACCCACATTGGTTAGGGCAGATCTTCTCTACTCAGCCTACTGATTCAAATGCTAATCTCTTCTGGAGATACCCCTCACAGACACACCCAGAAATAATGTTTGACTAGCTATCTGGGCCTCCCTTGACCCAGTCAAGTTGACATAAAATTAACCATCCAGAATATATTTTTTAAAACTCTCAAAACCAATAATAAGAAAACAAGTAACCCAATAAAGAAATGGGCAAAGTACTTGAATAGACATTTTACCAAAGAAGATATAGGCATGGCAAAAAAAAGCACATGATTAAGATGCTGAGCATTAGTCATTAGAGAAATGCAAATTAAATCCTCAGTGAGATACTACTACATACCCCTTAGAAAGGCTATAATTATAAAGACTGACCATACTGAAGGCTGGCAAGGTTGCAGAGCAACTAGAACTCCCTTAACCCTGCTGGTGGGAATATGAAATGGTACAACCGCTTTGGAAAACAATTTAGCAGTTTCTTAAAAAGTCAAACGTAGGGACTTCCCTGGTGGTGCAGTGGATAAGACTCTGTGCTCCCAATGCAGGGGGCCCAGCTTTGATCCCGGGTCCGGGAACTAGATCCCACATGCATGCTGCAACTAAGAGTCCACATGCCATAACTAAGGAGCCGGCGAGCCAAAACTAAGGAGCCCACGAGCCACAACTAAGGAGCCGACCTGACGCAACCAAATAAATATTTTTTTTTAAAAAAAGGTCAAACGTAGACTTACCGTATATCCTAGTAATCATGCTCTCTCATAAGAAGAAAGCTTATGTCTGTACAAAGATTGATGAGTGACTGTTCATAAAAGTTTTATTTAGTCCAGCGAAAAACTAGAATCAACCCAAATGTCCATCCCCAGATGGACAGGTGAACAAATGGTGATACATCCACACAATAGAATAGTACTCAGCAACAGAAAGGAGTGAACTATTGATATACATGACAACATGGATTGAATCTCAGAACAGTTATGCTGGCTGAAAGAAGCCAGACGTGTGTGTGTGTGTGTGTGTGTGTGTGTGTGTGTGTGTGTGTGTGTGTGTGTGTGTGTGAGTACGCGCGCGCGCGCACGTGTGTATACACACATACCGAGTGATGCCATTTGTTTAAAACTCTAAAAAATATAAACTAATGTATAGTGAAAGAAAGCAAGTCCATGGTTGCCTGGGGGTGGTAGCAGGAGGAAGAGACTATAAAGGAATAACAAGGAAACTCTTGGGTGCTGGATTTGTTCATTATCTTGATTGTGGTGATGGTTTCATAGATGTGACCGTATGTCAAAACTTACCAAACTGTGTGCTCTAAGTATGTGTGGTTTATTGTATGTCAATTATACCTCAATACAGTTGTTAAAATAAAGAAGTAAAAACATTAAAAAGGGAGAAATAAAAAGAAGGAAATGACTCCAAGAAAGATTCCTATAAATTGCTCTAGCATGTGTACCTCTGACTTTGACCTTGAATTTTGACCCTTCGTTCTCAAGAATGTATATGGTCAGAAAGGGATGCTTTTTTTGGCACCTCTAATAAATTGACTCTACATAACACCTTATTGGGACATTTTGTAGGTTGCTGGTGTTTCCTCCTCTTTTTAATATTTGCCTGGATTTTAATGGGGCCAACAAGTGTTTTCTAAGCCTCCCTAGCCTTAGAACTACCTAGTGAATCAGGATAAACTTTATTTATGACTCTTAAGCATCTGTGAATTTATTTAGTGCCTGTTCCTCATCCTCCAAAAGAAAGTCTTTGCTAGTTTGATGTTTGGGAATCTCTAAGTCTGTATCCTAAAAATTTGGGGGAGTTGGAGACAGCCCAACAGTTCTGACAACTCAAAATCACATCTTTTCTTATTATGTCCTTAGTCTGCTAAGCAGTTTTATAGATGTTAAACAAAAAAAATTCAGTCCCTTGGGTTTTGGAGGGAAATATTCCTTCCAGGGTAGGAAAAAAATTAGTCCATTGCCAAGCATTTTTATACAAAAGCATTTTCCCCCCGATGATCCAAGAACTGGCAATTATGGAAGGAGAGAGGGAGTCCACAGGGTACATTTGGGAGCTAAAACGAGCAGCTGTAAGATGAGAGTGGGATGGAATGTCCTCTAAGGTTCCATGCTGGTTTACAGTTCTGTCACTCTAGTGACAAGGGCAGGCCCAAATTTTACTTCTGCCTCTACCACTAATTTGCAGTGTAACAACAGGATTACATCATTTCACTAAGCCTCAGTTCCCTTGTTAGTTAAATAAAGATAATAAAGTCTAATAAGATGTATTTAAAACTTCTGTGCTTAAAAAACAAAACAACTTGGATGCTGGCTTTGGGACCTGAGTGCTGGGAACAAGTGCTGCCCACTTGTTCATTCAGGATTATTAGACAATTGCCCAAGGGCAGGACCCCGGCAGCCTCTCAGTACACCGTGTCCGGAAACACCACCTTGATGAGAAGCCACAGGTGCCCACCGTCGGCCCTGCACATTCTCACTGATCCTCATGTGTATGTAGGTCTAGTCAAGCCAGAACACAATTTAAATCATTTACTGGCATCTCCTAATTGCCAGCCCTGTGCTGGACGCTTTTGCCTATATAATCTCAAATTGACAAATTTCTTAACAAGTAAAGCTTAAATGACTTGCTTTTAGTAGAGAAGGTGGAGCAAGCCGCCTAGGGATAGGAACCTAGAGAATTCTCCCCACACACGCCCCATTCACCCCAAGGGAGGGATCTCTTAAAGGTAGAAGAGTTTGATGCCCAGCTACATATATATGTATATATATATGTTCTTTTCTTCCTTCTGTTGGTCTAGGGATTCTCAGGCTTTAGGATATATAGACAGTTGTAAACACAAAACTCCGTTCACTGGAATTGTAGCTCCCCAGCTGCCCCCGCCCTCACTTCTCTCAGATCCCTGCTCCGCTGTCCCCTTATCCATGAGGCCTCCCCTATGCACAGCACAGGGAGATCAGCTCGGTGCTCTGTGACCACCTAGAGGGGTGGGATAGGGAAGGTGGGAGGGAGACGCAAGAGGGAGGGGATATGGGGATATAGGTATACATGTAGCTGAATCACTTTATTGTACAGCAGAAACTAACACACCATTGTAAAGCAATTATACTCCAATAAAGATGTAAAACAAACAAACAAAAATTAGTAACCTCCCAGCACTCCTGCACTCTTATCCGATTTGTCAGTTCTCTGTAACACATGTCCCCACCTGGCATATTATATATTTACTTGTCTGTCTAATGTGTCTCTCCTCTCTCTAGAATTTAGGTGCTATGGAACCAGTGCCTGGAACCATACCTACTCAGTAAATCTTTGCTGGATGTATGAATGATTATGAATGGGCGGTTTAAGGCACTTTCAAGAGTAATTTTGATTCTACGTGATTTTTGCCTTCGCTGCTGCCTTGGGGACCTCCCACTTGGGAGTTAGATGGTTCTGGTGTAATAGTTCGTGGGAGGACACACTCAGCCAAGCCTCTGATAATGTCTGTCCTTCCCTCTCCTGCGCCAGGTGAATATAACACGCACAATGGACCTTCCACGCCAGCAAAAGAGGGAGACACAGACAGGCCGCACCGGGCCTCTGACGGGAAGCTCCGAGGCCGGTCTAAGCGGAGCAGTGACCCCTCCCCAGCAGGGGACAATGAGATTGAGGTAACTCAGAGGCTTCTGCCTGACTTGGTGAATGTCATCTCCACATGTGGCCGGAACAGGAGGCATCGGGCAGAGTTCTGTCTTGGGGAGAATGGCCCTGTGTGTTCACAAAGTGCAGGAACAGAGAAAAGGGCCCTTGATGAAAGAGGAGGAAGAATTCGGTTGGCCACGCAGAAGCACTGTTGACTGACCAGGCTAGGAAAAGTGACCCTAGAGATGGTAAAGATGGGTGATTCTCAAGTGTGAGCCACAACAACATCACCTGGGGGCCTGTGAAAACCCAGACGGCTGGGGCCACCCCCAGGAGTTACCAATTCAGTAGATCTGGGGCAGGGCCTGAGAATTCACATTTCCGACACATTCCTGGACAATGCTGATGTGCACTGGGCACCACACTTTGAGAGCCTCCAGTAAGGATGACATTGGACGGTGGACCTTCCCCACTGGGTTAGAGTGATTCTTGACCTTGGCTACGTGATAGAATCACCTGGGATGTTTTTAAAAATTCAGATGCCCAGGCCCCATCCCAGACTAATTAACTAGACATTTCAGGGCGTTCTGAAAGTTCTCCTAGTGATTCTCCTATGGCTTAGATATTTATCTACCTGAAGACAGGAGGCTGGCTCAAATAAGTTTGCATCATTTCTGTAATTCTGAGTTTCTCGGTGGTTCTCAATCTGGGCTGCACATGAGAATCTCCCGGGGAGCTTTGAGAAACCTTCATTCTCAAGCCCAGATCAAGTAAATCAGATTCCTTGGGGGTGGGACCCAGGTGTCAGTATGTTTAAGCTCCCTAGGTGATTCCAGTGCAGCCCAGGCTGAGAGCTACTGGTCTAAGGGATGTGCCAATCTTTATTATAATAAAGCAAGTGTGGGGTTATTGGTCAGGCACTGACATTTTCCCAAGCAAACAAACAAAAAAGAACAGCATGCATGAAAGATGGGGAAGACCACTAGAAGGGACAGAGGCAAGATGGATGCCCCCAAAACAGACAGAAGCAACTGTTACCTATCAAGGGAGAAAAATGGGCACATGCGCGAGTTCATACTTGTTTGCTAAAGGCAGTCATTTTGCTGGCTTCAGTGTGCCATGGGTATACATGGGCAGTATCGGCAAAGCTTGAGTCACTGTCAAGATATCCAAATGCAGCATCATCACATCCCTGTTGATAATCCTGTATAAATTATGTAGCAGCTACAAAGTTCACCTGGCAAACTCAGATAGGCTAAGAAATACCATTTTCATCATTTCCTTAAAATCAGTGTCATTTTGACTCTGAGTCCCCACCCACCAGAGTGGTAGGAAATTCCATTTCATTATTGGGGCCTTTCCCCTCCCAGAATTATATGAGAATCTCAGGGTTCAAGTGGTGTCAGAAAACAGAATAATAGTCTCTTTTGTCCATTGTGGCTTGGTGGCTGCTGCCTTTTTCATTGTCAGTACCTGCAGTGGTCACTGAAAGTCCAGCTGTTCTCTGGGGTCTCCATGCCATATGTTGGGCATAGAAATCCTTGTTGAGAGTAAGAACATTGGAGTATTAGCTACGATCCTTTGGTTGCAAGCAACAGAAACCAATTCTGGTTACTTAAGCAAAAAAGGATCTACTGGGAGGGAACAGCATGGAGAGGAAGTGATACAACCAAGGTTAGAAAGAATAGTAACAGAGGCCACGCTGGGGAATCTGGGGAACCTTCAGGGTGCCGGCCCCTTCTGGAGAGCGAGATATTTGAGATTCTAGCGCCATGTCACTTGATGTCCAATTCCAAGGAGGCAGCATCCCATTGGCCTGGCCTGGATCCTCACGCCCCTGATTGAGAGTCGCACCGAGATAGCACACAAAGGGAAAAGAAAATCGAGATGCTCCTTCTAAGAAGGAGATGGATGCTGGGGACCCCAACAACAAGTGGCCAATACCAAGACACTTGATATTTAGCCAGTATTCACTGGTAGGGCTGTACTAGCTAACCAGTGTCACTAGTAGGGCTGTGCTAGTCAGCCAGTATTCACTAAGAGAGCAGTAGCAGTTGTTTATGGCTGGTGTCTGTTCCGATCATCCTAGAAAGTGTTAAATATTTTGAACATCACGCTCGTCCCCTACACTTGGTATACACAGCCATCTCTTCTGTGAGCTCGACTGCCCTCGGAACCTGCCAGAGAGCGAGTATTCCCACTGCTCATGGGACTCTTCTCAGTCCAGAGGATTCTGTTCTTGCTTTTCCTCTAATTCTTAAAGCCACCACCTTCTAAAACCAAGGAGACTTGGCACAAACCCTTCAGGGGGATTAGGCCTTCGCACAAGGCTAGAAGAAAATTTACTGACTCTTGATCACCCTTGCTTTCTGCCTTCCCAGATGCCTGAGGATTTTCTACCAGCTTGAAGTTGCAGAGCTATAGAAATCCTGGAGAGCAACATGTACTTTAATATTTTTTTAAAATGTATTCGATCACCTGACGTCGTTTCTGCTCTTGGTAGGGGACAGTGGGGGCGGAGAGACATTTTTCCATTAAGCTGAGAAGGGGGTGGGGGGACATGGAAGTATTATTGGGTGATATTATTCTGGAAACATCTGCTTCTTGATTCCAGAGTAAGTACCACTGGGCAGGAACAGTTGAAAAGGTGTGAGCTGTGTTTCACCGCCGTGCTCAATATCAGCACAGAGGTTTTGCATGGGTCGCACCTCTTAAGTCTTTGGCACTGTTGCTAATGGCTGCACCCCACGAGAGAGAAATTAGGTAGAGAAGTGGAAAGGAGGAAAATTCTGAGTATGTATTAGTTAAAATCCCTCGACTGCAGGTGCCAGAAACCAACTTGAGCTAGCTTAAGTGAAAAAGCAGAGTTTATTTTAAGGATACAGGGATTCTCTTAGAACCCAAGAGCCAAGGGTACAGCAAGTGTCAGCAAGATATTGGAACCAGAAGGTAGGAGGGTCAAGGAAACGCATTTACACCTTCTCTCCCTGTGTTCCACAGTGTAGGTGCTAGAATCCCCAAGCGGTAGTGTTTTTTCAGTGGGCATGACTCTCCTCCAGGCCCCTCACTCTACTTCTAACTAAAACCAAGTCCTGCAAAAGTGTTGGGTCATGTTTCCATCTTTCACCCCTCTGTTCCTCTCTCTCTGCAAACTTGTCTTCCCTGTCCTTCAGATCACATTGCTACCAACAGCCACCCAAAGACAATGAATTTCTTTCTGGGTCTCAATTTTGAGTTCCCAAGGAAAGGCCTCTGACCCAGCTGGGGTTAGGGGCCCACCCCTGGCCCAAACCCTGGTGGGCTAAAGAGTTAGGGTCACGAGCAGAGTGTCCACCAGGAATAGTATACCCACTGAGAATCTAACACAGGGAGATAGAGTAGTAGACTAGTGGGGAAGAGGGACAGACCCTCTTCAGAGAGGATATAGTCAGTAAATTAAGGAGTCTGCATTAAATTTGAAATTACTTGATTTTTTTAAAGAATTCTCTTACCAAAATTTCTGTTTAACTGATCCAGCCTAGTTAGTTCAGATAAATTAGGATTTAGCATATTTAAACCCCAGCTCTCTTCAAAAACAGTGGTTTTCAAACTTTTTTTTTTTACCACGACCCATAATAAGAACAATACTTATTATCATGACCCAGCATTTACATACACGTAAATGTAAAAGATCAAAGAATTCACAAAATAAGATTCAAATAATATTCACTAAAAATTGTTTCTGAATGAATAAGTAAAAACTTATGGCTGTCGAATTATCTTAAATGAATCATTTCCATGTAAAAATGGACTTTTGCAAGGAGTTGGGCCAGTGGCGTGAATTGGGAGATGCCAAGATGGACACATGAGGAAAAAAAAAAAAAAATTCACAAAATAATATTCAAGTCTACTAATGGTTTTGAAAACCTGTATTAATTGACCTTTTTCCTTCTAGATACTACCTTTCTCATTACTTTTAAAGGCATTACAAATGTGTAAATACAACCACTGACCCCCAGACAGTTTTCCAAGGTGGCCCATTCAAGATGGTAGACTGAGTAGGTGCCTTTGTTGCCCCCAACACCAGCTACATAAATGATCACGCAGGCCTTTTGTTTTTAAAAATAACGATCACCAGAAAAAATTATGAAAACCAGCAGTATAAAAAATTGAGGCCAAGGGCTTCCCTGGTGGCGCAGTGGTTGAGAATCCGCCTGCCGATGCAGGGGACACGGGTTCGTGCCCCGGTCCGGGAAGATCCCACATGCCGCGGAGCAGCTGGGCCCGTGAGCCATGGCCGCTGAGCCTGTGCGTCCGGAGCCTGTGCTCCGCAACGGGAGAGGCCACAACAGTGAGAGGCCTGCGTACCACAAAAAAAAAAAAAAAAAATTGAGGCCAAGATAAATGAATAGGATAAACTATGAGAGGTAATTTAAGAAACAGAAAAGTTCTTAGAAAAATTCTGATTGGTTTTCTTATAAAGATTCAAGGAGGTCTTGTATCCACGAAAAAAGAAGTGCAGGCTATTGGGAAAGGAACACTCAGAGACAAAGTAAAAGCTACTGTAAATTTTTAAATGATAGTGAGAATCAAAAGTTTCATAGAAGGGTGGGCTTCCCTGGTGGCGCAGTGTTTGAGAATCTGCCTGCCAATGCAGGGGACACGGGTTCGAGCCCTGGTCTGGGAAGATCCCACATGCCGCGGAGCAGCTGAGCCCGTGAGCCACAACTACTGAGCCTGCGCGTCCGGAGCCTGTGCTCCACAACAAGAGAGGCCGCAACAGTGAGAGGCCCGCGCACCGCAATGAAAAGTGGCCCCCGCTCGCCGCAGCTAGAGAAAGTCCACACACAGAAACGAAGACCCAACACAGCCAAAAATAAATAAATAAATAAATAAATTTTTTTTAAAAAGTTTCATAGAAGGGTTGGAAGAGAAAGTTAAAGAAATCTCTGAGAACATAGATCAAAAAGACAAAATTACAGAACACTGTTTTTAAAGGATAAGCAATATCAAGCCAAAAGATCTAATTTGTCTATTGGGAATTCCAGAAACATGTAACAATGGGAAAGATAGGAGGACAATATTTAAAGAAATAGGCTTGAGAAATGTTTGAGTGCTGAACAGTATGAATGAAAAAAGACAACACCTAGATATATCCTCATGGGATTTGAGGATGCCAAGTATAATAAAGAAAAGAGCCTAAAAAATCCAAAGAGAGAAAAAGTAAAACCTGTAAAGAACTGAGGATCAGTGAAACATCAGACTTCTCATTAATCATGCTTGACACAAGATAGATTCTTTCAAAGATCTAGAGGGCATTATTTTCCAATTGGAATTCTGCACCCAGAGGAACCTTAGAGCAAAATAAAGACATGATCAGATTAGCAAAAATGCAGGAAGGTTACTTCATGCTCCTTTCAGAAGAAGCAACTTAAGGATGTACTCAAGCAAAACAAGGAAGAAAACCAAGCAAGAGACTTGGGGTCCAGAAAACAGTGGATCTGACACAGAAATGCAGTAAAGGGAAGTCTCAGGATGCTAGCTATGTAACAAGCCTGAAGATGATCCAGTCCACATTGGAACATTCTGTCACAGAGGAAGAATATCTTTGATATAGAGGGTGTGGCTGAATTTGAAATTCTGCGGAAGGTATGTTATTGGAAACAAGAAAAAAATTAAAGCAATTAATAAGCTCCAGCAAAAACAGAAAGTTATTCCAGACGGGCATGATTCCTATGAACAAACTGAGATATGGCACGATTTTAATCAGGATGGAGTACAAGAAAGGAGGAATACGCATGACCTTGGTAGTAGGAACAGTCTCCTTAAAGTGGCTCTGGAGTTACGACATTAGATACATAGAGAAGGAAGTGAAATCCTAGCACATTACTTCTCTCTGCAGTGAACAGTAATCACAAGATGTACATAAATGCTCTATACTGGGTACCAACTTTTAAAATCAACATACAGACAGAGCACGGAAGTCTTAAGTACCGTTATAAAACCCAATGCACAAACCAGTTTATCCACATTGACAATGCAAAAGAGAGGCTAAAGCTCAGCTATTCAAGAGGCGAGGAGGTAGTAGGAAAGGGTAGGGACACCAATGTCCGTATTTTCCATATTGGGTTTGCTGTTTTAGCCAAGAGAAAATATGCAGTGCTGATGGGAATTGGAAATAGAGGGGTTCGCATATGTGAAAAATATAAAATTCTGGAGAAATGGGGGAGATTTACCATGAGCTAAACCCTCATCTTTCACATTGCCCAGTCAAAAGATGTTTAAAGTTGGCAAATCAATAAGTAAAAGTATGTTATTTAGAGTTATGAAGGTAATCAGGAGAATTGCTAAAAACAGAAATGTTTAGAAGTAGCTGGGCTTACGGTGAGCAGTGAACGTAAAATGGTAGTATTTCATTTTGTCAAATGAGTTATATGATTTTTATTGTTTTTGGACTGAACTCCTTTTTTGAGCTTTTATGTGAAAGGCAAGAACAGGCTTCTTGGTTCTGGCATCTATGGGTTGATAGGAACCCAAAAAATTGGCCATCAGAATATATTTTACACAGCTGAGGTTGAATGGGGACTCGAGGATACATGCGTGAGTCACATGTTTTATAACTTAAAGATAATGTTTTTCAAGACATATTTTTCCTTCCAGGGAATTAATTTCTGCAGACATTAAGTCAAATGCAAGCAAGTGCATTTGTCTCCATTCTCTCCCTCTCTTTCATCACAGCGTGTGTTCGTGTGGGACTTGGATGAGACAATAATTATTTTTCACTCCTTACTCACGGGGACTTTTGCCTCCAGATACGGGAAGGTAAGAATCCATTTTGTCTCCTCTTTTTTCTTTTTTTCAACGTGACAGTCTGTCCAGCTGGTTTGTCTTGGGAATTGTGAGGGCAATTGATACAACAGCTTCTCCAACAAGCTGCCCCTTTGCATCAGCCGGGCTTTGGAAGGCCTATGGAATCTTCCCTTGACATGTGAAATTTTAATTAGCTTCTCCCATTGTCTCCCATGCCTTTTCTTCCAACACATGAAACATTCAACATCCACTTGATAGGATATAAGCTTGTAGTCTTCGGCTGTCTCCCTCCTCCTAAGAGGGCTAAGAGATGCTTCAGCCAAACCCAGTAATCCTAGCTGAAAAACAAGGTAAAGTACTTTTCTTCTTCCCTGTTGTTTATTTTAGTGTCTCCGGCAGATGAATTTAATTTTCCTTCCATTTTTCTGAGACAAGGGGGAGGCATTTTGTCAGCTCCAGCATGGATCTTAGCAACAGCTTTGCAAATGTATCACCGACAAATTATGTCGGGGAACCATCCAGTTAGAGTTCCGGGCAGATGCTGTCGGTTGACTGGTGGTCCATGCAAGAAATGTCAAAACGCCCTTAATAATGCAAAAATGAACCCAACCGCTGAAACCCAAACCCTGCCGATCCCGTGGGCTTTGTATCAAACCACATGCGGATGCTCCAGACGTCTGCTGTCTCTTCAGGGAGACAGGTAGAGGTGGCAGGGCGGGGCTTTAGGGGACAGACGCACGGTCAGCTCATCCGAGGTAAGCGACCTGTTGGCAGCTGCTTCCACACACGAGTGGGAACCATGAGACTCACCAGCTCCTGGAAAATATTTCTGTTTCTGTTTAGAGCCCAGGAATATGATTTGACATCACCTCATGGCTTTTCCAGCTGCTCGTGTTTTTTATGAGGGTTATAACAAGCTGGATGTGTAATTAGCAAGATAGATTTATCGTCTGCCGTTATGTTGTAAAGAATATAAAAATGGTGTTGGTGGTGCAGAAATCTCTTGCCGAGGAGGAATGCCGTTAATATGTCTAGCAGTGCCTGTGGGAAATCCGGCATGCATTTTTTGGAGTGTGCACAGCTTAGGTAAAGGATGGCAGAGTCCAGAGCTGCTGAAAGCACCAGAGTGGACTTGGCAGCTAGTGCAAAAAAACTGGGCTTTCCCAAAGGGGCTGCAGTAGTGAGTTGCCCACCCAGTCTGGGTGTTCTATGGTTTTTAACCACCCCAATAAAGCTACCGGCCCCCCAAGAACCATTCCTTCACTCTTCTTACCCTTTGAGAAGTTCCACAGCTTCGTGCAACAATTCAGTTCCCATGGATTGCGTAGGGCTTTGTAGTCTAGGCTAAGATTTTTGTGTCTGTGTCTCACTACCATTCTTTAAACCAAGTTACAGACTAGTTCAAGACAGGGACAAAGCCCAGAGCTCTGTTCTGGGCCCCATGGCACCTGGTCCATGTCACACATCACCAGCCAGCTCTCTCCAATCCCATCACCTTCCCCTCCAGCTGTCTGGTCTCCACTCTTGCCCTTTCCAGCCCCCTACAGAGGGGTCATCCTAAGATTCAAGCTTGGTCTCTCTTCTACTGAAAAATCGTCAGTGGCTTCCCCATTGACAAACCCTAAGCCCAGCCTCCAAGGCCCTTCATGAGCTGGCTCCTGCCCTACTCTCCAGCCCTGTTTTCTCTTACTTGTCCTGAGTTGCTTTTTGTCCTCATAACCTGCCACCGTCTATCCCATCTCTTCTGAGTTTTTCCCAGAAGCAGAGCCTGAGACCAGGAGTGAGTGCTGGTAGTTTAGTTGGGGGGTGATCCCAGGGAGCACTAAGTGCAGAGTGGGGAAGTGAGGCGGGGAAGGGAAGGCAGCCAGTACAGGGTACGTAAATAGCTATGGCTGCAGACACCTGGGACTCAGAACCACCGGGGACCTCCCGGCTACTCTGGAACACACCTCAGAATTGACTCCCCCAAGGAGCAAGGGTGCTGGGATATTTATCTACACATTCCCTTCCATTATGGGTTGAGGGCTTTTTCTGGGGGGGTTAATTCCCTGTCCTGGCCTGTCCCATGAAAACCCTAGGGCTGGGAATCACAGGTCCTAACAGGAGGAAGCCTCTGCATGTTGAGAGGACACAGAAGAGGGGCACACTGGAAACTTCTTCTATAATCTAGAATGTTCTAGAAAGTTCAGATATTAGGTTAAATCATACTTATCTTTCAGTTCCCATTTTCCAGGTAGCTTCCTCCAAGAGGACTTTCCTAACCACTCCCACCCCCATCTAAATTGCATCTCTCCCCATAACTCTGTTTTTCATTTATATTATAATTATGCACTTATTTTCTGTCTCCCTTCTAAGCTGTATGTGCCCTGAGGACAGAGACCATGAACATTTTTTATCAACCCAACTAAGCACAGTGCATGGACCAGATTGCTCAATACATATTTGTTGGGAAAATGAATCAGGATGATCCTCTAGAATGAAAGCAACATGACGACAGGCCCTTTTTTTTCTGTTTTGTTCATTGCTTTGTCCCCAGAGCATAGAACAGTGCCCCCCACCTAGTAGGCACTGAATAAATATTTGGTGAATGAAGGTAGGTAGGATAGAAAATAGTATCAAAACAAAAAATTCCTAACTAGGGGCCACCTGCCAAATTCTGCCTGCAGACATTTGTGTTTGGCCCCTAGAGTGTTCAAAAAAATGTGAATTTGTCGCCAACATTTTAAAAATCAGGAGATTGCACAGACCAAAACAATCGCAATTTCCAAGTCTTCTTGAAAAATTAGAAAACCTAGCAATCCTGCATTCCCATGTGGCAGCAATCAGCAGGGGCTGAGTAGCAGCTGCCCAGTTAGCGGGGGTATACACTCTCCAGCCCATCCACAGCCCCACCTGGCCTGTTTAGGGGACACTCCTGACCCCATTGGCATCTGAGTTTCAACATCCATCCTAGAATTACAGAACCACTGAAGGTCAGAGCTGGAAGGACCTGGGAGACCATCACGTCAATTAGTCTCCATGGTACAGTAGGAGAAACTGAGGCCCAGAGAGAGTGAGGTCATCCAGGGGATAACGAGAGGTAGACCTCAGGTGCACTTGCCTCTCGGTGTTCCCAGGATGTCCAGGGAAAACTCAGGTGAGATGCTCTTGGAGCCCCCAGGTCTCCAGTTCCATCATTATTCCTCTTCTAGAATTTTCTACTCCTCCAGCTCTTTTAAGTGAGTAATGATGTTGGTTGGTTGGTTGGTTTTCCTAAATCCAGCCACCCTAAGAGAGACCCAAACTAACCATGGCTTAACCAAGATAGAAGTTTATTCCTCTCACCTTGTAGTCCAGGCATAAGCAGTTCAGGCTGGTAAGGCTGCTATCCAGTACCAGGGTTGGAGACCCCCTTCCATCTTGTTCTTTACCATTCCTGGAGCATTGCCCTCATTGGCAAGATGAAACGTAGCTCACCCCCATGTCTGCATTCCGGCCAGTAAGAAGGGGAAGCAGGAAAAGGGGAGTCCACCTCTCTCTTTTTCATTTTAATTTTTTTCCCTCTCTTTGGAGGGCCAGATCCAAAAGTTGCACAAATTGTTTTCTGTTCACGTGCCATTGGCTGGAACATGATCACATGGCTACCTTCAGCTGCAAAGGAGTCTGGGAGATGTAGTCTAGTCATGTGCTCTATTAAAATTCAGGGATTCTATTATTCTGAGAGAGAGAAAGGAAGAAGGGATATTAGAGGACAGCTAGCATTTTCTAGCACAAAGTACCATTAGTAAGAGGGAGAACAATGAAAGAGAAAATTGTTGAGGAAAAATAAAATTCGTTCTGTTCAAGACACCTAGAGGACAACTGTATTTGTGGGTCTGAAGCTCCAAAGAGAGGTCTGGGCTACAGCTATAAACTTGGAAGACAGAGGAGAGGAGAGGACGTAGAGGAGTGTGAGCCCCATTCTGCAGACAGAATAACTGAGACACAGGGAGGTTATGTAGTCAGGGTATTCATAATGGAACTTAAATTCATGGCCTTGACTTTTGGCCCACATCTCTTTCTCTTTGTGCTCTTCCAATAGCTGCAGCCACATGGAACCCATTATTAATAGCTGGTATCAAGTGGGACTCTCAGCTTGAAGGACGGAGTGTTTAAGCTACAAAGGGAATTTATTAGATGACAATAATTGAAAAACCCAGAGGTAATGGGATTCAGCCTGGGCTGGATCCAGAAGCTCAAGCGGTGTTCTTAGGGCTTGGTCTTTCTGCATCCCTCAGCTGACTTTTTCCATGTGGCAACTCCTTCTCAGAAATCCCAACTGAAAAAGAAGACCTACTTCCCAAATTCCAGCACAACTCCCAGGCTTGAATCTCATTGGCTCAAACTGGGTCAAATGCCCATCCATACATCAAACTCTGTGGCTCTGTGTAGCCAGCCTAGATCAAGAGCCTGGCATGGAGGGAGTAGAGGAGCAGGTCAGCTCCATCCCAACCAAATGGATGGAGCTGGGGAGGGATGGTACCCCAGAGAAAACTGAAGTGCCCTTTCCAGAAGATGGTGAGGATCTTGGAGTGAGGAGTGTGTCCAAAGTGGGCTCTGAAGGTCATGACCCTCTGTACATCTACACCAAGGACCAGCAGCTCTTTGCTCATGGCCATTGTGTTAAGCACTGTACAGGAAGCAGAAATCATATCAGTTGTGGTCCCAGCCAATGGAGCGACTCAGTGTTTACTTAGGGAAATAAGACCAACAGAGCCAAAATGATTAAGAAATGATTCAAAAACAGAGTGTTTGACTTTTAAAACAGAAACTGAGCCCTTTTCCTGTTCCCAATCAGGGCATGTGCTGCTCAAGGCTGTCATCTCTCCACTTCCTTTCCATCTCTTCCTACCCAGTGCTCAAAACCAGAGCATCCCTTTGGTAGCTGTACCTCCCCACATCTTGTGGATCCATTAGAGGTTCCCTGGAGGGCCAGAGACGCCAGTGATTGCTGGCAGCCTCTTTCCTAACCTCTCCTCCCACCCCGCCCCCTCCCTGCAGTCCCTGAGCTGTTTTTTCCAGCTGGGATTAGACAAAAGGCTCCTGGTGGTCAGGAGCCTTTGCCTGTGGCCAGGAAGGGCTCATAAGGGGTACTGATCAGCAGTCTTCCTGGGTTCACAGTGGGTCAGCCCTGACTCCTCCTTTAGTGCCCTGCCTTCCAGGCAGCTCAGTACCAATTGGAAGCTCAACTCTAGGTCTAGTGTGGTGTGTGTGTGTGTGTGTGTGTGTGTGTGTGTGTGTGTGTGTGTGTGTGTGTGTGTGTGTGTTTTAATAACAGCTTTATTGAGAAATAACCCACATACCACAAATCTACCATTTCACTGTGTACAATTCATTAGTTTTTCGTATATTCAGAGTTGTGCAACCATCACCAGCATCTAATTTTAGAACATTTTCATCACCCCAGAAAGAAACCCCATACTCATTAGTAATCATTCCCCATTTCCTCCAGCACCGCCCACCCCAGCCCCTGGCAACCACTAATCTACTTCCTGTCTCTATAGATTTGCCTCTTCTGGACATTTCTTATAAATGGAATCACACAATATGTGGTCTTTTGTGACTGGCTTCTTTCACTTAGTATAATGTTTTTGAAATTCATCTATGTTGTAGCATATACCAATACTTCATTTTTATTGTTGCATAATTTACAGTGTGTGAATATGCTGCATTTTGTCTATCCATTCATTAGTTGACGGACAGTTGAGTTTTCAGCTTTTATGAATAAAGCTGCTGTGAACACTCATGTACAAGTTTTTGCATAGGCATATGTTTTCAATTCACTTGGGTATATACCTAGGATTGGAATTGCTGGGTTATATGGCAACTCTGTGTTTCACCTTTTGAGAAATTGCCGGACTCTTTTCCAGAGTAGTTGCAACATTTTGCATTCCCATAAACAAAGGGTAAGTGTTGCACTTTCTCCACATCCTCACCAACACTTGTTATCATCTGTCTTTTTGGTTATACTCCTCTTAGTGGATGTGAAGTGATGTCTTGTGGTTTTGGTTTACATTCCTCTGACTAATTATGTTGACAAATGACTAATGATATTTCCACGTACGTATTGGCCATTTGTAGTATCTTCTTTAGAGAAATACCTATTAAATCGTTTATTGGTTTCTTTAATAGAAGTATAGGCGTTTTACAATATTGTGTTATTTTCTGGTGTACAGCAAAGTGATTCAGTTTTATATATATATATATATATAATTTTTCATTTTTTTCCATTAGTTTATTACAAGATATTGAATATAGTTCCCTGTGCTATATAGTAGGACCTTGTTGTTTATCTGTTTTGTATATAGTAGTTTGTATCTGCTAATCCCAAACTCCTAATTTATCCCAAAGGGGAAAGGTGCTAATCCCACTTTCCCCTTTGGTAATCATAAATTTGTTTTCTATGTCTGAGAGTCTGTTCCTGTTTTGTAAATAAGTTCATTTGTATCATATTTTAGATTCCACATATAAGTGATATCATATGATATTTGTCTTTTCTCTGTCTGACTTACTTCACTTAGTATGATAATTTCTAAGTCCATCCATGTTGCTGCAAGTGACATTATTTCATTCTTTTTTATGCCTGAGTAGTATTCCATTGTGTGTGTGTGCGTGTGTGTGTGTGTGTGTGTGTGTGTATACACGTGTATATATCTTCTTTATCTTTTCACCTGTCGATGGACCCTTTGCCTGTTTTTAATTGGTTTATTTGTCTTTTATTTTTGAGTTGTAAGAGTTCTTTATATATTCTGGGTAACAGTCCATTATCAGATATGTGATTTGCAAATATTTTCTCCCATTCTGTGGCTGGTCTTTTCCCCTTATTGATGATGTCCTTTGAAGTATATGAAGTATTACAGGGTGAAAGGGGTTGAAATTAAATTTTTTAAAAGGTGGCCAGGGAAGGAGTCCTCATGGGGAAGCTGAATTTTGAATAAAGACTTAAAAGGAAGTGGAGGAACAGATATCTAGTGGAAGAGCAAGAGGGAACAGCAAGTGCAAAGGCCCTGAGGCAGAAGTTTGATGGATTTGAGGGACAACAAAGATGCTAGCATGGTTGGAGCACAACAAGTCAAGTAGAACTCAACTAGCTTTTACTCTGAAGTGGGAGCCATGAGGTTTGTTGCTTATATTTCTAAAGAATCCCTCTTGCTGCTCCCCAGGAAAGGAAGCTATTGGGTGGCAAGGCTGGAAGCAGGGAGACCTGTGAGGGGGCTACTGCAACAGTCCAGTCCTATAATGGTTTTTTGGACCAGGAGGGATGAGATAAGGAAGATGAGAAGTGCAGCAGCCTGGATATATTTTGAAGGCAGAACCAACCGCAGATAAAGAATGAAAAGCGATTCCTTATTCCCTGGGCTCCAGAGATGTCTTACTTACTTTCCGTCCATGGTCTCCCTCTGAAGGGACCTGATCTCTTCTCCCTCTATTGCCAACTAACAAATTCCTCTTGAAAAAATTCTCCCCTTTTTTTTTTTTTTTTTTGGTGCATTCACTATATACCAAGTACTCCACTGTGAACATTTTTTTTTTTTTGAGTAGGACCTCAAGTGCCAACGTTGAGTTATTCACATTCTTTGTCCACGCAGGCCTCTTTCTTGTATCACGTGGGTACAAATGTATGTTTCTTTGTAGACCCATTTGGACTCTTCCTCCTCCCCTCCCCATAGTTGATTGTGTAGCCTTTTGTTTACTTTCCTGTAAAATACGTATTGTCTTCTTGTGTGCATTTATTTCTTCTGTCTGTAAATGAAATTTAAATACCCCTTGTTTCTCACTTTTCTCCCTCTGCACTGTGGCCCTAGATCCTTCCACGTTGCCCTGTGTCCAACTCCATTGCTCTAACTCAGTGGTCCTCAGCTGGAGGTGATTTTGCTCCCCAAGCAACATTTGGCAACATCAAGCATTTTTGGTTGTCATGACTCGGGGTCTGCTCCTAGCATCTAGTGAGTAGAGGCCAGCGATACCGCTAAACATCCTGTAATGCACAGGACAGTCCCCACAACAGAGAATTATCTAGCTCCAAGTGTCCATAGTGCTGTGGGTGAGAAACCCTACATCCACCTGCTGCTCTGAATCCCAGGGTCCCACGTCTTCCTTATGCCCCCTTCCTCCAGGGAGGACACCCAAGCTCCCCCCAGCTCCCCCACAGCACAGACAATGCTGTGACGAGCATCCTTTATGAACTGCTCTGAGCTTTACACCACAAACCTATAAGGTATGACTGCTCCTATTATACCCATCTCTGGAAAACTGAGGCTCAGAGAGGTAGCATAATTCAGCCAAGGTCACCTACCTTGAAAGAGATGAAAGCCAGGAGGTGGCCCACTGCTCTTAACCACGTATCTAAACTGCATCCCCAGTGATCCACGTGAATGTCCTCAGGGTGAAAATTAAAAGCCATTGGCATGAACTCTTCTGCTTGACTGAGCTCCAAGAGCACACAGACTGGATCTAATGTCTTCATAGCTTCATCCCCTGGCACCAGGCAGTGCCTGGCACATCCACTTGATAAATATTTGTTGAATAAACAAATAAATAGCTCGTGGGTAGGGAGTTTTCAACATGTGTGGCTGCAAGCACTGCAGAAATGAGATTCCAAGGTGCCTGCCCTGCAGGGAGCAAATAATCACACACATGACAAGATAGGGGCCTGTCAGCGTCTCTCCGGGGCCAAGATGCTGGGTGCCAGCCTGGCCTGACCTAACCCAGAGCTGGGCCCACAGCAGGGGCTCAGCAGAGGCTGTGGAATGTTGAGCAAGTGGCTCCTCCAGGCAGGCTTGGAGTCAGGGACCCTTTGGCTGGTGAGGGACCTGCAATGGAGCCAGGTGATCCTTGATGCCTACCCAAGCAGGATCCAATCCAGGGTTTCCCTCCAGGTCGCCCCTTTAAAAGGGCCAGGCCCTGCTCAATCTGAAAAAATAAGAGGTTTCAAACTGGCCAAATCTGGCTTGAAGACAGGTTGATCCCCTGGCATTTCCTTAAGTTCTGAATTCATTGCCAATATTTTAAAATCTGGATATTTTACCTAAAAACCTGGAGGATATCTCACTCCTCTTGGAAAATAGGAAGATCTGGCAACACCAGGCCTGAGTTTTCAAAGAGTGGAGACCCTTTGACGGGACATGCGCCCTGGGGCTCACCTCTGCCCCCTTCACTCCCTGGAGTTACACATCCTCCCTGGGCTGTGGGTTATGGATCCGTGGTGCCTCCTTCACTGCCCCCACCCCCAGTGGCACTTACATTTGTGACCTGCCAATGCCAGGTTGTGCCCAGCGTAGGTGGGATGTGTGGGGCAGAGGTTACTGGTCCCCATGCCTTCCGGGCCCTCTGCGTAGACTGTGGGACACAGGCATCCCTGGTTCCCTCCACCCAGCTTCCAAGCTTTGTCAGGTGGTTCAGAAACCATACCATACTCCCCACAAAGCACAGGCTACTAATTTCCTAAAGATCATCTGTCTTGGGGATCCATTATCATGGCTGGGAATTCTGTTCACTAAATGTGGTTTAAATCCTATCACGTCCCCTCCTCCAACAAATAAAAGAGAAGCCATAGGATTATCCAGCGTCCCTTCCTTAGGAGGGTCTCTCCAGCCTTCCAACTAGATCGAAACGCCCTATCGAGATGACTCATGGAGGGCTTGCCATAATACAGTTGCAGTTATTCATTTCTTGATGTGATTATTTGGCGATAGAATAACATCATCATTATCATCGTTAAATGGCTGGGACTGAATTTCCATTGGAGCAGATGCTGTTAATGCCTCACCTTTATCTCTGCAGCCCTCCCCATTCCCACAGACATGATGGTTTCCTCTGCAAGTACCTGTGACAATCTGGGGTGCAGTCTCCCAGGTGTCCACAGAGGGAGACAGCCCGCAGCCTGCTCATGGACCTGCCCCTGTTGATTTCCTTCCCTTCCCCCCTCACTTCCATACTCGGTCACCAGTGCTTCCTGGGGTCACCTCCCAGATAAACTGCGTGCACCTGAATCCCAGGCTCAGGGTCTGCATCACGGGGGAGACCCAAACTAAGGCATTAAGGATGCCTGAATGTTCAGACATCTTCACGATGGGTTCTTATAGGAACTGAAACTCCGCATCACCAGATCCCTGTTGTAACTTAAACCCTCCTGGCCCCTCGTAGTGTGGTTCAGGGACAGGCATCATCAGGGAGCTGTTAGAAATGCAGAGTCGGGACTTCCCTGGTGATCCAGTGATAAAGAATCCACCTTTCAATGCAGGGGACGCAGGTTCGATCCCCGGTTGGGGAACTAAGATCCCACGTGCTGCGGGGCAACTAAGCCTGCGCGCCACAACTACTGAGCTCGTGTGCCTCAACAAGAGAGCCCGCGTGCCGCAACTACAGAGCCCACGCGCCCTGGAGCCCCACACGCCACAACGAAAGATCCTGCATGCCTCAACGACCCGATGCAGACAAAAGAAAAGAAAAAAAAAATGCAGGGTCTCGGGTCCCAGCCCAGATGTACTGAACCAGAATGGACATTTAAACTCAACACCTTCACACATTAGTCTGTGAGGCAAGTTGTAAGCCATGAATTCACCTGGTGACGACTCTTCTCGTGGATCCTGCCAGCCTCTTCGTGTATCTAGAAGAGACTGGGCAGAGAGAGCCTGGCCAGATTTTGGCTCTACACATCTCCCCCTGGGGCTCCCCTGCCCTCTCCGACCAGCCACAGTCCTCCCCCATCCCTCAGCGGGTGTAATTATGTGATTCCGGCTCGGATTCCGGAATCCAATACCCAGCACAGTGCCATCAGGATTCAATCAGATCCAGTTGGCGAGACGCAGCTTGGCCTGTCCGTTACTGCTTTACAAACTGAGAAGAAATAAAATCCCTGGTTTTATGACCCAGCAGTTAAAAACTATTTGTAGAAGTTGCTAAGGTTCAAATCAAAAGTGCCCTCCCTGGAGGACGATTAGTTAATTCAGAGGACCACAGATTCTTCTCTTTCTTTTTCCCCCTTCTACCTTGAGATGTGACTCTAATTCATTTCTGCCTTTCAGACATCTAGAGCTCTCCATCCTTTGACAAACACAAGCCAAAGTGCTTAAGGACATCTGTTTATTTTATTTCTTTAATGAGAAAACCTTCCAATTTCTCCAGGCTCAGCTGTGTTTATTTACATTGTGTTAACCATGTGAGGCCAGCACCTTGGACGTTTAAAGGCCTGGCCGGGGCCCTCGCAGCGGCCTCCAGCTCTGAAATGGAGTCAGCCCTGCCCAAGGAAAACAGAGTCCTTGGAACTCTATAAAGTAGATTTTCAAAATAAATACTGCCTAATTCACTCGGTAGATGTGGATTAAGTCAAGATGAATACAATTTGGAAAGGATTTTCTGAGGAAGTCGGAGATTTCTTTCCCCCACTGGGGGTTAAACCTTGTATTTAAATCTCCATCCCCACCTCCCCCCGCCTACCCCGGCCCCCCACCCCGCCCCCCCGCCTCTCTTTTCAGTTAAGTAAAAGGTATTTAGTCTTTGTGGCTAATAAAGAAATGATGACTTTGATTGGCCTACTCAAGCAATGATTATTTTCTTTGTAGGACCAGGGGTGGTGACTTAACTAGTCACTGTATTCCATCCAGTAAGGGCAAGCCACGAACATCTGCCGTTGTCATTCTGGCGGGGGTGGATGAGGAAGAGATTGGAAATGCTTTCAAAGATGTCCTAGAGGTGAATGACAGTTGGAGGGCCCGTGGGCAGGGGAGTGGCACCCTTTGTAGATTTAATCCCCGGTAATAGTTCTGGTAATAGTTCTTCCCTGAGCCGCTGGGCCTCCATGCCAAGACCTCTCTGCTCATGTATTCTGGAGCATTAAAGGATTACTTCCAACATAAAATATATTTCAGAGATGGTTTGGGGTTGTCAGAAAAGCGCTTATTAGCAGAGACTTTCTTTGAAGCCCCGTGCTCTTGGCTGCTTGGAGAGAGACCATTTCTACTTAGGTGGAGGGTTTCTGAGCTAGTTAAGACTCCTGAGTACTCCTCATTTTCCGCCCCCAAATTTAACAAACGCGACTGCTTCCCCAGACTACTTCGGCCAACTTTTTTTTCTCTAGCCCCACCTTGCAACGAATGCTGAAGGGCATCTGAAAAAAAAAATAATGATAATTAAAATAAGAGAGATTCAAATCTCCTGTGCAAAACCTACAACAAATTGTCGGTTGGGTTAGAATGAGAAGCTCTTTTGTCCGCTGTAAATATAGGGGGTGCTGCTCACAATGATAAGTGGTGGGAAAAAAATCCCGGGCACCTTGCGAACCTAAATGATGGGAACAATTTTCCTTTACACTTAACTAGCAGGTTGAGAAGCTGTCTCCCCCAGCGCCCCACCTGCACTTTTTTACGGTGTTTACTTCCCAACAATAGGGCTCCTGGGCTGTCCAAAGATCACTGGAATTCCCGTGAGACTTTGGTGATGAGGGTGTTACTCGGTGAGTGGCAGGAAGGTATCAAGGTGGTTGTATGGGGGGTTGACTTTGACAGGGAAATGAGAGGTTCCCCGCACCGTGCCTGCTTGCCACAATTCCTCTGTGAATTAGTGAACTTGTGGGCCCTTCCGATGGCAGAGAGGTGAAAGCGCTGATGCAAGTTCCCCAGTAGGGCCTAATTCAAAGAGAAATATGCAGTTTAAGAATCTCTTTGGAAATGTCCATCAATGGTTGAATGGATAAACACATCCTAGGATATTCGTACAGTGGAATATTTTCAGCCATAAAAAGGAATTGGAGTACTTAATACATGCTCATTGTGGACAAACCCCAAAAACATTATGCTAAGGGGAAAGAAGCCAGGCACAAAAGGTCATACACGGTATGATTCCATTTACATGAAGTATCCAGAATAGGTAAATCCACAGAGGCAGGATACAGATTGGTCATTACCAGGGGCCGGAGGGGAGGGAGAACGGGGAGCAACTTCTTCGTGGGTGTGGGGTTTCCTTTGGGGGTGATGAAAATATTTTGGAACTAAATAGAGGTTTGCTCATCTGTAAAATTGGAATAACAGTTCCTGCCCCACTGACCTCAAAAGACCAGCCCGGGAATCATATAATGTTTCCCTAAGGGCACTGTAGGTGCTGTTAAAGGAACACAAACTGCCTGGAGCTGTTAAATGATGAACATTTTTTACTTGAAAAACGAGGTTGTTTTTTTAAATACTCTTCTTATCCGGTTTTGGTGTCTGGGTAATAATGGCCTCAAAAAATGCGATGGGAAGTGTTGCTTCCTCTTCTGTTTTCTGGAAGAGATTGTGGTGAATTGGTGCTATTCTTTTGGAAATGTTTGGTAAGAGTTCTCCAGTGAAACCATCTAGACCTGGAGATTTCATTTTTCAGGAGGTTTTTACTATGATTTCAATTTCTTTAATAGTTACAGCTTTCACCCTGAGGGAGTGTTGGTAGTTTGTAGTTTTTGAGTAATTTGTCCATTTCATTCATTGTCCAATTTAGGTGTCTGGAGTAAAAACAAATAAAATAAAATAAATAAATAAATACTTTACATTTACGGTGAATTTCCGTTTCTAGCATATTATAACCCATACCCAGAAGCCTTTGATTATAGGGATAAAAAGTGTAAATCTCTCCCTGTGTGCATGGCCCTGGGTCAGGAGTCACCTCCTTGGTCCTCGAGACAAACCTACAAGGTAGCTGTAGTGATCCCTATTCTACCCAGGACACGGAGGCCCTGCCCAAGACTACCGACCTAGTAACCGAATGGCAGAAAACGGATCAGACCCAAAACTCCAAAGGGCATTGGAAGCCGCTCTGCCACCGAGCAGACCACAGCCAATCACAAGGCCCCCAAGTTCCACGCGTAGCTTTCAAACCTTCAGTCCAGCCCCAGTTCCTTCCGATGCCTGATTTCCCCCTGTTGGGGAGGGGAGGTCTGCAGGCTACACCTGACTCTCAAACATATTTTTTTGTTACATTTTTGAAATTTTTTGAAATGAGCTGCCAGCATTTAAAGTGGAGAGTTTTTTTACATTTATTTTATTGAGGTTTATAGTTGATCTACAATGTTGTGTTAATTTCTTCTGTACAGCAAAGTGATTCACTTATATATATATCTTTTCATATTCTTTTCCATTATGGTTTATGACAGGACAGTGAATATAGTTCCCTGTGCTATACAGTAGGACCTTGTTGTTTATCCATCCTATATGTAATAGTTTGCATCTACCAACCCCAAACTCCCAGTCCATCCCTCCCCCACCCCCCTGCCCCCGCTTGGCAACCACAAGTCTGTTCTCTGTATCTGTGAGTCTGTTTCTGTTTTGTAGGTGAATTCATTTGTGTCATATTTTAGATTCCACATGTAAGTGATATCATGTGGTGTTTGTCTTTCTCTGTCTGACTTACTTAGTATGATGATCTCTAGGTCCATCCATGTTGTTGCAGATGGCATTATTTCATTCTTTTTTAGGGCTGAGTAGTATTCCACTTGTATATGTATACCACATCTTCTTTATCCATTCATGTGTCAACGGACATTTAGGTTGTTTCCATGTCTTGACTATTGTAAATAGTGCTGCTATGAACACAGCGGTGCATGTATCTTTTCAATTTATAGTTTTTTCCAGATATATGCCCAGGACTAGGATTGCTGAATTTTTAGCTTTTTGAGAAACCTCCATACGGTTTTCCATAGTGGCTGCACTCATTTACATTCCCACCAACAGCGTAGGAGGGTTCCCTTTTCTCCACACCCTCTCCAGCATTTGTTATTTGTAGGCTTTTTAATGATGGCCATTCTTACCGGTGTGAGGTGGTACCTCGTTGTACTTTCGATTTGCATTTCTCTAATCATTAACGATGATGAGCATCTTTTCATGTGCCTATTGGCCACCTGTATGTCCTCTTTGGAGAAATGTCCGTTTAGGTCTTCTGCCTATTTTTTGATTGGGTTATTTGTCTTTTTGTTATTGAGTTGTATGGGCTGTTTGTATATTTTGGAAATTAAGCCCTTGTCGGTTGCATCATTTGCAAACATTTTCTCCCAGTTCGTAGGTTGTCTTTTCATATTGTTTATGGTTCCCTTCGCTGTGCAAAAGCTTGTAAGTTTGATTAGGACCCATCAAATGGGGAGATTTTAGATAAGCCACAAGGATATATTGTATAGCACAGAGAACTATAGTCAATATCATGTAATAATCTTTAATGGAGAATAATCTGTAAAAATATTGAATCACTATGCTGTACACTTGAAACTAATATAATGTTATAAATCAACCATACTTTAAATGAATAAATAAATTTTTTAAATTGGGAGATTTTACACAGAAATTCAGGCTTCTGGGCTCTCTTGAAAAATCAGAAGATCTGGCCATGCAGCACCCAGAACCCCAAATGTCACCACTTGGCTGGAGCTGCATAGCAGCTGCTTCCTTTCAGTGGGGTCGGTGGCCACCCGTTTTCCACAATCCCCACCGCTCCCTATTGCCTCCCTAACACTAAGGCCAAATGTCAGCTGTTGTTTGCTATCTCACTTACACTATTGTCCTTCTGTAAGAAGAGTTGTACCAAGAGTTGGAAAATGAAAGATCAACAAGGTGTGTGTTTCACTTGCACCATTTCAGTTAAGTGAGCCGCTTAGTCTCTATAAGTCTTGTTGTCTCTCGTGCCTCATCCACAGAATAAAGTCCAAACTCTCTGGGCGGGCTTCCAGACCCTTCATGACCTAGTTTCTTCCATTCCGTCCTGCCTCGCCTCTCAGACTCCCAACTTTCTATTTCAGGCTACACAGCCTTACGGCTGCACCAGCAGACTCCCCCACATCCGGGCCTTTATCCGTGCTGTTCCCTCTGCCAGGAGTGCTTTCCTCACTCGCCAGCCATTTGCCCAGCTCATGCTAACTCAGCATTCAGGTCTTATCTTAGACATCTCTGCCTCCGGGAAGCTCTCCTTGACTACACTGGGTTAGGTGTCCCTCCTGTGCGCTCCCTTAGCACTCTATACTATTTGTCACTAATTATTTTATCACCTCCTTTTTTGTGTCTCTCCCTAACTCAGCTCCAGCACCTCAGGTGCAGGGACTGACTGTGTCTTAGTTCTCTCCACTTCTCTGCTTCCCAGCACAGCCCATTCTATGTGCCCCATAATTAGTTGTCAACTTAATTTTCTTTCTGTTAAAGCCCGACGCAAGCTGATTTAAGCAGAAAAATGAATTTACTGGCATTTATAACCAAAAGTTCAGGGGCGCGGCTGAATCCTGGGGCTCATACGGTGTCAGTAGAAGCCAGTCTCTCTGCATCTCTTTGCTCTGTTTCCATTGGGTTGGCTTTGTTCCTTTCACATGTCATGGCAAAAATTCCCCCAAACATCACAAGACCTACATCCTGCCAGCTCAATGACCCCAGCGAAAACAGAGTAACGTTTTCCCAGTAGTTCCAACCAAGTGCCAGACGAAGCTCTCCTTGGCCTAGCTAGAACCAGTCACTCAAAGGTGGGGGTAGGTGGGACCGGCTCCCTCGGAGCTACACTGATAGGGAGTGATGAAGTTCCACCTAAAACACTCAGGAAATGCTGCTATCAGATGGTATGTGGATGCTGGGCAGACAAGAACAGCAGGCACTCACTTCCATTTGTATGTTTTAAGCCATATGAGAGCCAAGAACCTGCATGGTCTTACCCAGCACATAGTAGGTGCTCAGTAAACACTTGAAGTTGACATCAAATCTGGCCCAGTTACCAGGGTCCATGCCCTTCGAGGTGGCTCTAGAGGGTCTGGCCCATTGCCTCTATGCCCTCATCTCCTAGGACTCCTCCCCTCCCTCGCTCCACCCCAGCCACACTGGCCTCCTCAGTGGTACTCAGCCCTGCCAGACACACGCCGACCTCAGGGCCTTTGAACACTTGGTTCCCTCTGTCTGAAATGTTCTTCCTCACACATGGCTTCCCCCCTCGCCTCCTGAAGATGCCACCTTCTCAGCAATGACCTCCCTGACCATCCTGTGGAACTGCAGTACCTCCCACAGAGCCCAAGCAACACAAATCCTTTGCTATATTTTTTCCCATTAGTCTTTATCACCTTCTGGCAGGGCACAACTGTGCAGAATGCACTTTGCTCAACTTTAGGAAGCGGCACTTTCACGGTGGTCTGTGTGAATGATGCCCCTGGGTTGTGCAGTGCACAACCATATGCAGCAGCTTGTGCGGCCATACAGCAGCCCTGCCATCAGACATACCACAAATCTTGCCTCATTCATTTGTTTATGACTGTTTTGCTTGCTGCTGTATCCCAGTGCCTGGAACAGTGCCTGGCACATAGAAGACACTCAGTAAATATTTGTTGGATGGATGGATGAATTTCCGCCCTCCTCAACCATGCTGTGCCTTGACAGCTAAGTTGGGGAGTGAGGGAAGAGGAGTCCTGTGTCCTGATGGATGCCTGTGAGAACATGACCCTCGGGACTGAAAGAAGCCCCATCCAGTGACCTCTTGCTCCTTCTTGGCTCCTCCAGCTGACAGTACGTTGAGTGCTCTGTCGCCATTTAAGAGGAAATTGATTTTGCTACTCAAAAGAATTGTTTGTTCTCTCCTACCCACCTCCCATTATTTAGGTTTTCTGTTGGAGGAGGGGGGTGATAGGACGCTTACCTCTGTTCATCATACCATACACTGTCGGTGTTTGTAAATTGTTTAGCCTTTCTGCAGACTGAAATCATGCCTGTATGGGCTTATGCCAAACACCCTTGCTTTCCTGATACTCAACACAAAGAAACCCATGGACTGAGAGATGATGATGGTCCAGGCAGTCAAAGCTGCATCCTTGAGGGCTGAATGCATAGGGAGGAAAGGATGAGATTGGAGCAGACCGTCCTGGAGGCAAGTCCCAGTCCTGTTACTTAATAGATTGGGGATTCGCGGAGTCAGACGTATGTGTAAAACGGGTACAGTAACAATACCTGCCTCACTGGGTTTTGGTTGGACATGATGACACAGTGCCATGAAGGCAGCCCAAGAGATCCGTTTTGGATATAAATCAGGTCTCTTCATTGTCCTTGCTTGAAACTGTTCCCTGGTTTCCAGGCTCACTTTGAACAAAGTTCAGACTCCTCCCTGTGGCCTAGAATCCCCCAAGTTATCTGATTCTCCTGCCTGGCTCTCTCCTCCTTTTCCCACGTACTTACTCTGCTCACTCCACGCTGGCCTTCTTTCTGCTCCTCAAACACGCAAAGCTTGTTCCTGCCTCAGGGCCTTTGCACTGGCTGCTCCTTCTACCAAATCACCCCACAGCTGGCTCCTTTGTTTCGTTTGGATCTTTGCTCAGATGTTGCCTCCTCAGACAGACCTTCCCTGACCGTCCCATCTCTAGCAGCCCTCCCCAAAACACATATACACAGACATATTTGGTCTCTCTCTCCCCCGCTAGCACATCTTCAGGTTTCCTTTTCTTCAAAACACTTGTCACGATTCAAAACGAAATGTCTCTTAGTTTTTCATGGCCCTCCCCCTCCACTAGAATGTAAGCTCCATGTAGCAAGGGACTTTCAGTGTCGGAGACATATCATAGTAGGAGACATTATAACAGTGGTCTAGAGTAGGAGTCAGCAAACTGCATCCTAACCATGGGCCAAATCTGGCCTGCCACCTATTTTTTAAATTAAAGTTTTATTGGCACACAGCCATGCTCATTCATTTACATATTGTCTATGGCTGCTTTCACTCTCCAGCAGCAAAGTTGAGTAGTTGTGACAGAGACCATATGGGCCACAGAGACTAAAATATTTACTATCTGGCCCTTTATAGAAAAGTTCACCCACCTCTGGTCTAGAACATGGGCTCTGGAGCAAGACAGCTCAGGTTCAAAGCCTGCTCTACTCCCTAGCCACGTGACCTTAGGCAAGTCACTTTTCCTCCTTGTGCCTCAGTGCCTGCTTCTGCAGTGTGGGTGCAATAGCAATAATACTTACTACATGGGGTCACTGGGGGAGGATTAAAAGAGTTAATATATGTGAAGCGCTTAGAACTGTGCCTCCTTATATAGTGAATGGTTTTTGTAGAATAAATGAATAATAAATATAATCATAAATAATAATGAGCGAATGAATGTCTTTTAAAGAACTACATCTTTAGAAGCATGTTGCTGGTTGGGTAAGAATGTCCTCTCTCTGGAAGGTATGGTGAAGTATCACTACCACTACAAATAGTAATAACAATAATAATAGTAAGCAGAGGACTCACAGCATTGATGAGGACATGTCCGTTGCTGGACAGAAGCAGGAGACACTTTGCTGGGTGGTGTCAAGCCCTGTTCTAAGCACGTGCTGTGAACTTCCAAAAATGCACTGGTCTCCCATGCTGTCAAACGCCCCTTGGTCCTGAATGGTAGCTCACTTAGGGTGATCATCTCATCTGGGTCGCCTGGAACTTTCCCAGTTTTCACACTCAAGGTGCCAAGTCCCAGGAACCTCCTCAGTTGAGGCGCATCAGGACAGCTGGTCCCCCTAATACATGTTCACAGCTCCATTTATCTAGCTGTTTATTTTTTTGCCTTTAAATTGACGTCCTAGGAAAATGCTTTTAAAGCTGCCAGACACCTCCAGCTGAAAGAACATTTTTCAAAGGATAAAAAAAAAAAAATCTAGGAGGCTGCGTGGTTGCGTAAAACTTCAAAAGAGGACCCAGTTTAGACATCTTTGTTTATTCTCTTCAGTTTGACTGTGATTTTATCATTTGTAGTCAGTTTGATTCTTTTGTGATTCAGTGATGACGGGATTTATCCTACAGTTTTTTTGGTAAAGTGCTTGTGAGTACAAATAGACCCGTTTGCTGAGCTTAGAAGATCTTTTCTATTTTCTGTGTTCTCCTCTGAAAATGCCAAATAAGCCAGGTTGTTTTTTTTAAACTTTACTGTTTAAACATGTGAATCAACCTATTTTTTCTTTACCACCATCATTTTCTTGTCTTCCTCTTTCAAACAAGCTAATCTGTTTTCCAGGAGTTTCCAAGTAATTAAACCCAATTAAAACCATTAAATTCTTTCTTTTAATGACAACTTTATTATTAAAAGCTAACCACAAGGAGGAGATTTAACTGGCAAAGCCCTCCTTTGTGTGTTAATCCCTCCCTAACCTCTGGCTGACACTTGCAAGAGATAAACCCCACAGAATAGCGAGCCTGGTTTAATGAAGAGCTTTAATTAATACTTTTCTTCCTTGTGGCAGAGTAATTATTTGTTCAGCTTGTAAACAGCTACTTGGCTGTGATTTTTTAAAGGCTCAGTTGGTGTGATGGCTTTGATTGGTTTTGTGTGTTCGCGTGTTTTTTTTTTGTTGTTGTTGTTTTTCTTTAAAAGAGAGGGGAAGAGGTCTCCATTCCAGAGTGGGTACAGAGGTGCATTGTCCCGAAGTTGGGGGCATCAGGGTAATCTACACAGGAGAAAAGCCAGGCAAACACAGGTGGGAAGCTGCCTATATTTGTGAACCATCTCCAAAGCAAGCAAGGCCGCCCTTTGCAGCAGAAGTCTGCAAGCCCAGACAGGGTCCCCCCAAGACACAAGCCTGGCTTGTGGTGGTCTGGGCGCTGAAATGAGGAAGAAGGGGCCGGGATCACAAAATGCCAAACCGAGCTTCTACTCTGCGTCTCCCCTGATCTCCCCTTCAGGTGGCACCTGAGAAAGGGACAGCCCAGTGCAAGTGCTGGGTGTGGCCAGTGAGGCCCCAGAGAAGCCCTTCTGTGAGTGAGGATGACAGACCCACCAGGCATGCTTGCTGCCAGCCAGGCATCCATCTAAAGAGCTTTACATACATCAGCTCACTTACTCTCCCTATAACTTTAGGAGGTAGACGCTGTGGTTACCCACATGTACACACCAGGAAATGGGCACAGCGACTTCTAGCAGTCACTCACCTTCTAGTAAGAAGGACAGAGCCCGAGTTTGCAGACGGGTGTCTGGCTGCGGTGGTGGTTCTGAACAACTGGGTCACACTGCCCTTTGAGACAGAAGTACAGCACCTTCCACTCAGCTGGTTGTGAGATTTTGATTTTTTTTTTTTTAGCCCGTCACTGATTTAGAAAGCTAGTTTCATTAATAAGGTTGCCCACTCTAGAATTACAAAGTTGATTGACTAACGCTAAGAACCAAGCCTTTCATTATTTTTAAAGGATTTAGAGCGGCGGGTCTCTACTGGGGGTACTTTGGCCTCCCAGGCGCTTGTCTGGAGACATTTTTAGTTGTCACAACTGGGTGAGGGGTGCTGGCATCTAATGGGTAGAGGCCAGGGATGTCGCTAAATACCCTACAGTGGACAGTACGGCCCCAACAAAGAGCGATCTGGCTCAAAATGTCAACAGTGCCGAGGCTGACCAACCCTGATTTATAGAAAGCTCCAGTTTTTCATTCTAGAGACATTCTGTAAACACACAAAAGCAATGTTCATGCACCCACCTATCAAACTCCTAAAGAACTAGGCCAAGCTTTTTCTTTGATTAAGAGTTCCCTGGTGGTCTAGTGGTTAGGATTTGACGCTTTCACTGCTGTGGCCTGGGTTCAGTCCCTGGTCCGGGAACTGAAATCCCACGAGCCGTGCAGCTCGGCCAAAAAAAAAAAATGAAAAAGAAAATAATTCATTAAGTAATTCTGTTAGTGAATTTGACTATTAACCGTGCCACCAGTTTTTCAGAAACACATCTAAGGAGCTGAGTTCTCACCCGACTATTAGCCATTGATGAACTTGCGAGGGCATAAATATTTGAAGACCACATCCCAAATTCCCAAACATCTACCTCTGCTCATTATACACATTTCCTTAAGAAAATGCCTTATGAGGAGCACAAAGTAATGTCAACTAATTTCATCATCCAAGAAGCTTTGAGCTGAGAGAAGTGTTTGGAAATCTTCAGATGCCTCTTTGGAGGCATCAAGACTTGCCTCCCCCTGGGAGCACTCAGAGATGCCTTTGGAGCAGCAAAGATAAGCAAACAGTCTGGGAGGGCTTACACCTGGGGCTGGATACGCTTAGAGACTAGAAGTGGGTTTAACGCATCGGATGTCAGAATACAAGCATCTCAGAGGAAAGTCTGTGGCCTGCCCCCTTTTCATCTCGAAAGACCGACCGTGGCATTCCCCCTGATACCCCCCCTGAACAGGGTGAAAGAGACTACCCCTGGAAGCAGCTGACCTTTGATCCCCGTGAGAATAAGACAGTATTCAAATAGAGTTGTGTTTTTTGTTGTTTGGTTGTTTTTTTCTGAAAATTACTTTTGGAAGCATTGCATTTGATAACATTAATGGATATAGAGAGGCCCTAAAGTTGTTTACCAGGATGGGTCTTCCCACAGCTCACCCCTTTTTAACACATACGGTGACATCCTAAAAAGTTATGGGTTACTTGTAAGTCGGGGGTAGGGTGGTGGGGACAAGGCTGGGGAGCCAAGGAAGGGTTCAGAGCCCTTTGGGGCTGGCTGAAGTGAGCTGATTTCCAATTTCAGCCAAAGTGTCTGGTTCCCAAAGAACCATTCCTGGCTTGGGGGGCAGGGAGGGGGGCAGCTGAGAAGTGAGGGATTTACTGGGTAACTTTGCTTTTCCATATCAAGACCAGGAAATGAGAGGCACAAATGCTCAGAGGCAATAAGGGGAGATCCTTCCCCAGCCCGTGGCCTCTCCTTTTATCCACTCAGAAGCCCAACAGTTATAAGAAAGGAAAGCCAGCCTGAGACCTGAGAAAAGAATCAGGGCTGAGTTTTGCATGGCAGCTGCCTGTCATTTTTCTCAACTTTGGATGTGTAATTTAATTAAATGGATCCTTTATTTCATTAAAAGTAGACCTCAACAAGTTTTTTGGTTTGCTTTTTTTAAATTTATTTATTTTATTTATTTATTTTTGGCTGCCTTGGGTGTTCGTCGCTGCGTGCGGGCTTTCTCTAATTGCGGGGAGCGGGGGCTACTCTTCATTGCGGTGCACAGGCTCCTCACTGCAGTGGCTTCTTTTGTTGCAGAGCACGGGCTCTAGGCGTGCAGCCTCAGTAGTTATGGCTCGCAGGCTCAGTAGTTGTGGCTCGCAGGCTCTAGAGCGCAGGCTCAGTAGTTGTGGCGGATGGGCTTAGTTGCTCCAAGGCATGTGTGATCTTCCCCGGCCAGGGCTTGAACCTGTGTCCCCTGCATTGGCAGGTGGATTCTTAACCACTGCGCCACCAGGGAAGTCCCCTCAACAGTTTTAAATCAGGCATTTACCAAAAAAAAAAATTCTGGTGGTAATCTGCCTTAAGCTTCTTTTCCCTAATAAAGTACTTTATGTTATTAGTTCCTGCAAAGTCATATTTCACGAGTAAATGGATAAGATTTTGGTTTCTTAGGTAGCCCTGGGATAAATCCCAGCTCTGTCACTTATTAGCAGTGTGACCCTGGACAAGTCACCTCATTGCTTTGAATCTTGCTGAATCTGTAAAACAGGGAAAAGATATTTTGAGGAGGAAGTGTGGTAATATACATAAAGCTTACACACGCTTATATATTCATTTTTTAAAATGCTTAACTGAGCATCTGCTATGTACTGGGCTGTGTTACATGTCCAAGGGACATAGCAATAGCTCTCATAGAGCTTCCCTTCTGATTGAGAGAGAAGCACCAAAAATCATAAGATTATTACAGATAATGATAAATGCTATTAACAACTGTAACAGTGTAATGAGATATAGCTTGAGTAGAAGGTCAGCATCCAGGTTACTTGAGGTGGAATGGTCAGAGAAGGTCTTTCTGGTATTGAAAGTGGGAACTGTATGTTACAAAGGAGCCAGCCATGAAAGCGTCTGGGGAAAGGGAATTCCAGGCAGTGGGTACAGCAAGTGCAAAGGCCCTGAGGCAGTATCAAGTTTGGCAAGCTCAAGGAGCAGACATGTGCGTTGGAGTGGAAAAGTGAAGGATGTTGGCTTTATTCAGAGGGCCAGGGGATGCTAGTGGGTTTTATATGAGGAGGGACAGCTCTGATTTTTGTTTTAAAAGGAGCAATCTGGCTGCCATGTAGACAACAGCTTTGGAGGTGAGGGGAAGCTAGCTGTCTTTATATGTAGCCCAGCACACAGATGTGCTTGTTTCCATCCTCAGTGATGATCTAAAGGCCCCTTGGGAATAAAGTAAAGACATGAGTTACAGTCTAGGCTCAGATAATTAGAAACGGGTTTTTTACAAGTGTCCAGCAAGAGATATGAAGTTACATGGGATGCGGGACAATTTTTCATTTTTAATGACTGTCCAACCTCCCTGGCACCCTCTAGTGTGTGTTTTCCAACACCACCAAGCAATTAACTCAATTCTGACTCTGTCTTCCTGAAGACAGCAGCACAGGTTAATCCCGCTAGTTAAGGGCTCAGTCCCGCAAGACAGCCCCCACTTCAGATGCCAATTGCAAGTCCAGATTGTCACCTGTGCTTCTGACCAACTGGCTGTAAATTGGAGGTTCTCATGCCCCCTCCTTAGGTTCATTTGCTAGAGCTCACAGAACTCAGAGAAACATTTACTTACACGGACTGACTAGTTTATTACAAAGGATATTATGAAGGATACAGATGAACAGCCAGACAAAGAAGTACGTAAGGCAGGGTCCAGAAGGGTCCCCAGCACAGGAGCACCCACATGAAACTGGGGTGTGCCACCCTCCCAGCATGTGGATACATTTGCGACCCCGGAAGCTCTCCGAATCCATCTTTTGGGGTTTTGTGGAGAACTTCATTACATGAGCATGATTGATGAAATCATTAGCCATTGGTAACTGAACTCAATCTCCAGCCTCTTTCACCTCCCTAGAGGGAGACCAGGGGGCGGGCTGCGGGGGGAGCTGAAAGTTCCAACCGTCTAATCACATGGTTGGTTTCCCTGGCAACCAGTCCCCGTACTTAGCACTTTTTTTTTTTTTTTTTTTTTTTTTTGCGTTACGCGGGCCTCTCACTGTTGCGGCCTCTCCCGTTGCGGAGCACAGGCTCCGGAGGCGCAGGCTCAGCGGCCATGGCTCATGGGCCCAGCTGCTCCGCGGCATGTGGGATCTTCCCGGACCGGGGCACGAACCCGTGTCCCCTGCATCGGCAGGCGGACTCTCAACCACTGCGCCACCAGGGAAGCCCAGTTAGCACTTTTTAAAAGTCACCTTATTAACATAAACTCTGATGTTGGAAGGGGCTTGTTATGAATAACAAAAGACACTTCTTTTAGTTTTATCACTCTTTATTTTTAAGTTGAAGTATGGTTGAGTTACAATGTTATATTAGTTTCAGGTGTACAACATAGTGATTCAATATTTTTATAGATTACACGCCAAAGTTATTATAATATTATTGACTATATTCCCCGTGCTGTCCATTACATACTTGTGACTTACTTATTTTATAACTGGCAGTTTGTACCTCTTGATCCCCTTCACCTATTTCACCCATGCCCCACCCCACCACCCCTCTGGCTACCACTGGTTTGTTCTCTGCATCTGTGAGTCTGTTTCTGTTTTGTTATGTTTGTTCATTTGTTTTATCGTTTTCATTCCACATATAAGTAAAAACATACAGATTTTGTCTTTCTCAGTCTAGCTTATTTCACTAAGCAAAACATCCTCCAGGTCCATTCATATTGTTAAAAATAGCAAGATTTCAAAATTTTTATGGCTGAGTAATATTCCAGTGTGTGTGTGTGTGTGTGTGTGTGTGTGTGTGTGTGTGTCCATCCATTCAACACATCTTTATCCATTCAACTGCCGATGGGCACTTAGCCTGCTTCCATATCTTGGCTGTTAGAAATTCTGAGGGCTTTAGGAGTTCTGTACCAGATACAGGGACAAAAACCAAATATATATTTTCTTATTATAAATCACAATATCAAACTGTCCCAAATACCACCTCCCCCCAATTATTATGACAACCAAAAATGTCCCCCAAACTTCCAAACTACACTCTAGAAGGAGGTGCCACCTTTGCTGAGAAGCACTGCTTTAGAACATGGTATATGAGATCATGTACCCAAAAGAGCAGCATTCTGTGATTTTTTTTTCGTTGCATGCCGTGGTACGTGGACACATGGCCCCCAAAAGATGTCCAGGTCCTAGTCTCCAGAACCTTTGAATGTTACCTTATATGGCAAAAGAGACTTAGCAGGTGTGATTAATGTAATCACAGGGTCCTCACAAGAGGGAGGCAGGAGATGAGAGTGTGGGTAGGAGGAGATACGAGGTCAGCAGTAAGCGTCTGTAGTGGAGAGACCAAAGCCAAGGAACACACGGTGGCCTCTAGAAGCTGAAAAAGACAAGGAAACTGATTCTCCTTGAAACTTCCCAAAGGAACACCTTGATTTTAGACTTCTGATCTCTAGAACTGTAAGAGAATAAATCTGTGTTGTTGCAAGCCACTAAGTTTGTGGTAATTTGTTACAGCAGCCATGAGAAACTAATATACATGCTTATCTTCATGGTTAACGTCCAGTGATGGTGAGTGCAACAGGTTTGCCATCTACGGTCGTGATGACAAGTTTCTTTCTAAACTGCACGCATTTACGTTTTTTTTAAAAAGTTGGCGGAGGGGTAGCTGAATTAAAGGAAAATACTAAGTTAACATAACACAGCTGCTCTCCAGCATGTGAAACTTGCAAAGGCGTTACAAGAATGGCCATGGTTTAGAAAATACCAGGTTAAGCTATTGCTTGGGAATTTCTAAGTGGGGAAAGTTTTCTGATGGAAGATTCCGGACTCTGCTGCTTTTTGCTAATAATACCTAAGCACCAGGAGCAAGTCACACCACATGCATTATCCTACAGCAGCCCTAGAAAAGACTCACTGCTTGTATTCAGGTGAGAAAACTGAGGGCCAGGGAGGGTGAACATCTCATCCCAGGTCATGTCCCTGGGGAATGACAGTCCCAGGATTTGAACCCAGGTCCTGCTGACTCCACAGCTGATGTTCTCAACCACTTTGCTTCATGGAGCTTCTTGCCTGTGGCCACTTTCATGCACACCTGGTGAATGGTGGGGGCAATCCGTGGTGGTCATTTGGGGGAAACCATTTGCTCCATTAGGATGATGCTTGTGTAAAGGAGAGACTGTGGCTCTAAGACCCGACAATAAGTCAGACCCTTCCCTGCACTTGACTTACATCACTTTGGGGTTCAGGGAGTAAGAGGAGCCATCAAAAGAGAAGACAGGGACTTCCCTGGTGGCACAGTGGTTGAGGGTCCACCTGCCGATGCGGGGGACACGGGTTCATGCCCCGGTCCGGGAGGATCCCACATGCCGCGGAGCGGCTGGGCCCGTGAGCCATGGCCGCTGAGCCTGCGCGTCCGGAGCCTGTGCTCCACAACGGGAGGGGCCGCAACAGTGAGAGGCCTGCGTACCACAAAAAAAAAAAAAGAGAGAAGACAGTCTTCCGAAGTGCTCCCTGGCAAGGCTCAATCATTGCTAAGATGTGTAGAAGCACTTGAACTTGCCCATGGCCGTTGCCAGTTGGAAGTACCTGTTTTTGTACAGACACCAGAAAGTTGTGAGCAGAGTCAAGAATCTTTTGATTATAAGCAACAGAAACTCAATGCACATTAGTTTAAGCCAAAAAGGAAAATGTATAACCAAAATATCCAGAAGTAGACTTTGGGAACAGCGGGATCTGATCCCCCAGTAATTTCATATGAATCTGTGTGTGTTGCCAGTAAGGCTCTGCCTTACTGTTTGGTGACAGAGATGGCTGCCAGCATCCTCAAGTTTAGGTTCTCCCAGCTCAGCCACCTCAGGGGTAAGAAGGTGCCTCTTTCCCAATAGTTATAGCTGACATCCTAGGGCCAACTCTACTTGGCTCCCATTGGCCACGTGACCATCCCTGAACCAGTCACTATGATTCTGACCAGACCTAGGTTATGAGATCACCCTGGAAGGCCAATAATGGGTATTATTTTTACTAAAACTTATGAACTGCTAATTTACAGATATGAAGGTTCATTCCCGGAGAGATTAGGTATCTCCACAGTATGATGCTGCCTCTTTTGTTAACCAGTTGGTGTTTTTTCAAAGTGTCTAATAAAGACATCGTGTTGGGGGCCCCCAAAACCACCCTCAGGCTTGATGAGTTGCTAGAAGGACTCACAGGACTCAGAAGAGCTATTATACTCATGATTACAGTTTTTTACGGTAAAAAAGGATACAGATTAAAATCAGCGAAGGGAAAGGCACATGGAATGAAGTCCAGGAAAAACCTGGTCCAACCTTCCAGGTGTCCTCTCCCAATGGAGCACAGACAGTCCAGTTAATTCTCCCAGCACTGAGGTGTGATAGTTCGTGCCAAGTGTTGCCAACCAGGGAAGCTCACCTGAGCCTTGGTTTCCAGGGTCTTATTGGGTCAGTGATACAGGCATGCAGCATCTGCATGGCAGACTCCAGCCCCTCAGAACAAAAGCAGGCAGTCACCATAAATCACATTGTTAGCAAAAACTATCTGATCAACTGGTACTGCTGGACCCAAGGGCTCAGAGCTCATCCACCAGGAGCCAGCCAAGGACCAGTCTTGAAGTCAGACCTTTCTTAGGAATATGCGGAGTTTGAGCAACCCAGGCCTGCTGAGTTAACCCTCTCCTGCACAGACAGCCTCCAGATCTTCACAGCAGGGATCCCCAAAGGAAACCAGCTCAAGTGGAGACCACCAGGTACTATAGAAGCTACTGCATCTAGATATTCCAGGGGGCAACACATCTCTTCTTTCCAGTCACGTGGCTGAGCCACGAAGTCAGGGACTTCCTCAGAGCAAAGAAGCATCATGGCATAACCAGAGGATAATGGAATCTGGAGTCAGGTCAGACCTGAATTCCAGCATCCCCCACCCTTACACACACACACACACACGCACACATTCCAACAAAAATAGAAGTTCATCATTACTGCATATGATGTACTCTGGTATTTTGTCATCTCTTCTAGAGATGGGCAAACTTTTTCTATGAAAATATGATAAATATTTTAGGCTTTAGGCTAGGCTCTGTAGCAACTATCAACTCTGCCATTGTAGCACAAAAGCAGCCATAAATATTAAGTGAACAAATAGGCATGGCCGTGTTCCAATAAAACTTTATTTACAAAAACAGGCAGTTTACTGACCCCTGGATTCTCTTGTATTTTTTTCTATTCTATTTTAATGCTGGACATTTAAAGTAAATTTAAAGTTCACTAACAGGTTTATAACCTAGACTTTGAAAAGCTCATTTAATATTTGTAACAACCCTATGAGTTAAGCAACCCCATTTTACAGATGAGAAACTGGGGCGCATGGCCTTTAAGTAACTTGTACAAGGTCATCTAGTTGGTAAGAGGTGGAATTGGACTTGAACATAAGCAGTCTGGCTCAGAGCCCACACTGTTAACCTACTGCAAAGCACTCAGTAAAGATTGGCTGTTATTATTATCCAACCAGCTGTGAAAAAAAAACAAAAGACCACAGTCATATAAGTTGATTTCAAGATGAATTTGGGGTGAGCCTTTCTTCTGTTCAAAGGGTTGTGATGCTGAATAAATAGTGTGTGGATCTCACCGCTGAATTAAACATGGTAGAATTAAATGATGAATTAAACCATCTGCTACAAAAGCGTTATGTGCTTAAAATAGAAAACTTGGAAAATTCAGCAAAGGAAATTCTTTATTGGACAAATAGAGTTGTGATTCTTTAAAAACAACTTTTCGGTTAAAAACGTGGGCTCCTTTTGAAATGAAAATGGTTGCTTCCTAATCCACAGGGATTGGGAAGTAGACCTCTTAAGAATATGGCTTAGGGCTTCCCTGGTGGCGCAGTGGTTGAGAGTCCGCCTGCCGATGCAGGGGACGCGGGTTCGTGCCCCGGTCCGGGAACATCCCACATGCCGCGGAGCGGCTGGGCCCGTGAGCCGTGGCCGCTGAGCCTGCGTGTCCGGAGCCTGTGCTCCGCAACGGGAGAGGCCAAAACAGTAAGAGGCCCGCATACCACAGGCACTTGACAGAAAACAATTGCCATCATCTAAATTAATGCAAAAGTTGATTCAGATTTGAAACCTCCAGGAATCCACATGCCGTTTTCTTCATTCAGGTTTGTTTGACATCAGATTAATTTCGTTTTAGGAAAGACTTACCCTCTCCTCTCCATCCAGGAAATACAGCCATACGTCACAAAATAACTTAATTGATCTACAAGGCAGATCTCTGAGCGGCCCATATGGTGAATGTCCTCACCATCCTCCTCTAATTAAGAGAACCTCACCAAGAATGCGTGATAATTAGGTTACAGAGCTGCATCCAGGTCTACAGCATCTGTCTCCGGGTTGGGGAGGGGGGCGGGTCCCAACGCTCAGAGCATCATCAGCCTCCTAAATGAATGCGTGCATAGCCCACCTCGCCATCATCAAAACTGAACCCTGACAAATCTGTAGAACATTAGAGCACATTGAAAAAATCTGCAGCGCCTTATTCTGATTTGTACCTTCACGGGGAGAGAGCCACCCACAAACTCTTGAGTCAGACAAAGATGACATTCCATCCACCCGAACCCCACCAGCTCCCAGCACAGTCCTTTCAACAGACAAGTTACAAATTGAAGCCTGTTTTGGAAAAACTCCCCTTTTCTCAGTTCTCCATTCTGGTTTAAATGGATTGTTTTTTTAAGCACAATCTGTTTCTGCTGTTGCTTGTTTAGGAAATTAACCACTGATTTTTTTTAATCCAAAGAGTATGTAATGATTAAGAAAATGGTTTTCATGTGAGATGGTACTTTCATAAAGCACATCTTTAATAAAGTACCATCTGATTTGGGGTGTTCCTGCTGGGCTTACAGAAGCAGGTTCTTTGCTTAAGGGGGTGAAGAAGTGGACTGGGGGATTTTGACAATAACCAACGCTTGGGGAGTGCCTGCTGCATACCGGGCCCTGGGTTAGGGGTTTACACGTGTGCTACCTCATTTAGTCCTCCCTGCAATGTTAGCCTGTAGCCTTTTATTAGCTGAAGAACATGGCATGAAGGCTCCCATATTTTAGGCTTCCTTTGACTGGGAGATGTGCTGGGTCAGATAGGGCGTCCTCCCGCTCCAAGCTGCACAGGGTAACTTAAGCCAACAGAACAGGGTGGTGTGTTTTTAGAGCATATTAGGGGTGCATTCAGCGGGCAGCATGAGATGAAACCCATGTCTGTCATCCTGTCCTCACTCCAGCTGTCTTTCACATTAATTAATGCTGAGCCTCCACTATTTTTTTTTTCTTCGTTTCTCAGTCTTTACAACCTTGAAAAAAACATTTTCTCCTTGGATAGAGTGGTCTGGCCCAGAGTAACACTTTGTGTTACTTAACCCTTGGGACAGTTGTGCTTTTCATGGGCTATTCCAGACTTTTCCACCCCAGCACAACTAGTTTTTATCAAGTGTCTTGAAAAGAGGTCCCCCCTACATAGTTCAAAACAATCTAATAGGCAGCATGCAAGCAGATTTTAGGAAAAGCTGAAATAAGAGAATGCTTAGGGAATAGTTGGGTATTCTAAAGGGTCTCCTCAGAAACTTTTGGGTGTCTTTAAGTTTTTGTTTCAATTTTTAATTATACAAGAAATGTTTGAATCCCTTCTCTTTAAAAAACATTTAGAATATACTGGATAATAACTAAAGTTCACTTTGATCATCACCTCTAATTCCTCTGTCTCCTCCTCTCTGCTTTGCGCAAGTAATTGCTGTTCTGACTCTGGGTATATCCTTGCAGATATTTACAAATATATAAGTGCCCATGGAAAATATGTAGTAACATTGTATATGTTTCTAATAAATGGTAATAACATTCAGTATATAACTTTCAGAAAACTGTTGCTTTCACTCAATTTTTTTTTTTTTTGATGCATCCTTGGTAATACATGGAGGTCTGGTTCATTTCTTTCCATTGAGTTTAGTTTTCCATTGTATGAATATTCTACATTTTATTTCTCTAATTTCCTTTGGCTGGACAGCTAAATTGTTTCCGAACTTTTGCTATTTACAGACAGTTCTGTAATGAACATCTTTTTACATGTCCCTTGTTCACATGTATGGGTCTTTTTCCAGTTTAATATTTACTGTAGGGTAATATTACTTGAGTATGTTTCCTTTTATTTTTAATTTAGTTTTCTTTTAATCCAAGAAATATATGCATAGAGTTTAAAACCCATAGAGTTCTCCAAAGGAAAGTATTACGAAAAACAGCAGTCCCCAGCGACCTTCCACCCAACCCCACCCTCTCTTTCTGCGCAGAGGCAACAACTTTCAACTCTTGCTGATCCTTTGGGTCTTCACCTCCAAATTTCTAAGTAACCTGCTTCTGTGACCACATTTTGATTTTTTTGTTTTTCTGTTTTAGGCATGGTCTCTGGCTTCCCAAACTGGAAGACATAGACTTTAGCTCTCTTTTCTCACCCTTGCCTTTATCACACACATGCAGACTTTCTCTTCACATCCTCCCAATATCAGTAAGTCATAATTTCAGCTTTATCGATGGAGAGGATTTGGCTTCTTCTAACTATGCAAATACTGGTCATAGGTAAGCCATTTTGTCTACAATAATTACTTTTCCCGTTTTGTGTGCTGGCACGGGACTTGACATTTTTCTGAATAAATCCTTTCAGAGGATAAGTCTGGATGGCCCCTTCTTCTTGCTTCCTGTCTAGTACATGGAGGGCTGGGCACAGGTGGTTGGGTATACAAACAGCCTCGCCAAGAAAGAATGTGCAGTCCTGCAGAGGTGAAATGGTTTGGGTATGAGTAATGTGTGGACACACCCTCAAACCCTTTTGCCAGGTCACACAACGATTCCCTGCTTGGCCCTGAAAAGTTTGTTTTCCCCATTTTCTCTTCGTTATTCATGGAGCGCTCTACCCTGAGACTTCCAGCCAGGATCCGGAGTGCTAAGCTTTGGCTATTGGGGCCCTAATGAGATGTTTCACCTAATGGCTGCGTTCCTGGGCTTGATTCTTCACAGTTGTGTGTGTGAAGCTGAGATCACCAGCTACGGGTTTTTTTCCTTTTTCTTTTTTAAAGGTCAAGAAGGGTTTATGTCATTCATTATTTATTTTTATAATAGAAGTAATGCAGCCTCCCAGTAAAAAAGTTCAACGGGGAAAAGAAGTGTATGGAGTGACGGGTCAAGGCCCCCTTTACTCCTCTCCCAATCCCGGCCCCTCCAGCGCCTCCTCTGAAGCAGTGCTGCTCTAGAACCAGATTACCGGGCTTCAAATCCCAGCACTCGCTAGCTGTGTGGCCTTGAGCAAGGTACTTGGTGAGCCTCGGTGCTCTCATCTATGAAATAGTAAAATACTTGTGCTCACCTCAAAGAGTGTTGTGGGGATTGAATTAGTTACTACTTAGAGAGTGGCACAGAGAAAGCACTTACTAGATCTCAACCAGGAATATTACTAAGTGTGGTCTCTCCTTTTAGACCAGTGGTTCTTTTTTTTTTATTAACATCTTTATTGGAGTATAATTGCTTTACAATGGTTTGTTCGTTTCTGCTGTATAACAAAGTGAATCAGTTATAACTGTTTTTAAATGGTGTGTTAGTTTCTGCTTTACAACAAAGTGAATCAGTTATACATATACATATGTTCCCATATCTCTTCCCTCTTGCGTCTCCCTCCCTCCCACCCTCCCTGTCCCACCCGTCTAGGTGGTCACAAACCACCTAGCTGATCTCCCCGTGCTACGCGGCTGCTTCCCACTAGCTATCTATTTTACGAGATCAGTGTTTCTTAACCTTGACTGCACATTGAAATCAAGTGGGGAGCTTTAAACTTTTCTGGTGCCTGGATCCCACCCTCAGCCATTCTGATTTTATTGATCAGGGGTATGGCCTTAGCATCAGGATTTTTAAATGCTCCCGAGATCGTCACAGTGTGCAGCCCAGGTTGAGAACCATTATGTGCCATATGCTCCATATTTTCCACGTGTATCAGTTGGAATAGGTGAGGTTATGCTGCAGTAAAAAACATCCCCCCAATCTCATCTACTTCTTTTTTTTTTAACTGGAGCATAATTGCTTTACAGTCTCATCTCATCTACTTCTTATTTACAGTATGTGTCCATTGTGGTCTGTTGCAGCTCTGACTCTCATCATCTTTACTCTGGAACCCAAGCTAACCGAGTAGATTTTATCTGGAACATTTAGCCTCGTGAAGTGGGAAGAGAGCATGATGAACCATGCACTAGCTCTTAAAGCTTCCAAGCAGAAGCAAAACATAACTTCTGCTCACATTTCATTGGCCAAAGCAAGTCATATGGTCACATCTGAGTTCAACAGGGCGCATCTATATCAGGGGCCAGCAGCTTTCTTCTGCAGGGAGCCAGATAGTATTTTAGGGTCTGTAAGGATCTGTCACAACTACTTACCTCTTCCTGCAAAGCACAAAAGCAACTGTAGACAATACACTGTCCAAAAATGTAAAAATCACTCTTAGCTCGTGAGCCATTCAAAAACAGGCAGCAGGTCAGATCTGGCCCTCAGGCCTTAGTTTGCCAGCCCGTGGTGTATATCATCTTCCTACGGGGAGAAGATTTTCAGGAAGGGACCCCAAATATGGGTAAAGAGTAATGCAGTCTACATGCTATGTGTATAGAAAAGAGAAGGAGAGACAGAGACAGAGGGAGAGAGAATAGACCCTTTTATTGTACACTGTGTTTTATACACTATACTGTGATACAACTTGCCTTTGTTCCTTAATACTATTTTTCTGGATGATTCTTTCATGTCAGGAGTTCTAGCATTACTCCATTTTTTTAATGGCTGCCTCATTTTCCCGGGTATGGATGTACTACAGTGGGTTTCTTTGTTTGGTTTGGTTTGGCTGCATTGGGTCTTCATTGCTGCACGCAGGCTTTCTCTAGTTGCAGACAGCGGGGGCTACTTTTTGATGCAGTGTGTGGGCGTCTCATTACGGTGGCTTCACTTGTTGTGGAGCCCGGGCTCTAGGCACGTGGGCTTCAGTAGTTACGGTGCATGGGCTCAGTAGTTGTGGCCCGCAGGCTCGGTAGTTGTGGCACACGGGCTTAGTTGCTCTGCGACATGTGGAATCTTCCTGGACAACGGATCGAACCTGGGTCCCCTACACTGGCAGGCAGATTCTCAACCACTGCACCACCAGGGAAGTCCCCAACAGTGGGTTTTGTTTATATGTTTGTTTCCGTAGTTAATCCTCTCTTGTTAGATAAAAGTGTTTTTTTAAATAGCCGGAGGAGGAGGGCTTATAGCCATAGAGCGATCAATTGATCATTGATCGTTGTAAGGAGAGAACCAACATCCCAGCTCTCCCAGTAGTTTATACATAGTTTATACTGCTTTCCCTGAAATCTCTCAGGCCTCCCTGGAAACACACATTCTCCAAGAGGCTCTCCTTTCCTACAGCCATTTCTGGTTCTTGCAACACTGAACACAGTTGCCATTCCAGGGGCATATTTGTGGGGGGAGATTTAAACACTGACGAGGGTAGATAGAAATGATGAAAAAGTAGAAGTGAAATCTCAGAAGCTGTGCAACATTATCACCCTGACCCCACCCGGAGACACGTCTTAGGCCGTGTGCTAGCCGCGCAGATGAGGACAGACCGGATCCGCCATTCAGGAGTGGGCCGGAGGAGAGGAGGCTGAGACGGCAATGACTCCACTTACTTGCGCTTTTCTCTGCTTCTTCCTAACAGGACACCACGGCGTCCGTGCGCATCGGCCTCATGATGGAAGAAATGATCTTCAACCTCGCAGATACACATCTGTTCTTCAATGACCTGGAGGTTTGGAATTGCTTGATTGCTCATTTCATTCCATAGTCGCTGTATTTAATCACCTGCATCTGTTCTGGGGGCAGAGCCACTGCCTTTTCTTTTTCCTTTTTGTTTCCTTTTTCGTTTGGAGGCTAGAAAATTTTGCTCACCACCCCCAAGAAGGCACAAAACTGTGGCCAGCCATGGCTTATTGGAAACACACTTGACTGGATTCTCTCCCCACCTTCCCTCTCTACGGTTAATGGGCTTTTCTCTCTGCTCTAGTGGTGATGTCCACTGGCAGTTTTACTAATCCAATCAAGGCTGCGTAGTTTCTTCCTCCTGAAATTTGCTATTTAATAAAGTTTATTAAGGCAAATTAGTACAGATCCTCCTGGGTCAGGAATAATTAGCAGTGGGCCAGGATGGAAGCTTTTAAAAACAATTTACATTCTCCTGAAAACATGTTTTACAGAGAGAGAGAGAGAGTAGTGGGGCCGCGCGGATTCAAGTATCTGCTCCTGAGCCCCTAAGCAAGCAGCAGGGAGATAGGAAAAGGGGCAGAGCAGCTTCAGAAATAAATGTAATTCGTTTGTTTATACCCAGCCTGAGTCAGAAAGATTGGGGAAGAATTTCAAATAGAAAACATATTTAAAATAGAGCTACTAAAGCAAAGGCAAAGGAATTGAAAGCCATGTAATGAATAAGGGTGAGGCATTGTACCAGAAAAAATCTGGCTCAGGCTAACTACAGCAGTTGAGTCTCTCTGAGTTTCCTGGTAGACAAGGCAAGGAGGGAAATGCAGTGCACTACTTACCCCTAATGAAAGAGCAAGCAGCTTTCTCCAAGGTGAGGAAAGTTTTTTTGGTTGATAAGAGGATTAATGTGGGAGTCTTCTAGCTTTGTAAATTATATTCTCATTATTGGTTTAACAGATTGAAAAATAAAGGCAACCTAAAATAAGACTGCATGTAAAAGAACAATTCTATTTATCCTAGTAGGAATATTTTTTTCTTAGAATCTGGAAAATCCCTGGGTACTCAACTGTGAAGTAGTAATATGAAGGCTATAAATTCCAAATCTGTCCTGGCTAACTGAGAGCATTACTCATTTATTGTCAGGAAAGGATACAGAGTTTCCTTCCCAGTCTGCAGTCCTAGAGTTCCAGAAAGGGAAATCCTTGCTGAAATGATCGATCTTGTGTTCCGTCCAGTCTCAGCAAGCCGTTTGGGCCTCAGTCCTCCCATCTATGAAATGAGATTGATGCTCTCTGCCCAACGTCTTTTTCAAAGAGAGGATTGAGATAGAAGCTTGCTGAGGAAGGGGACTTCCCTGGTGGTCCAGTGGGTAAGACTCCATGCTCCCAATGCAGGGGGCCGGGGTTCAATCCCTAGTCAGGGAACTAGATCCTGCATGCATGCCGCAACCAGGAGTCTGCATGCCACAACTAAGGCCCAGCACAGCCTAAATAAATAACTAAATATTAAAAAAAAAAACAACTTGCTGAGAAAGAAAGCTTTCGAGTAGTGGAGGATGCCAGTAGCATCAAGGCCCAAAACTATCTCTTTAGCCAAAAGCAATGTGCAAGCTCCCTTTACAAAGTCCTCTTATGTCTTGGGGGGAAAAAAGAGAGAGAGAGAGAACTTAAAGTTAAATTTTTAAATTAAAAAAAAAAAACATGGCAATTGAATTCAGCAAGTATTATGGAGCCTAATGTAGTAAAGACTCAGCTGATTGCACATAGCAAAACCCAACTTGCTTTAGCAAAAAATGGAAATTATTGGCCCTTGTAGCTGAAAAGTCCAGGGTAGATGTAGTGTTTCCCCGTCTCCTGCTTAGAATGCCACTTTTGTGCGAGGAGGGACCACGTCTGTCTGATTCACCCTAAATCCCCAGGGACCAGGCAGTAAATAACCAAACAAATCCATAAACAAGCATGCTTGTGGTAGTGAAAAGGACGTGAAGAAAATAAAACAATCAGATGTGATAGTGAGTGCTGGGGGTGAGGGAGTAGGGTAGGGGAACAGCATTCTCGAGGGGGTCAGGGAAGGCATCTCGAGGACGTGGCGCTTGAGCCAAGGCCTGAATGATGACAGGAGCCAGCCAGGTGGAGGCCAAGGGAGGTGGGATCAGCAGGTGCAAAGGCCCTGAGGTGAGAACTAGTGTGACATCGTCAAGGATCGGCAAGAAGGACAGGTGAGTGCAGTGAGTGAGTGAAAGCAGGGGGGCGGCTGGGATGGGTGAGTCCTGAGAGGGAGGCGTGAGCCAGACACGAACCATAGACATCAGAGTTGGACAACCATGGGGCCAGGGAGCATGAAACGGGAAGATCCACATGACCTGATTTATGTTTTAAAATGACCACTCTGGTTGCTGCATGGAGATCAGGCAGTAGGACGGGAAAGGTAGAGGCAGGGGGACCAGGAAAGAGATACTTCCAAGCAAAAGATGAAAAATGGGTTGGATCAAGATGGGAAGAAGACGTGGGCTCCGGAAGAATGGCAGGAAAGCTGAGAGGCCTTGCTGACGGGTTGGACGTGGGGGATGAGAGGAGAGAGGAGCCAAGAGGGGCTCCTGGGCTTGACCTGACCTGGGTGATGGTGCTGTTCTCTGTGATGGGCAACACACGGAAGATGGGAGAATCCATCCTTCTGTGGTGGGCACGTGAGGTCGGAGGTGTCTGGGACACCCCAGTGAAACACCACATCGACAGGCAGATAAGCAAGTTTGAAGCTTTCACGCAGCGAAGGTGGTAGACACATAGTAAGCACTGTGTCCGTCTTGTTGAACCTGAGGCTCAGAGCCAGGTATTCTTTGGACTGGTGTGTGTTCAGGCCCATGTCTTCAGAACCTTGCCCCTCTGCTGTTCTTCGCTGACCCCAAAGTCAAAGTCGCACCTCTTGGAAAAGGATCTTAATTACCAGCTGGAGCTACTCAGGGAAGCCAGTTTGTTTTTATTCTCTACATTTTTTTCCAAAATGTCCCCAGTGCCAGAAGCCCCGAGGGCACCTCAGCAGAATTGAAACCATGTTATACGATGCAGAAGTTAAGACACAAGTGAAAACATATTGCTTGCTGGTGCAGGGAGCCCCCGTCAAAATCTGAAGGGCAACCCGGTGGGGCTCCCCAGGGAGGCCCTTCGGGGCTGGAGCCTGGCTCCTGCATGGATGGTCAGATGATGGGGTTTAGGGAACAAAGTCAGATCCCCTTCTGCTCTGAGCCTGCAGTGCCATCTCTAAAAAAGGAGATCAGCTTCCACAAGCAGCAGCGATTTATGGAGAGTTTAGCATTCACCAGGCCCTGCTCTAAGTGCTGTGGATTCAGTGTCAAAAAAACAAACAAAAAAAAACACAGTAAGATTCCCCCACCCTGGAGGCATTGACCTTCCAGTTGGGGAAGCAGACCATAAACAATTGAATATAAAATGTCAGATAAAGTGCTCCAAAGAGAGGCCAGCAGAGCCAGAGGAGATGGTCCCAGGGACTGTTTTCCTTGGTAAAACCAGGTAAGGCTTCTGTGACACTGGAGCAGAGACCTGAAGGAGGTAAGGGAGAGGACCACGTGGGCATCTAGGCAGAGAGTGCAGACAGAGAGAACAGCAGTGCAGAGGCCCTGGGGCGTGGTCAGAGTTGGCAAGTTCCAGGAATAGGAAGGAGAGCCCAGTGCAGCTAGAGCAAAAGAGCAGGAAGGGCTGTGGAGGGCAGTTTGCGGGAGGGGAGACAACTCACTTGGGGCCTCTGGGCCACCATAAGGCTCTGGGTAACGTTCTAACAGTGACCAGAAGCTATTGGAGGATTTAGAGAGGGGGAGCAACGTGACCTGACTCACCGTTCAGAGGCTCCCTCTGGCTGCCGGGTGGAGAACAGACCAAAGCGGGCAGTGGAGGAAGCAGGTGTTTGCATTACATCGGTTCCTGGACTGAAAGGTGAAAGTGCTCATGGGGCAGGGATTCCATGAGGAGGACAAAGTAGGTGCCAAGTAGGTGTCAGAGACAAAGTAGGTGCCAAGTTCAGCTGTATCTCAGGACTTCAGGGATGTGTGTCCAGAGTTTATGGCAAGTGTCTGCTAATCAGTTCAGTCTGCCTTTGAGTCCTGGCTCCACCACCTCCTGGCTGTGTGACCTGTGCAAGTCACTCCACCTCCTTGAACCTCAGTTTCCTCATCTGCTAAATGGGTAGAAGAAAAGCCCCTAACTTCCAGGGTCGTCAGGATGATGGGAGATACACGGAAGCAGTCAGCAGAGAGCCTGGCACACGGTTGGCACACGGTACATGCCCAAGAGATGGGCCTCCCCACCAGAGGGCTGCATGTGCCACTGGGACTGTGCAAGGGGGGTTTACGTGGTACAGGGGCAAACTGTTTAATTTAAATCATTGTATGTTTATTGTATGATGAGCTAGAAAAGGTAACTAGGTTGCCCAATCCCCGATTTTACCATAATTCATTAACAATACATGTAATGCAGAGAGAGGGCAAAGATTATGACAGTGGTGAGCAACCTAGCCCTAAATGACAGCAAGGTGCTGGAGTTTGGGCATAAATATTGACAATTACCCGGCCAACTTGCCTTTGTGCGAGAGCTACTTCATTTGCAGTAAAATCCAGGGCAGAGGACCCTCATCTGAAATGTCAGCTGGGTTGTGGAGGAAGGGTGGAGGTTTGATTGAAATTCACACACCTGCCGCTTGGGAGCTCATGAAAGCATCCTCGGGCTCCCTGAACTGCGCATGTGCCACTGCCAAAGCCAGGCCGGACCCGGCTGAGTGGAGGTGCCCGGGAGCACAGTCCTCTTGGGTTTGATTTCGGGGCTCAGTGTGCAGCGGGGGAGGCGATGCCATCCATCCTCGTGGCCCCTGCGTGAAGAGGTGAGTGGGGGAAAGCAGGGCAGATTCAGGCGAGGGACGGCCGCGTCCTTGCTTTCCCGTCTTCCCTCGTTCTCAGAGAGCAGGCTCTCTCGATGTCTGCAACCTCATTATCGTCAAGTGGGGGAGGGTGAGTTTGGAAATGGGAGGGAAGTGTGGGTTATCACACGAAGGGGAAGAACTGTTGGCCCCTAGCAGTCGGGGCCAGAGATGCCACATAACCCAGTACTTTGTACAGCCTTGTACAACGAGGAATCATTCTACACAAAATGCCAGGGGCACCCCGTTGAGAAACACTGCACCAAGCCCTTGAGAGTAGTCAATCAGCTGCACAGTATTTATGGATCACCTAGCGTACAGCACAATCCAGGCTTTATGTAACTTGCTTTTACTTGAAAAAAAATTTTTTTATTGTTAAACTTACAGTTTTTCTCTTATTAGTGTTTTAGGGGGAAAATGACTAGCACATTATGCAAGTGATTTCATAGGTGATATTGCTTAGGATGAAACTAAGGTTTTATTTTTTCGTTTGTTTTATTGAAGTATAGTTGATTCACAATGTTGTGTTAGTTTCTGGTGTACAGCAGAGTGATTCAGTTATACATATTTTTTTTTCATATTCTTTTCCATTATGGTTTATTACAGGATATTGAATATAGTTCCCTGTGCTATACATAAATCCTTGTTGTTTAATTTATATATAGTGGTGGGTATCTGTTAATCCCAAACTCCTAATTTATCCCCCTCTTTCCCCTTTGGTGACTACGTGTTTGTTTTCTATCAATATGTCTGTGAGTCTGTTTCTCTTTTGTCAATAGGTTCATTTGTGTCATATTTTAGATTCCACGTATAAGTGATATCATATGGTATTTGTCCTTCTGTGTCTGACTTACTTCACTTAGTGTGATAATCTCTAGGTCCACCCATGTTGCTGCACCATGTCATTATTTCATTCTTTTTTATGGCTGAGTAGTATTCCATTGTATATATGTACCACATCTTCTTTATCCATTCATCTGTTGATGGACACTTAGGTTGCTTCCATGTCTTGGCTGTTGTAAATAGTGCTGCAGTGAACATTGGGGTGCATGTGTCTTTTCAAATTAAGAGTTTTCTCCGATACATGCTCAGGAGTGGGATTGCTGGATCATATGGCAGCTCAATTTTTAGTTTTTTAAGGAACCTCCATACTGTTCTCCATCATGGCTGCACCAATTTACAGTCCCACCAACAGTGTAGGAGTGTTCCCTTTTCCACACCCTCTCCAGCATTTGTTATTTGTAGACTCTTTAATGACGGCCACTCTGACCAGTGTGAGGTGATACCTCATTGTAGTTTATGTTTCCCTAATAATTAGAAGCTACGGTTTTAAACATTTAAAAAGGAAAGTTGATTGAAAGGGGTATGATAGGGTGCATCACAAATAGTAGTGGTGAAAATTGTTTCAGAAATTGTATTAGTGATATCAATTATGTTTCAGTAATTTAAATCTCTGTGTGATAGAAAATGTGTCTCTTACGGAAGGTCACAGTCAAAACCACTTGAAAGGGGCTTCCCTGGTGGCGCAGTGGTTGAGAATCCGCCTGCCGATGCAGGGGACAAGGGTTCGTGCCCCGGTCCGGGAAGATCCCACATGCCGCGGAGCGGCTGGGCCCGTGAGCCATGGCCACTGAGCCTGCGCGTCCGGAGCCTGTGCTCTGTAGCAGGAGAGGCCACAACGGAGAGAGGCCTGAGTACCAAAAAAAAAGTAACAGTAATCACAGCTGACATCATTTACTGAGTACTTACCAGGTACCAGGCACTGCTTTGTGCAGTTTACATGTATTAACTTGTTTAATCTTCACTATTATTATCCCTATTGTCTCAGTCTGCTCCGGCTCCCATAACAAAACATCACAGACTGTATGGCTTAACACAACAGAAATTAATTTTCTTACCATTCTAGAGGCTAGAAGTCCCAGATTAAGGGGCTGGCAAGTGTGGTTTCTGGTGAGAGCTCTCTTCCTGGCTTGTAGAGGCCACCTTCTCACTATGTCTCCACATGGCCTTTCCTCAGTGTGTGTACAAGGAGAGGGAGAGAGAAAGGGAGAGAAAAAGCATGTGCTAGCCAGCTCTGCTGTCTCTTTTTATTAGAACACTAATCCTATCAGATCAGGGCACCACCCTATGACCTCACATAACCTTAATTACTTCCTTAGAGGCCCCCTCTCCAAATACAGCCACCTGAGTGTTTGTGCTTCCACATATGAATTTGGGGAGGACACAAACACTCAGTCCATAACACCCATTTTACAAATGAAGAAACTGAGGCACAGAGAGGTTAAGCGAACAGCCCAAAGTCACACAGTTGGCAGTGGCAGTATTCAGACCCAGGCAGCCTGGCTCCAGGGCCCTTGCACTTATCCACTGTGCTGTGCTGCCTCCCCCAGGAGAACGATTGCCATCTGGCTGAGAAAGAAGATTCCCAACAGGAAATCTAGACTGTACAGTGCTGTAGACAGTGGGTTCAAAGGGAAAAGGAGAGCAGGGAGGATTGGTGCAGCCAGGAAGCCTGGAGGAAGATGAGCAAGGTCTGACAGCAAGAGGAGGAGAAACTCCCAGTGTAAACGAAGAAGACAAAGATGAAAAACTCCTCCGTGAATTATCATGTCATCTTCACATCGTATATGCAAAACAAAAGTCACACAAATAACAGCAACCTAAACCACACTAAACTACTACGGCACCTTCTCTTCCCCCCTGCAAGGGGAACAAAGCAATAAACAAAGGATCTGAATGCATTTCTAGAAAGAAGGATGTGGACTGAGGTTGGAGCCGAGTGGGGGGCACAGGTGAGAATAATAAACCCAATCACAGCGACAGCTGACATGTACTGAGAGCTCACTGTGTGCCAGGCAGTGCCCGAAGGGCTCACCTGCATGCCTTCATTTAACATTTCCAACAGTCACGGAAGGTAGATACTGTTACGTATCCCCATTTCAGAGATGGGAAAACTGAGCCACGGAGAGGTTAACTTAACCAGGGCTGACACGTATTGAGCTCTTACCCTGTGCCAAGCATCACACGTGCATTTTCTCACTGAAATCTCACAACTACCATGGAAAGGGAGATTTTTTTTTTTAAATCTCTATTTTACATATGAAGAATGAAGCCCAGGGAGGTCATTTTTCACGGGTTACAGAGCTAGTAAGAGTAGAGTGGAGATCTGATCCCAGGCCAAGCTGACTTCTAGGCTGGGACGTTTATCTTTCACGGAAGATACATTTATTTATTTATTTATTTATTTATTTATTGCTGCGTTGGGTCTTAGTTGCTGTGCGCGGGCTTTCTCTAGTTGCCCCAAGCAGGGGCTCCTCTTCGTTGCAGTGTGCGGGCTTCTCATTGTGGTGACTTCTCTTGTTGTGGAGCATGGGCTCTAGGCGCGCAGGTGCAGTAGTTGTGGCTCACGGGCTCTAGAGCGCAGGCTCAGTAGTTGTGGCGCACGGGCTTAGTTGCTCCGCGGCATGTGGGATCTTCCCAGACCACGGATGGAACCCGTGTCCCCTGCATTGGCAGGTGGATTCTTAACCGCTGCACCACCAGGGAAGTCCCAAAGATACAGTTTTGAGATGAACAGTGAATTGGAGAAGGAATACGGGTCCACAGAGTGGATGGAAGAAAAGAGTCCTTCATAAGAAACGAGATCAACCTAAAGGTTTTGACAGAAGGTATCCCTGGCCCGAATCAGGCGTGGCCAGGCTGGAGGGTGGGTTGGAGGGGGAGCGTTTCAAGATGCTGCCAGAGCTTTGGGAAGGATCATGCTGGAGGGACTCAGAAGTGGCTGGAATCTGGGCAGGCCGTGGCTGCCTGCCTGACACCTGGGCCTGATGGCTAAACGTCTGATTTACGGTTCTGCAGGAGCTGTCAGGGAGAATAATATTTCACCGTGTCAGTGCTGAGCTGCTCTCCAAGACATCCTGCCCAACTGACCATTAATGCAACACAGGCCACAGCCTGTTTAGTGCTCTTCAGATAAGTTAAACATTTAAACAACACGAGAAAGACAGCCCAGGTTTCCCTCCCAGGGAGCAGGCCCCTCTCTGGCTAGTCCAGAGGCAGCATTAAGCTCTCTCACTTTTAAAATATACCTGCCTTGAAGGAGAAGGAGTGGGCAGGGAGTCCATCTGGGCTTGGATGAGAGTCATTTTTCTAAAGCAAATTTGTCAACAATTTCCTTTCTGCATTCGTGTCTCCAGGCAGCCAAGGACAAAAAGTAATAGGATCAGACCACAGCAGAGCAGGTTGGGAAAACCCCGGCTGTCACCAGCATAATCAGGACGGATTTTGACGAGTATTTGTCACCGGGCTTACTGTTCAGAAACAAGCAAGGATGAGAATACTAAGGATCAAAACCTATGGGGTGCAGGCAAAGGCTGATCCAGACAGCCTTAAATTACATTTATTAGAAAACCAGGAAAATTAATAAGAACTGGTAATTGAAAAGATCATTAAGGTAGAAAGCCTTTGGCAAGCATGAACAAGAAGAAAAAAGAGGGAGAAGAAGAGATCAGTAACCAACATCCAGAATGAAAGGGTGGACATTATTATAGGTTCAGGGGAGATTCTTTATTTTTTTTTAATTATGAGAATACCATGAGCAATATTGTTCCAATGAACTTGAAAACCTGGATGAAGTTGACCCTTTTCAGAAAGATGTAAATTATCAAAATTAACCCAGGGGGAAATGTTTTAAATAAATAAACCAGTGACCATGAGAAATTGAAATCATAGTTAAAGGTGTACAGCTCTAACAAAGGCACCAGGTCCAGCTCGTTTTAAACAAGCGTTCCACCAAACATTCAAGGAAAGGATAAAAAAATCCCATCCTGCACAAACTGCAGAGCAAAGAAAAGGTGGGATGCTCTCTCATGCATTTCAGGAGACTAATGTTACCTTGAAACTAAATCTGAACTTCGAGCACATGACAAAAGGATAAATCACTGTCATCGCTGATGAAAGATGGGACGCTGCAAGTGGATTCATTACCCACGTTTCATAATTTTTTAAAAATCCAGGACTTCCCTGGTGGCACAGTGGTTAAGACTCCGCACTCCCAATGCAGGGGGCCTGGGTTCGATCCCTGGCCAGGGGACTAGATCCCACATGCATGCCGCAACTAAGGAGCCGGCAAGCCACAACTAAGGAGCCCGCGAACCACAACTAAGGAGTCCGTGAGCCACAACTAAGGAGCCTGCCACAACTAAGGAGTCTGCCTGCTGCAACTAAGACCTCGCACAACCAAATAAATAAATAAATAAATATTTTTTAAAAATCCTGGAGACCTTGGTCTGTTGCCCAAGAGGGCCCAGAAGCAATGACACTCCTGCAGCAACTAGCACATCCAGCATCCAGATCTTGGCTTCAAAACACCATTTTCCAGCGAAAGGAACCAGGACTCCTTGGAGAAGTAACTGATTCTAGGGCTTGGACAGAGAAGTTACATGATAAACATGGAGCGTCTTACAGTACCAAAAACTAAAGAAGTGCTCAAAAAACCCCATGATGATGGGGTATGTCAAAGGGACACAAGTGCTGGCTGGAAGGGTTCCCAGTGGCCAGAGCTGGAACACTTTGAGTACTGAAACAAATAACATAGTATTCAACCCAAGATGTAAAATAAGTACCCATGAGTCCATACTGACACAGATAAATGATTGAATAAATAAGTGGGGGAGAACAGACAAATCTCCCATACAGAAAAATTCAAAATAATTTATGTAGATACTCTCCCCTTTACTGTGGGCTTTGCATAGTTTCTTCCTTCCAAAGAGTGGAACGGTGGGGGGAGAGTAACTTTACAGTAGAGAAGCCTGAGGAACACTACCTGAGCCAGGTGATCAAGGTCAATATCAACAGTGATGTCATGTTGATAGTATGTACCCTTGATGTGATGTGATGTGATGAGAGTGGCACTTTTACCTCTGTGATCTTCCTCACCAAAACCCATAACTACAGTCTAACCATGAGAAGAACATCAGACAAATCCCAGTTGAGACATTCTGCAAAATACTTGACTAGTACTCCTTTAAACTGTCACTAAAACCAAGGAAAGTCTGAGAAACTATCACAACCCAGAAGATCCTAAAGAGACAAGATGACAAAATGTAATGTGGTACCCCAGATGGGATCCTGACAGAGAAAAAGGATGGCAGTAGAAAAACTTAATAAAGAATTGACATCAGTTAATAATAATATAGTGTGGGCTTCCCTGGTGGTGCAGTTGTTGGGAGTCCGCCTGCCAATGCAGGGGACACGGGTTCGTGCCCCGGTCCGGGAAGATCCCACATGCCGCAGAGCGGCTGGGCCCGTGAGCCATGGCCGCCGAGCCTGCGCGTCCAGAGCCTGTGCTCCGCAATGGGAGAGGCCACAGCAGTGAGAGGCCCGCGTACCGCAAAAAAAAAAAAAAAAATAATAATAATAATAATAATATAGTGATATTTATTAGTTGTGACAAATATACTATTTGAATATAAGATGTTAACAATAAAAGAAACTGGGTGTGGGATATATGGGATCACTCTACTGTATTCACAATTTTTCTGTAAATCTAAAACTATTCTAAAATTAAAAGTTTATTACAGGGACTTCCCTGGTGGCACAGTGGTTAAGAATCTGCCTGCCATTGCAGGGGACACGGGTTCGAGCTCTGGTCTGGGAAGATCCCACATGCCACGGAGCAACTAAGCCCGTGCACCACAACTACTGAGCCTGCGCTCTAGAGCCCAAAAAAGTTTATTACAAAAAAAAAAAACTGAAGACTCACAGGTGTCTAGTAACTTTCCCAAGATCACACACCTAGGAAATAGGGCTGGCACTGGAGCCCAGGGATGGGCATTTGAAGGCCAACTGCAACATCAAGGACGTGTGAAACTGAATGTCTCTACCCTAGTTCTCTTCCGCCCCGCTTCCTGAGATGCATTAATGTGTAGCATCCTGACGTGTCTTTGGAATTTGGACTGAAGACTGCAGTGTCCTGCTTTGCTTCTAAATTGCTTCATCAGCAGAGCTGACCATCCATGAACCTTTTTCAGTGGTGAACTCAATTCAGTTTGGGCCTATGGAATTCAAAATAGTAATACTAGTGATAATTAAGGCAAACGTGTATGTGGCATTTTCTGTGGGTGAGGGACTTTTCAAAATGCTTTACCTGTATTGATTCATTCAGTCCTTACAAAACCCTATGTGGGCAGTACCATTCTATAGCTCAATTACAGACAAGGAAGTTGAGAGTCATGAAGATTAGTACCTTGTCCAAGTCCATTCTGTTAGTAAGCAGAGTCAGAATTTGACCCAGATCCCAGAGTCTGTGCTCTTGACTGCTGTACTCTCTGACCTTGCAAAAAACAGTTAAAAAAAAAAAAAAAGGCACTACCTTTAGGATTTCCCAGTTTAGCAGATGAAAGAAGAAATTGGCCATTATATCAGGCCTAGATTAACCCTACAGGCCCTACAAAGTGTGGAAGCACAGAAACATTTGTCCTGACATGGCATAGAGTTGGGGCAGTTTTTACAAAGGCAGTGACATCAACAAACCTTCGCAGGCTTTTGATAGATGGAAAGAGAAGGGAAAAGCATTCAAAACAGAAGGAACAGTAAATGCAAAGGCCCTGGGGCAAGAGCATGAGGGTTGTTGAAGGACGAGCAGGGGCTGCTGTGTCTGCAGTGCAGTGAGAGAGGGGTGGGAGATGGTGGGGGGAGAGTGATGAGTGGGAGGGTGTGCAGTCAAGTGGGGCCCAAGTCATGGTGAGGACTGTGTTTTCACTTGTAGGGAGGTAGGAGCCATTATGGGGTTTGGGGCAGGGGAGGGACAGGATCTGACTTAGGGTTTAGCAGGATCCCTCTGGCTGCTGGATGGAGACTAGGCTGGCAAGATGGGGGGTAGACAGGGTACAAGTAGGGAGAGTGAGGAGGTGACTGTAATAGTCTGAGTCGGGACTCAGTTAACTTTTTCTGTAAGGAGCCAGAGAGTAAATATTTTAAGCTCTGCGGCACAGGCTGTCTCTGTCTCGACTACTCAGTTCTCCCGTTGTAGGACAAAATCAGCCCTAGACAGTATGTAAATGAATGAGCATGGCTGTGTTCCAGTAAAACTTTATTTACACAAACAGCGGGCAGGCCAGATTTAGCCCCCAGGTCATAGTTTGCCACCCTCTGGTGTAGGTGGCAGGTAATGACGGCTTGGACCATGGTGGGAGCAGCAGAGGGGCCTCTCTTTTCCGGGGACATAAGAAGTACCTTGAGGACAAGAGTCAGGTTAGAAGCGAAACCTCCCCTCTCTCTTTTTTTTTTTTTTTAAATGAATTTAAATTTATTTATTTATTTTTGGCTGCGCTGGGTCTTCGTTTCTGTGCGAGGGCTTTCTCTAGTTGCGGCGAGCGGGGGCCACTCTTCATCGCAGCGCGTGCACGGGCCTCTCACTATCGCAGCCTCTCTTGTTGCGGAGCACAGGCTCCGGACGCGCAGGCTCAGTAGTTGTGGCTCACGGGCCCAGTTGCTCCGCGGCATGTGGGATCTTCCCAGACCAGGGCTCGAACCCGTGTCCCCTGCATTGGCAGGCGGATTCTCAACCACTGCGCCACCAGGGAAGCCCTACCTCCCCTCTCTTGACCCAAGCATCCTCTGATGCTGTTCTGGGCCCACAGAAGGCATTTTTATAAGTTAGTCTTAGGATGGATGGATCTTTGCAATCACAGGCTCTGGAGGCAGACAGCCTACTGGGCTCCTCCTCACCCTCATTCAATGGCCTTGGAAGTTTTCTGGGGTAACAAAGTACCCAGACTGGGTGACTTAAACAACAGAAACTTCCTGTCCTGCAGGTCTTGAGACCAGAAGTTCAAGATCAAGATGTCGGCAGGGTTGCCTCCTTCTGAAGGCTCTCAGGGAGAATCTGCTCCTTGCCCCTCTCTCCTACCTTCTCCAAGACATTCCTTGGCTTGTAGACCTATCACCCCACCTCTGCCCTCACGGTCACATGATGTTCTCCCTGTGTGCAGATCTGTCTCTGTGTCCAGATTTCCCTTTTTTATCAGGACATCAGTCATACTGGATTAGGGCCCACCCTCATGACCCCATCTTAACTTGATCATCAGTGAAGACCCTAGTTCCAAATAAGGTCACATCCCCAGGTACTGGGGTTAGGACTGCAACATCTTTTGAGGGGACACAATTCAGCTCATAACAGACCTGTTCCTGTACTTCTCTCACCTCATTTTCTCCTGTCTAAGATGAATGACAGTAGTATTCCCGTTAATCTATGTGAAGTGCTGAGCACAGACCCCGGCATATTGGGAGCCAGTCAGAGGCTATATATTGCTGGCCTCTGTCCTCCAGTATTAGATCCTACCTTCTCCTCTCCTCCCCATGGAGATACTTTATTTTTCAAAAGCAATATATGTCCATATTCTCCTTGTAAAGGAAGGAAGGAGGGGAGGAAGGAAACAGGGAGAGAGGGAGAAAGGAAGGAAAAAGGAAAGCATTTCAGTAAGGTTAAAGCCTCCTCTGACCACTAACCCAACGCCAGTGCCTTTCCAGATGGAATTACTGTTCCCAGTCGGATGTGTGAGCATCCACATCTTTCTATTTCCATTTATGTATATGGATACATTCATATATAACACCTTGTTTTGTTTTTAATTGGTTTTTATAAATATCGACATGTGTGATACTGGATGTCTCATTCTCCAGTCTGCTGCTTTTTGCACTGTAGGATGTCTTGGAAACATTTCCATGTGCTAACATAACTATCTCCCTCTTTCTTCTGAGCTGCCAGGTAGGATTCCCCTGAATGGATATACCACAGTTCATTCCACCATGATCCAATCGAGGGAACTGCAGGTGTTTGCAGTTTCTCACTGGGATGCTGGACATCCTTGCACGAGACTCTGCAGGTGTTTCTCTGGGTCAGAAAGTGTCAATTCCTCAGCCCCACTGCGCCTCACCAATGCCAAGGCCACAGGAACCCATCCTCTGTCTTGGGCGGGTGGTCCCGCTCCGACCCCCCACCCCCATGATAGTCACACTCTGACTCCAGAGAGGCCAGAAGCACCCTGGGCCGTGAGAAGCTGGCATCCTTTGAGAGGCCTGCCCCCCATGCAGCACAGTTGAGGGGCATATGATCCTCTTCCCCCAGGGCCCAGCCCCATCTTCGTGTCCTCCGCATTGTCCCACCCTTCTCGGTGCTGGCTCAGCGGGTAACTCAATCCAGGTCAGCTGGTGGAGTATGAGGTAGCGTCTAGCTGAGCTTCATGGTATTTTATTAAGCCCGAAATGTGATCGCTACTGTTGTCACACTTTAGCACCCCCGACGATCCCCACGCAAATGAGAAAAACAGAGCCTCCCCACATACCTTTCCCCTGACATCAGGGAAAGCACAGGGAACCCTGCCCAGGGGCCTGAGCCCTGGTGACCCCCCAGAGCAGCTTTCAAGCTTGAGGGAAGGCCTGGGGGCCACGGGAAGGTGTTTTTCCAATTTCAGGCAAAGCAAATGGACTGGGGGGAAATCTATTAATTTTTCCTCAGTGCCTGTGTCTCCAAAGTCAGCACTGGCTTTTAAATACAGTTTTCATTAACCTGTTAGGATTGCTGGCCCTAGGATCCTTCCATGTATATGAGATTGCTCTGGATCAGAGGTTTCAAACTAGGATGCCCACAGGGGCCAAGTAACCAGGTAAGGTAAAGTGAGGAAAACCCAGTAGAGGCTGCAGAGGAGTGGAGATGGATGTCAAGGCTAAGGATTCTCAGGATAGAAGAATGCAAGCCCTGCATTGCCAGAGCATGTAAATTCTCAAAGTAGCTGAAAATCTAGAGAGAGAAAGAGGGACAACAAGAAGAGCGAGAAGGGAGGGAGTAAAGGGGGAGAGAGAGAGATGGCTATTGTTCCAAAAAGTGTTTTAATGTTTTAAGCACATTTTGGGCTAAATGAGATATGTCTCCAGGCCAGCTTGCAAGCTCTTCCTTAATTGAACCTATCAACACAGCAGAGAGATTGTCAACCTCGTTTCTTTATCCCTCCAGAGCTGCACTGTCCTATAGAATGTTCTGCAATGATGGAAAACGTGCACCATCCAGTATGGTAGCCATTGGCTCCATTTGACTATTGAGCACTTGAAATAGGCCTAAGGAACTGAATTTTCTATTCTGGTTAATTTTAATTGAATCTAACTATAAAGAACCACATGTGGCTAACGTCTACTGTATTAGATAATGTGACTATCGACTCTTCCAGTTGGGGCCGTACCATCGTGCTCAACTATTTAGGAAAGGACACGCCCTCTCGGGGAGGGGGATCAATTATACCACCAAGACATTAGAATCCTGGGTGCATGGAAAGAAAGGAAATACGGAATACAGCAGAAAAGGTTTCGGTGTAAACCAGATGTCTGGTCACTCAGTGCCCCCCACCTAGTTTTTTTCCAGTACTATCCAAAGAGTTTCTCAGTTGGGGTCACCACTGAGCGTCTGCCATGTTCTTTGCCCTCTGCTCTGGCTACCATTTGCCCACGGCTGACCCCTAGGAAGCCTCTGGGTAGGCCTCCCTGCTCTCAGACCTGTCAGAGCACACCGTTGCCCACGCCCGGGTGCTGTGCCAGGCCCACAGACACGTGAGGTGCCGTGCAGCAGGACCCTGAGTCCTACTTTGTCACTGCCACAGAGCTGTGGGCAAAGTGTGCCAGGGACTCTGGAAACAAACCTCTTTCCAATCCAGAGGATCCAGCAAGCCACCTTCCAGTCCAAAGCTCATTCAGGGGGGCCAGAGAGGGATCAGCGGGCACACCACCCCTTCTTCCAGGTTCCAACCTTGATCCCCACAAAGCAGCCCAGGCTGCCCCAAATGCCACTGTCCCCACCTGCTCTACCCCCGCATCTCCATAACAACTAAGTTACCTCTGTGTATCTTTAAAAACTGATGGAGGGAAGGTGGTCCCATCATCCCCCAGTATAACTCTTGTTCTCAAAGATAAACTCAAGCCTCTTCCTTGTGTAAAAAGAGATCTGCTCAAAATGTTGACAACACCATTTTTTTCCCAGCTTCTCTCCTCCCATCAAGGGCCCAGAGATGTTACAACCAGTTTTTCTCTCAGAGGTCAAGCTCAAAGTTCCACGTGCATCTCCTCTCTCTAGCAGTCTTTGCGAAGGAGATATCTGCCCCCTGAAATTGTCTTGCAAACCAAAACGTGGATGTTTACAAATCTTAACACAATAATCAAAACTAACATTTATGTAGCCAGACCCTTCTCCTCTCGTCAACCTTGTGAAGCAGGTTCTGTTATTATCTCTATTTGCCAAACTGATCTCCGAGATTCGGGGTGGTTAAGTCACTTGCTCAAGTGGTTACCCAGGCGATCCAATTCCAGAGCCTGAGCTCTAACCAGTACCGTCGGGGGGCAGGCACAGCGTGCTCACGATTTTTGCCTTATGGACCGATCATCTGAATGGACTTTCTGATGGAGGTAGAGTTCACAGGCTTCCTTGGGGGCTGTTGCATCACTTGCCCCTTGGTTGCAAACTGAGAGAAATCCATCTCCACTCACTTAAATGGAAAAAATCCGTGTATTCGTCTCCTACGGCTGCTGTACCAAATTACCACACACTTAGTGGCTTAAAACAACACAGTTCTGGAGATCAATGTCCAAAATCAATTTCACTGGGCTGAAGATGTTGGCAGAGCTGGTTTCTTCTGGAGGCTTTGAAGGGAGAATATGTTTCTTCACCATTTTCGGCTTCTGGTGGCCGCCTGTATTTCTTGGCTTGTGGCCTCTGCCTTCATCTTCAAAGCACCTCACTCCAGTTCCCTTCTCCTCTCTGTTGTCAAGTACCCCTCTGCCTCTTACTTACAAGGACCCTTGTAATTACATCTGGGGTCCACCTGGAAAATCCAGGATAATCTCCCCATCTTAAGATCTTTAACTTAACCACATCTGCAAAGTTCCTTTTTCTGTATACGTTTCCTGAGATTAGGACAGGGATGTTTTGCGGGGGCTATCATTCAGCCTACCATAGTAGGCAGGGTGGCCTTGTCTCAGTTGTGGCTGGATCCAGAGGAGCAAACAATGTGATCAGGGCCTCATCCCTCTCTCCAACTCCCAAACCTACTTTCCTCTAACAGCCCCAGGCTTAATCTCACCATCCAGCAGCTCTAGGGAAAGGAGAGCTCCTCTTTCCCCAAAGTCCCAGGACTGGTTCTCATTGGTCCAGCTGAGGCCACACACTCATCTCTGAAGTAGTCACTGTGGCCAGAGGGACCCTGGGTCTCTCTGATTGGTTGAGCCTGGGTCATGTGCCCACCTACATCATCCCTCCCCCTCAGTCTTAACTCCCATGTGTTACGGTATTTCTCCAAAGAGAACTGAGAGATGTATGGGTGGTGGAAAGCAGCATGTTATCGGAGTCCATTGAATGGCGAACCCTTGGAATGGTGCCTGGCACATAGTAATACTTGATAAATGATGGTCACAGATTGTGGGACACAGAGGGGGACTTGGGCAGGGGGTACCTCCTGAAGCTAATGCTTGAAGAATACAAGGTTCACTAAGCACTTGAAAGCAGAAGAGCATTCCAAGCAGAGGAGACACTTGGAATAGTGAAAGGCTTCCACCATATGGCCATGGTAACCATGGGTCCTAGTGTACCTGGGTGCAGAGGGAGATAGGTCCTATTTTGTGCCTGTCCTCCTAATGTAACGTTGATAGCAGCCCCCTTTACATTGCAAAATTATCTAGGTTTGCATGATAAATTATACGGTCGCCACCACCCCTTACAGCCAGAGGCAAAAGAGGATGAGACTTAGCCCAAGGTCACCTGACCTTTAGTGGCAAAGTTTGGACTAGAATTCAGGACTCCGACTCCCAGTCCAGTGCTCCTTCACCCCGCAGCTTATGAAACCAACTCTTTTTTTTTTTTTTTTTTTTTTTTTGGCGGTACGTGGGCCTCTCACTGTCGTGGCCTCTCCCGTTGCGGGGCACAGGCTCCGAACGCGCAGGCTCAGCGGCCATGGCTCACGGGCCCAGCCGCTCCACGGCATGTGGGATCTTCCCGGACCGGGGCTCGAACTCATGCCCCCTGCATCAGCAGGCGGACTCTCAACTACTGAGCCACCAGGGAAGCCCGAAACCAACTCTTAAAGGCTGCATCAGCTTCACCAGTCACATTTCTCCCTTTTTCTCTTCTTGCCAAATTCTCTACAGGACTGTGACCAGATCCACGTGGACGATGTCTCATCCGATGACAATGGGCAGGATTTAAGGTAGGAATTTGGGGAGTCAATCAAAAATGCCCCTTCTGATTGGTTATCAAGCTTGCCTTTCCCTAGGAAGCAGAGAGGAGGGACGGCTGGTTATCGGGGCAAGGTGGCCTGCCCTCAGCCAGAGCTGGGACTGCTGTTTCTCTGAACTCAAAACCCACAACCCTGCCCCCCACCCTGCAGCCTGCTCCACATCATCTCGAATCACTGAGGCTGAGCTTTCTGCGGATCCTCTGTGATTCTGCTTATGTTTATCTCTCTGTGGGTTTTTCCCTGCTTACTAAAGTAATGCGTGCACATCGTAAACAAATATCACACACCACCTCTGATTTTGTCTCCCAGAAGCACCACCATCAAGAGTCTGGTAAACCTTTTTCCAAGGTTTGACTGCACTCACTAACATACAGACGTTATTTAATGTAAAATTGATATAGTCGACACTCAAAAAAAATATTTCTTGAGTAAGTGGCATGTCTGATTTCTAGGGGGAAACACTCCTAGGACATGAATTCCAGAAATAAGGTACCCAACTGCTCAAAATGAGACAGCTTTCAGAAGAATGTGGCTGGAATGTTCCAAACCTGCCCATTATAAAAACGGAACCCTAGTTATTAATCTGTGCTTATCAAAATTATCACTATTCAACGCCTTTAGGCCCATCAAAAATATTATGAGACCAAATAACGTTTTGCCTGTGAGCCATTCGTGGTAACTTAACTTAGTGTTTGCTTCCTAGGTGTGTCTTCCAACTTACTCAAAAAAAAAAAAAAAAAGAAATCAAAGTTTCTGTTCCTGAGCCCTGCAAGCCTTTTCAAAGCCCAGCACAATTAGAAGTGATAGCTGGGCATCGCCTGCTTCATTTTAATTAGCCATTCAGAAAATCCCTTCTGCCATCAGGCCTGGCAAGGAGCACGGCTCCAGTGCCAGCCAGGACTGCTTAATTTGTGAAGGAAATAAACCCCAGGTCAAGGCTAATTGTGTCCTTTTCATGAAGTCATCCCAGGGAACCACTCTCCCTTTCAAGGCAGCGAGCAACCAGTGTTCTGTTTTTATCGTCTCCCCTGTAGTTGGCTGGCTTGGAATTCAGAGCAATGTCCCGCTGAACCCTGATTCATGCTGAGTTGTTTGGTACCTCATTTCAAGAATCCACAATCCAAGGATGTTTTTTTCCCACTAGAAGCCAAATTCCCCATTTGTTCATTCAAGAAATACCTATTAAGCACCTACTGTGTGCTAGGCAACAACTATCAAATGCCCCTTGTTTTTGTTTTGTTTTGTTTTCAGTTAACAGTAAAAACTAGTGGTAACGCCCTTACTTTGCACCATGCCCTGTTCCAGTTGCTCTATGTGACTTAACTCACTGCATCTTCACAGTAACCCTAGGAAATAGTTGCTCTTATCATCATCATCGTTTTACACTTGGGGAATGGGAGGCACAGAGAGGTTCAGTAACCTGCCCAACCTCACACAGCTGGTAAGTGGGTGAGGCAGGATTCACGGACACCCTTCCCTGCCCTCCACCTCTCAGCAGAACATCCAGGCATCTCCCCAGGTATCCTGAGTTTACAGAGTCAGTGTTCTTTTTCAAGAATAAATTCTCTAGCCTTTCTGCACTACCCAGGGAGGGGTCCATAAGGCATTGTTCTAGATTCCCATCATTACTTAAAGGGAAATTTCCACAATGTCCGGAGTCCTCGATGTCCTGCAAGTGAAAAAGGAGGATGTCTTCAAATTCTTTGCAGCAGGAACCCAGTTAGGAGGCACCAACCTTGACTTCCAAATGGATCGGTCCATCTACAGAAGGAAAAGTGACAGCATCTACATCATAAATCTGAAGAGAACAGGGGAGAAGCTTCTGCCGGCAGCTTGTGCCATGGTTGCCACTGAAAACCCAGCCGATGTCAGTGTCATGTCTTCCAGAAGACTGACCGGTGAGCTGTGCTGAAGGTTGTCGCTGCCGCCGGAGCTACTTCTATTCCTGGCTGTTTCACTCCTGGAACCTTCACTTTCCAGATCCAGGCAGCCTTCCAGGCGCCACCACTTCTGGTGGTTACTGATTCCAGCGCTGACCACCAGCCTCTCCCAGAGGCTCTCGTGTTAACCTGCCTACCGTTGCTGCGTGTGGCAGACTCTCCCCTGCGCCGTCCCTACAACAACAAGGGAGCTTCCCCAGCGGGGCTGACACGGTGGATGCTGGCCTGGGATGTCCTGCGCATGCGTGGTACCATCTCCCGTGAGCACCTGGGGAGGTCATGCCTGATCTCTGCTTCTACAGGGATCCAGAAGAGCCTGAAAAGGAAGAGCAGGCCGCTGCGGAAAAGGCTGTAACCCTGGAGCAACGTCGGGGTGAATGGATGCTCGGGCTCCCAAGTTCACTGCCACTCAACCCGAGGTCACAGACCAGTCTGAAGGCTCACAGATGCCCTCTGTGCCTGCCCAGCGGCTCCCTACTGAAGACTGCGGAGCTCAGGCCACTGGCTGGGGAGGCACAACCACTGAGTGGCCCGAAGCTGTTCTTCCAAAGACTCTTAAACAGAAAATGGAAATGAGGTTGATGGAAAATAAAATTTCTTTAAAAAAGAAAAGGCAGAAGACATTCTCTAGCAAGATGGGAACCTTGACAGTAGAGAGGAAGGAGCACGTGTCAATTTAAAGTGTGGCTTCTGGAAATGAGGGGCCGTGATGGGATAAAGTCACATAGCCCCTTTCTCGTCAGGATAAGAATGTGCTAGAAAAGTGCCCAGCACAGTGAGTAGTCCTTGCTAAATGGCTCTCTGCCCCTACGATTAGATGTTCTCTGCTCCCTTTTACTAGTTGGGGATATTTTATTTCTCTTTAGCCCCTGGTCACCGCCACCCAAGGGAGGGACTGAGAAGAAAGCAGCGGCAACATGTCTGTGTAATAAACCCACTGGCATCTTTCGTGGGAGAGAGGAGGTTATCATGCAAACAAGTTATTAGAACAGTCATATCTTATTCTCCATGCATCCTTTTAATTTTTTTTTTTAATAACCTTCTCAAGATCTCAAGTTATGGTGTCAAATACCACGATGTCAAGCTAGTGGTCAAACAAGTTAATTACACATAACCTATATTTTTATTTTATTGTATTGAATTTTTTTTTTTTTGGCCACTCCACGAGGCACGCGGGATCTTAGTTCCCCAACCAGGGATTGAACCCTTGCCCTTGGCAGTGAAAGCGCAGAGTCCTAACCACTGGACCGCCAGGGAAGTCCCCAACTTTTTAAACTTGAGTAATTCAGTAAAGAGCAGAGAAGAAACTATGATCACCCCTGTTCCCACCATCTCCAACTCATCACTTTCTGACATTATGAGTTACTTCCAATTTTATACACATGCACACTCACACAGATGTCTGTGAAAAATGACCCAGGGGAATGTGTGTGTGTGTTTATGGACATATGGGCAAAAATTTGAAGACTAGATCTAAAGAACTTCTGTCAGCCTGTTGGTATCTCTCTGTGACTGTCTACCCAGCCTGCTCTGGAGGAAATGCCAGAGTCTACGTTTGAGGTCTTTGGGATTAAGTCACCTGGGTCAGTGTCCTCCAGGCCCACCTGCCCCAGTGAGCCCACGTGGTAAAATTTGCTGTTGAGTTTGAGGCATCACTCAAGGCGTTTCTGTGGATCCTGCAGGGGTTTTGTTGTCACCAGTTCGATATTCAGGCTCTCAGGCTGAGCCCCAGGCACAGAATGGTGCGGGACGGCACGTGGGCATCAGCACATCACGGGGCCCACAGGGGGAATGACCCAGCGCTTCACACTTTTCAAATTCCCTTTTATCTGCTGCAGCAGTGGCGTTAAACCGGGGATACCTAAGATACAATCTCTTAGTGTTGTTTCATCCCTAGTGCATCACATCTTTTTAAACAATACAATATCTTTCTCCACCCTTAAACTCATCACAGAAAATCCAGAAACAATAAAATAATGCAAAGAGGAAAAGTCAGCTGAACCCACCCCCCCGAGAGGCCGTGGTACACCACGCTGACCTGCCCCCCCCACCCAGGCTTTTTCTGTTCGAAGAGACTTTCACTTTTGAAGTTTCCGGTCCACACATCCCTTGTCACGCTCTGGTTTTGCCTTGCAACGTCCTGTGGTTTGGCAAACCTGTACCAAGCTTCCAGTGGAGGGAAAGAAAATGGTGTTCTGTGGAGAGCTAGGGCTTTCGTTCTCATGCTCTAGCTGCTGTCGGTGGTCGATCGCCCACGCTTTCCCCTTCTGGTTCCCAGCTGCCGCTTCTGTCATTACCTCACATGACACTCTGGCTCTTCCCCAGACCATGCTTCATGCTGATGGAGGGTTCTGTCTGCAAAGCACCAGCAATCTACTCTGCTTAATTTAACAGATAAAAAAAATTACCGTAGGGAATTTCTTTTTCTTTTTTTTTTTTTTTTTTTGCTGGCCACGCCCTGCGGCCTGCAGGATCTTAGTTCTCAGACCAGGGATCGAACCCATGCCGCCTGCATTGAGAGCGCAGAGTCTTAACCACTGGACTGCCAGGGAAGTCCCCAACATAGGGAATGTCTGTAGAAAGATACAGAGATGCTCACAGAATAGGAAGAAAAGGTCAGCAGTCAGGGCTTATGGGGCATGTGAAGCAGAGCAGATTTGGGGATCAGAGTGGCAGAAAATAACTGGCATTTTCTTCTGGACCCTTCTCTCAGGAGGAACCAAGGCCAACCATTTTTTGGAGTTGCCTTCCAGCTTCAGATTCTAAAGGGGGAGAGAGGGAGGCTTTCCCCAGCTTGGCTACTGCATGCAGGGGACAGAATGGCTGCCCCCGCAAAATAGAGATGCTCTTTGATACCAAAAGAAAGGAGAATGGATGCTGACTAGGCAAGAGCAAAGGATGCCACCGTTGTTTGGGAAGTTAATCAAAACTATGATCCTGCTTCTCCCAGAATGCACATACCCACGGCACCCTCGAACATTCAGGGACATCGTGGGTGCCCCAGGCCCCACCCCATGGGTCTCCTGGTGAAGAGCTCCCACCTCCCCGACATTAACACTGTCTCTTCTCCCACCCCCTGCCCTCTTCCGTCTCCCCAGCACCTACAACTTCTCCGCTGATGGCTTCCACAGTTCGGCCCCGGGGGCCAACTTGTGCCTGGGCTCTGGCGTGCACGGCGGCGTGGACTGGATGAGGAAGCTGGCCTTCCGCTACCGGCGAGTGAAGGAGATGTACAACACCTACAAGAACAACGTCGGTGGTGAGTGGGTCGGGGAGAGGGTTGTCCACAGAGGTCAGGGGGTCTGCCTGTGCTCCGGGCGCACCCCCTGGACCAAGGGAAATTCATCAAGGATGGATGCTGTCACTCGCATCCCACCTGCCCTGTGCCAGGTACTGCTTATCAGAAGTCCTAGCTCACTCAGTGTCACCCTTGTGACGCCCTCTGGAAGAGGGTACTAAGATTTCATTATCCTCACTTTAGGGGGGCGGGGCGGGGGCAGGGCTGGGAAGCTGAGGAAGGGGTGGAGCATCTCGCCCATGATTACACCCCCACCCCCTCCATGGTTCTCCACGTGAGGTCCTTGGACCATCAGCATCACCTGGGGGACTTGCTGGAAATGCAGATTCTCTGGCCCCACCTCAGACCTGTCACACCTGAAGCTCTGGGCCAGGCCCGGCCCTCTGCGTCTTAGCTCGCCCTCCAGGCGATTCTGATGCTCGTTGGAACTGGAGGACCACTGGCTTCAGCCCTCACTGCTCGGACCGTGGTCCGTGGGGCAGCCATATGGCATCACCTGGGAGCTTGTTAGAAACGTAGACTCTCAGGCCCCTCCCCAGGTGACTGAGTCAGATCTGCCTTTTTAACAAGATCCCCAGGTGGTTTGTGGAAACACTGGTTCTCAGACTTGGCTCCTATTGGAACCCCTTGAGGAGTTTGCAGTTCTGATTTTCTTGGCCTGGAATCAGGACTCATAGAGCTCCCTCATGACTCTACCATGCAGCCGAGGTGAAAGCCACCAGCTTCAGTGGCAGAGAGCACTGGCTATCACACTGAACAAGAAGTCTGGAAGGGGCTGAAGGCAGGGTTGGCTCGGTAGTGAACAGGCCCTCGATCACTATTTCTCGACTTCTCTAGGCCGCTGGCTCTTAACAGGTGATGCCTCTTCCTCCCCCCCCAGGAGGCATTTGGGGATGTTTTTGATTATCACAAGGTCTCTAACCAGCTACTGGCCAGTAAAGGGAAGAGGTGTGAGTAGGCGGCTACTCAACTCCATTGACTGATCCAGTCAAATCTCAAAATAAAATTAAGGTCACTGGATTGAAGTTGACCTTGGGTGTCATCTGATTTGAAACCTAGACTCACCTTCCCTAACCCTACTCCCCCCAGCCCTTTAAAATGACAGCAACTATTATTTTTATTTGCTTTGTCCATAGGCTTGATAGGAGCTCCCAAAAGAGAGACCTGGCTACAGCTCAGAGCCGAGCTGGAAGCTCTGACGGACCTCTGGCTGACCCACTCCCTGAAGGCACTAAACCTCATCAATTCCCGGTAGGTGGGAGCCCCCGTTTTCCTTTGTGCCACTGAACTTTCTCCCATTCGAGGGTGGTAGCCCCCTCCATTTCCACACTTGGGAGAATTGGACCCCCAAATTCTCCCCTGAACACCTTCCAGACATTTGATAAAGCTGGGGTGTACAAGGCACCATGGACACCTTGTCCCTCAGATGTGCAGATAGTTGCAGAGAATGATCGGGGGCAGCAGAGCTAAAGACCTTTGTACGTAGGTCTATCGTCCCATCCGCTCTTGCTCACGGCACCCTCCAGCCGCAACATCACCCTGTGAAAACCATTTTATAGGATCACACAGATCATCTGGCGGGCTCTTAGTGAGGTCAGGAGGGCCCAGTTTCATTCTAAACGTCCCACTAAATTGCCTCTTGCTCTTAAATAAGATCACCTGAGCCGGAGAACAAATTACTCCCCTGCAGCATCAGAATTCTTGTGACCCAACAGATGAATGGTCACAAAATGGCAGCTCATGAGCTGAATCCATCCTGCTGATGGGTTTTGTCTGATACACACTTTATCCCAAAGACTGGGAAAGTTAATCCATAGCTGCAGGTTTCGAGGATCTTGGAAAACGTCAGAACTGGCATGTGCTCTGCAGTTTACCCCAGTCCTCACCTCTCCCTGTTGTCCTACACTTGTTCCATGTCACTCATGCACATTGCCAATAGGTCCCTGCAGCTACTTTAGTGTGTGGCCCTTGCAATAAATTTTGAAAAATGTTTATTTTATTTTTGGCTGCGCTGGGTCTTCGTTGCTGTGCACGGGCTTTCTCTAATTGTGGTGAGCGGGGGACTACTCTTTGATGTGGCGTGCAGGCTCCTTGTTGTGGTGGCTTCTCTTTTTGCAGAGCGCAGGCTCAGTAGTTGTGGCGCACGGGCTTAGTTGCTCCGTGGCATGTGGGATCCTCCTGGACCAGGGCTCGAACCCATGGCCCCTGCATTGGCAGGCAGATTCTTAACCACTGAGCCACCAGGGAAGCCCAACATTTTTTTTTTTAAGTTTTTATTGAATTGGTTACAACATTGCTTCTGTTTTACTTTTTTTTTGGTTTTTTTGGCCACGAGGCATGTGGGATCTTAGCTCCCCGACCAGGGATCGAACCCGCACCCGCTGCATTGGAAGGTGAAGTCTTAACCACTGGACCTCCAGGGAAGTCCCTAACATTTGCTTTTTAAATAGGAAAAATATTACACTTGTGTTAGATTTCCGTGTGTCAGGCAGCTTCATGCTTAAAAGAGAGGAATAGCTGGAGGATCCTTGAGCTCTAGCCTCACCTGAAGTCGACTTAGTCAGAGCCTCCAAACCCCACCAGAATTCCCACCGACTCCAGGCTCAGCTGCAGGGGTAGGAGGCCTGGCCTTGTGGTACCCTGGTGTTCTGACTCACCGTCTCCTTTGCCCTCAGGCCCAATTGTGTGAACGTGCTGGTCACCACCACTCAACTAATTCCTGCCCTGGCCAAAGTCCTGCTGTATGGACTGGGCTCCGTGTTTCCTATTGAGAACATCTACAGTGCAACCAAGACAGGTAGGGGAGCCCAGACCTCACAGTGGTACGGGGAGGGAGGGTAAGGTCAGCTTTGCCTGCCAGGTTTGGAAGGTTTAAGGAAAACGACACTAGGGAAGTTAAAGAGCTTGTCCATGGGCATGGACAGATCCCCCAAACAACCCTCATAGACCCACTGGGTTTAACCTCTGCTTCTAGAGAAACTGGTTAGGATTGCAGTTTTCCAAAGTGTGTGTATTAGTTAGGATACCTGCAAAGCTGCTGTAGCAAATACACCCCACATACAAGGGCTTAATTACATCAGGGCCAAAGCTTATTTCCCCCTCAGATGTCAACAGACCAGAGGTGAGTGATCCAGGCTGATGGGGTGACTCTGTCCTCATAGTCACCCAGGAAGCCGGGTTCTTCCCGTTTTAGTTTTCCACCATTCGCTGTAATTTTATCCTCATGTACGTGGTCAAATCAGATTCCGCCCTATTGTCATTCCAGCTTATGAGAGGGGGAAAAGAGGAAGGAGTAATGGGCGTCCGTTATTGTAAAGCCAAGACTCAGGAGGAGGTGCATGTTACTTCTACTCACTTCCTATTAACCCAGCTTAGTCACATGGCCACAACTAATTGCAAGGGAAGCTGGGAAATGTAGTCCATAGCTAAGTGACCGTGAGCCCAGGTAAAATTCATGAAAGTCCATTACTAAGGAAGCAGAGGAAGACAGTTCCCAGGCCCCAGGATGGTACATGAGGTGGTTTTAATTTAACTAACGAATTTTAATTAGTTAATGATGGCCGTTAACTAATCTCACCTTGAACCCGCACAGAAAACTATTGTTTTTTTAATGCTCTTTCAAAGAGATGGTCTCAATTTAGTGTTATCTTGCTTTAACACCTCTTTAATACTTGCTAATCTCCTTTATTAACAAAGAAAACAAGCCTTAGGCTTAGAACTTTCATCAGATAAGAGAATTCAATAACTAGAAATTAACAGCATCGTTTGTCATCAGGGCAAGTAATACTGATTTTTCTTGTGGGGGAGGAGGCTGATTTTTTTTTTTTCTTGTATCACCTAAAAATGTATAATAATACAAAGCCTAGTTGTTTTTAATTAGAAATGTTTACCTGTTCTTTTTCTGGAGCAAGAACAAATATATGGTATGTACTTTGGGAGCATTTTCTTAGAGCAGTTTTTGCCTTTACTGAAGTTCTAGACCAGAGATACTGCTAAACAAACATCCTTCAGTGCTCAGGGCAGCAAAGAATTTAGGCAGCCCAAAATGTCAGTAACACCGAGGCTAAGAAATCCTGACGGGGCGGTGAAGCACTTTTAGCCTACTCTATGCTGGCATCTGCTGAGTGACCAGCTGTTCTTTTTACTGCTCTTCTCATTATGATGATGGTTACTAAACTTGCTGAAACAGGATGAGCTAAGACCTGAATTTAGTGTGCCTGGATTGATGCTGCTGTCCAGCCACTGGGAAGAAGGGAAATATGAAAAGGTGATCATCTACAGGGAGCAAGAGAAAAACGAACAGCCGAGTCGCACGAGGGCCACTCTGTCGCCAGGCTGCCCACCCTCGGACACGTGAATCCTGGCACCTCTGCTTCCTAAACTAACTCTGGGGATCCTGGGCAGATCGTGTCCAGGGCACCTCTCGGAGCCTCGTGTCCTTATCTGTATAATGGGCCCATCACTCCTACACCGGACAGCTGCATAGACGCCAGGGCTTGTTTCAAACCCCTGCACTGCCTTCTCCTGCTGTGTCACTGTGGGCAAGCCACTTAACCTCTCTGTGCCTCTGCACTGTCGTCCATCACACGGGGATGGGGACAGTGATGCCTCGAAGTTTGCTTGAGGATGAAATGATTAATACCTGGTCCTTAAGAAGACCTTTGTAAGAAGGCTGTACAAAGTGAGCTCTTGATTAGCGATTATTAGTCACCTCAATCCTGGGTCCTCACCAAGTGTCTTTACTTTCTTTCCTTCTTCCGTGCGTGCAGGGAAGGAGAGCTGCTTTGAGAGGATAATGCAGAGATTCGGCAGAAAAGCCGTCTACATCGTGATTGGCGATGGCGTGGAAGAGGAGCAGGGGGCGAAAAAGGTATTCACTCCGTCCGTCTCTCCGGCTGCTTTTTGCTCCTCTCTTGAGCCTGACTCCTTCCCAGGCCCTTTGCTCTGCCCGTCCCCTGCCATTTGGAAATCGCAGAAGCATCCTGAGTAATTTCCTGCAAATCCCCCTCCGGGCCTTTGGCTGCCACCCCGGTAGCCCTGCATTGTTTCTGGGACAACTGCTCGGGAGCCCAGAGACCCTCTGTCAGGGCAGGCTGGCCGGGGGGCTGGTGCCTGTGTGTATGTTTTATTTAATGCTTACTGATCATATGTTCCAGGAACCCTTCCCAGTTAATAAAGACAGCATTAAGCTAATGAAAAAGAAAATCCTGCATTTGTGATCTCAGGCCCATGAGGAGAGGGGCAGGGGGGTTCTGGTGGCCACAGCTCTGTTCTTGGAAAAGAAACAGCTGCCAAAGCCCTGGATCTGGACCTGTCAACAGCATCCCGGAGAGCCTGCCACCCCCCACCCAGAGAGGCCTGGGAAGCAGATGGTTAATGTCACAGAGCTTAATTTGGTTTCCCCCTGGTTTCCCCCTTCCCGCCCCAGAAACAGATTCAAAGGAAATGCAAAAATGTTTAGGGGTCTCAGCGGATGGAACTCGTGAGAAGACGGAGGGCCCCGAGGGTCCCGAGAGAGGGGTGCTTAGAAGGCTTTGCATCTACTGTTCCATCCACCTGGAAGGCTCCTCCGCTTTCCCAGCTCTCCCGGACTCGGCCTTTCAGCCTCAGCAACACTTGCAGAGGGAAGAATTCTCTCACCGGCTCCCACTCCAGCTCCAGCTCAGTCAGGCCTGCCTGCGACTCCCTCCCCGAGCTGTCCCTATTCCTCCTCTAGGGCATTATCCCCTCCTGTCATGAAAGAATTACCTGTGTGATTGGTGGCTTCATCACCGACTCTCCAGCTGGTGTGTAAGCTCCATTAGCTGAGCACCTACTGTGTGCCAGCTACTGTTGCAGGCGCTGGGCGTCCTGCAGTGAGCAGGACAGACAGGGCTCTCACCCCTCGCTCAGCTCACAGCCTGGGGACGAGCAGTCAACCCCCGAGTGTAACATGCGTGCCAGATGACGACCAGAGCTTTGGCGAAAAATAAAGCAGAGAATGGGGAACAGAGGAGATTCTAAGAGAGGGGCAGGCTGCAAGTGTAAGTGGTGGTCAAGCCTGCCTCGCTGCGAGGTGACAGCTGAGCAAAGATGGGAGGAGGAGAGCGAGTGAGCCACGTGAGTATCAGAGGGAGGGAGTTCCTGGAGAGGAACCAAGAAGTTCAGAGGTCGGAAGCCTGGAGCGTCCTGCAGGGAGCTGACATGGCCGCTGGCTGCGCGATGCACCAGGCGAGTGGGCAGGAGGTGCAGTCAGGGAGGTGCCTGGGGCCTTCAGCTTTTACCCGGAGCACTTCTTTTTAAAGCCTATTTCTTAAACTTTAAAAATGAATTGATTCAGAGGAAAAAATATTAAGTAAATAATAGGGGTGATACACCAGGATATGACCAAAACAGGAGCGTGAATCATCACATGAATCCAGGACCAATGTGCCAGGTCAAGAGCATGGTCTCTGGTGAGACTACTTGAAGCCCACTCCCGGGATGGAAGGGGGATTCTAGAGCCCTTCTTCCAAGTTCAGATCTAATAGAAAAAACCCTCTGCCCTAAGCATGTGACAGCGATCAAAATAAACTTTGCTTCTATCAAAGTTGGGATGAGGACCCGCTTAGGCCCGTGGCCGCGGGCACCCCCCTACATGCCCTCCGGTTCTCACCTGGAGAATGAATGACAGGGACATCCATGGAGCAGTGGCTGCCGTTCGCCCACCTTCTCACCAGTCAAAGGACGTTTCTTAGGGCGGCGTAGCAGATGTTTTGAAATGACCATTTACTCTCCTGAAGTGAAATACTAATGGGTAATAAAACCTCCTTATAACCGTAATGTCTAGGAGATCAACATCTGATGATATATCAATCAAAGAGAAATAAGGGAAAGTCATTTATACTCACAGTAACGTGTGCTTCAGTATGTGAACATTTGAGCACAAGATCTCACACCCAAACGTGCCATCGCTGAGGATGTGAGCCGACAAACACGGGGACACAGGTGTGCGGTCTTGGCCATTCACGAAGCCAGCGAGGTGCCGCGGCTGTCACGTGACTGCTCCAAACTGCAAAGCAACCCATGGGAAGGTTCTGAATCAAACAAAATAGACTTCCCCAGTTGACACGGTAATTGCAGCCCTGGGAAAGTCGGGTTTTATTAAAAGCATGAGAAAAATGCTCTATTTATATGTGACAAAGTGGAGTTAAGGGTCTACACTCAGGTTATTAAGAACGGGTTTGTGCTTACTTAAATATCTGGCTGGACATCTGAAAGTCATTCAGGTGGAAGGCGTGTGGGATGAGGCAGGAGACCTGCCCCCAAATCAGGACGACAGTCAAAAATCACACCCCCAGAAATTGCCAAGTCACCCCTAACGGGCAGGCTTCTCCTTTGAGACCTGCCAGTCTGGGATCGCCCTCGCATAGGGGGCCAGGAGGAGGGGGAGCTGACGGAAGGGGCTCCTTAAGTTCTGTGTCTCGGGCGCCTCCCTCACCTCACCCTACAGCCACCCTGCTCTCACAGAAACAGGGGAGCGCATTTTGCTCTAAATCCTAGCTCTGCCATTGTTGGCTGTGTGGCCTTCAGCAGATGGCACCCCTCTCTGAGCCGCCTTTTTAATCTGTCACACTTGCTGAGAACAGGCGCATGGGGCCCAGCAGAGAAACCGTGCATAGTTAGCCCTCAATAGCCCGAAGCTGTGTGATTACTACTCCCCAGGGCCAGGGGAGGGGAGAAGGCTAAATCCACCTTCTGAAATTCAGGGGTTCTCTCTCCTGGGGAGCCAGCAGAAAAAGAAAACAAGAATGCCAGTTTTCACATAACATGAAAACTCACCGAAATCTCCTATTTGCTTGAAGTCCACAGGAGAAACACGTTGCTAAGACCCGGCTGAGGATGTGGATGGGGTGGGCTCCGGCGGGGCCAGGGCTGCCCAGGTTCTGTGGAGTTTGCATTGCCAGAGATGCCAGACAGCAGCTTAAACAGTGGAGAGCTTTCCTCCTCTCTCGTTAGCCGCCCAGACAGCTGGGACAGCACCAGGGACCCGGGGCCCTTCTGTCTTGTTGCTCTGCCAGTCCCAGTACTGCTCTTTCCACCAAGTCCAAGACAGCTCCTCACCACGCCCACGTCTGCACTCCAGCCACCAGGAAGAAAAAGGGGAAGGACTCCTCTTCCCTTTAAAAGCACAGCTGATATAGGTCAACATCACTGCTGCTCAGACCCCATTGGCCAGATTTGAGTCACATGATCACACCTTGCCACAAAGGTAGCTGGGAGATGTACCCTTTATTCTCAGCCACCAAGTTCCTAGCAAAAGAAAAAAAAAAAAAAAGCGTTTTCTGAGAGAGAGGGAAGAAAGGATGTTGGCAGCCAGCTGGCAGTCTCCATCCCAGCTGGCATGTGGCAGGGCGGTAACTGGCACCCTACTTAACCCCAGGCCTTAACCACTACTGTTTATTACTGACATCATCATCTTATTTAATCCTCCAAACCCCTCCCCCTGCGAAGTGGGTACCATTCCGCTTCATTTTATACGGAACATGTTTGAGACTCAGAGAGGTTAATTAATTTACCTAAGGTCACACAGCTGGTATATGAAAACTGCTGTGTGTTTTGCTCCAAATGCCTGGCAGGGAGGAGATGGACTTAGGAGTTTCAAACACTGTCAGTCTGCACCCCTGACCTGGTCAGAAGAGAGTGGAGTCCACCAAAGAAGACTGGGGCACACACCCCATGCACCAAGCTCCCCTAAAAAACCCCCACAGTGTCTGAAGCAGCCGCCCCAGCCCATTAGTGAGAAACCCTGTGCACCAGCAGCTCTCTCGGCCTGATGGATGGGACCCATTAGCCCAGGCCACTGGACACCTGAGCAGCATGAAATACGGCCACAGGATGAGGGGCTTCAACTGTTTCAGCTGACAGTGTTGTTAATATCTCCATTTTAGTGGGTCATTTGTCTCCCCCGCTCCACAAGTGATAAATCTACCTACGCTCTGGAGCCACCAGGACTGGGAGGGAGATGGCTGAGATAGTCTCTTCCCCTTTGCTCATTTCCTCCCAGAAAAAATGAATTACACTCTTTAAAGAGGGACTGGATTGGCCAGGTGGCAACCAGCATCCATCTTTGCAGAGAATGAAAGGCTTGGCCGGGGTGAGGGGAGGGTGGGGGAGCTGAAAGGCATTAAAGAGATGGCATCTGTTGCCCATGATGGATAGTCTTCTGCTTCCTTTGGGCAAAAGAGAAAAAGGTGTGTCCATTGAGGGCTTTGCTTGAGAAACTCACCTTCCCGCCTTTCCTCCCTCCCTTCCTCTTTTCATTCATTCCACGAATATTTATTAAGCGCCTACTATGTGCCAGGAGCCATGCAAGGCAGCGGTGAATATGACATTTCAAGCTCAAACCCTCCTCAAGGCCTCTGCACTTGCTGTCTTCTACCTCAACTACCTCCCCACACGTTTGCATGGCTCCCTCCTTCGTGTTCTCTGGGTCCTGCTTAAATGTCACCCCCCTAGAGAGGCCTTCCCTGACCCAACTATCATAAGTGCAGAGCCCCCAGAGGCAGGAAAGGGTCGTTGTGCTCCTGGAACCAAAAGGACACCTGTATAGTTTCTACCCTGTGGGCATAGAACCTCAAGGGGCAGCAGAACTACCACAAGAACTTGAGGCATCCATATGTTCATCAAGCACCCTCTGTTCACTCAGTAAATAATTGAAGGTCAGTGACTGTCTTGAGGAGGCTCAGTATCTTGTAGCTGCAGGTGGCAGAAAACCTAGGTAATGAAGACTTAAACACTTGCTCACCTAACAAGATTAGAAATAGGAACTAACACAATATTGTAAAACAACTATACTCCAATTTTAAAAAAAGAGATTACAAGTAGGTGTATCCTAGGTTGTTTCCGTGGGTCTAAACATTCACCAAGCATCCCTTTCCATCATTTTGCTCTACCTTTCTAACCATCTTTGGCATTTTCTTTTCTGATATTTTGCCTCATGATCCCAAAACAGCTGCCACAGCTCCAGACATCGCATACTAACATGTCAGCATCCAAATAAAAAGGGCAAGGAAGGAGTTCTCCTCAGGTGCCTCTCTCTAACCATGGAGAAAAACCTTTCCCAGAAGCCCCCAGCCAACTTCCTCATTGGCTTCAACGGGTCACAAGTCAGAAGGATACAGGACAAACCCCTGGTAAACAAGGCTGGGGTTGTCATCGCTTGCTTAGACAATCATAACTCATCCCCTACCTCTCGGGCACGGTGCTGCCAAATTCGGGGTTCTGGAAGTAGGAAGAAGGGAGGATGGCTGTTGGACAGGCAACAACTTTAGTCAACGGTCACATTGTCCTGTGATAAACAGGCAGTCAAGTTTTTTCTCTGGAGTCAGACAGACCTCTCTGTGCCTCAGTCGCCTCATCTGTAATATAAGATACACATAGTATACAGCAAGTATTATCCCCATTTTACAGACAAGCACCAAAGTAAATTATTTAAGATCACCCAGCTAATGGTGGTAGAACAGAGCTTTGCAAAGGGCACTGAAACATTTAACCCTCACGCTATGGAAGTATCAATATTTTGCAAATTTTTCTCTCCACATGAGTGATCTCTTTCCATAATCAGCATAACACTTCTTTTACACCAACTACAACTTTTGCTGTATCTGCATGCTGCCTGTACTGTTACCTACTTAATGTTTCCCTTTCAATCGATGCACTTATGTTTAAAATTGAAAACTTGATAGCATGACAGTAATACAGAGCAAGCATCACCTGCTGTAAAGAAAAGGAAAAGATAAAAAAGACTCTCTGGGACCAGCCCTATCTGTTCAAATGGAGATTAGTGAGAGTTAGGGAGGGGTTGAAGACACAGTAGCATCTAGTCGAGACTTTCTATCTGAAGTAGCAGGATTGAGAACACATTTTTAAAACGGAATAGCTTTCTCGCTGTGTGATTTAATTCCACGTCAGCATGCCGCCTAAGACCATGCTGGTCCCGACAGAGGAGGGAGGGTCAAACAGTCCACATGTCAGACGGTGCAGGATAAGCCAATCAGAATAGGCCTAGGGTGGGGGGGGGGGTGGAATTGGGAGTTTGGGATTGACATATATACACTACTATGTATAAAATATCAATAGATAACTAATGAGAACCTACTGTACAGCACAGGAAACTCAGTGCTCTGTGGTGACCTAAATGGGAAGGAAAAAGGGGGTTATAGGTATACGTATAGCTGATTGACTTTGCTGTACAGCAGAAACTAACACATTGTAAAGCAACTATACTCCAATCAATATTAATTTAAAATAAGTAAATAATTTTTAAAAAATAGACTCAGAAGGAATAGAAAGCATGCCTGACCACGTAGGGGTCCACCAACGATGTTCTGTGCTCCCGGTTTGGGAAATGCCCACGTGCTACACTGACTCAGTGTGACTTCTCCTAAGGCTCTAACCATGGGCGTGGGATCCAGGGGGGGGCTGTGGGAGGCACCGCGCAGAGCCGTAACCGTGTGGCTGGTGTTCTGTGTTCCAGCACAACATGCCTTTCTGGCGGATATCCTGCCACGCGGACTTGGAGGCACTGAGGCACGCCCTGGAGCTGGAGTATTTATAGCAGAACCCGCAGCCTCGCCACCTGCCATCAGAGAGGCAGCCCACCCGCCCAGTCCCCCGATTTTCCCCACCTCCCCTGCCAGATGCTAGACATCAGGCAGGGTCCCTCCCACCAAGAGGACGTGTCCGGTGACCATCTCAGAAGCTGTCCTTTCAGTCTCAACGCGGGTCCAGAGAAACAAAGTACCCAGCAGTGGCTTTGGAATATTTAACTTTGGGGAAAAGGGCTGGCTCGGAGTCCAGACTTTTCTGCAAGACTCACAAGCAAGGAATTTCTGATTTGGGGGAGGGCTGGTGATGAGGAGGGGACAGGCTCTTTTTTTCTCTCCACTTTAATTTATGGACTAATCTCATTACTCTGGTATTACGCTCTTGTACCTGTGTTGTTGGTTTTTGTTTTCTCAGCTGGCATGTGGGGCAGTGCACAGCTCTAAATTAAGCCTCTCTGCTCTGAGTTGTGCTTTGAGGGGACAATCATTCTTTGAACAGAGGGAGGCGATTCGGGGCTGTGGGGAAGACTATTGCTTATTTTTGTTTTTAAGAACGTAACCTGATGTCATGTGGACAGTGCACGTGCCTTATGCTGCCATCTTGTTTTCTAGGAAGAGGGGACCCTGGGGAGGAGGCAGTACCTTGTGACGGAAAAAGGCATTAAATAAAACCACGTTTACATTTTGAAGTGGGGTAGAGTGTCACTACTTTATTACTGCTTTTGAGGCTTCTGAATGTGTTGGTGTTTTCTAAAACCTTTTCAGTTACGGAAGTATAAAATCCGATTCAAACTGCCTTAAGCCAAAGAAAAAAGAAAATCGTCTCCAAGAACTTTGGGTGATAACTGTCTTCAGCCATAGCTGGATCCAGGTGATCAAGTGACTTTCTCCTGTGTGCTTTTACTTCTCGGGCAGGCTCTTCCCTGTGTGGCAAAGATGGCTCCAAGAATCTTTCGGCAAAACCATACCAGCAGAAAGAGAGCACTTTCTGCACAGGGGTGCTAGCTAAAGCCCCAAGGTTGTGTCAAACCTGGGTCATGAGCTGCCCATGGAGCTGGATAGGGTTCAATCTCTCATGAGCAGAAAGTTGGGGAGAGCTTGTCTCCCAAAGGAGGAATCAGTGAGCTACTACTAAAAGAACTGGGGAAAATGGGGGTTGGGATGGAAACTAGAACTGACCTCCATGCCATTGGTAGGACTTTATTTTCCAGCGGATGAGCCAAGGATCCAGTGTAGGGAACAGAGAGGGACATCTGGAGAAGTTCCAAGGACATCTGAGCTCTGTTGCTGCCCAGAGTTCCAAGCAGGGCCTCGATCCATTTGATTGGATGCTAAGCATAAGTATAGGCTTCTCCCTCTATTCATGTTGGTGAAATCCAGGGTCACCAATTGGCTGGCATCCATTTCAGTGGAGATGGGAGATGACGTGATGGATGATTGGAGTCTCAGAGCTAGGATCTGATAGATGGAAAGTCATCACCAAGGCTGAGATAGACTCCCCGGCTAGGCTCTGAGCTCCCTGGGGGCAGGTACTGTTGGTTTCATCTCTGTATTCCCCCAAATCAAGCACGAGTGTCATTCTTGGAATCAATCTACAGAGTGGATACTGACATAAATTGGAATCCCATTATAGATGACGTGGAAGGAAGGATGAAAGTATAATTGGAATCACAGGTAATTGGGTGAATGGATATTTGTAAAAATGGATGAACAGATGTCTAAACGGGTGGGTGGATGGACGGTTGGTTAGGTACTGGATGCTTAAGTGATTTGAAGGTGGATGTTTAGCAAGGTGATTGGAGAACGGATGAATAAATGGATGGATAATTGCTGGGATGCCTAGATGGAAAGCTATATAGATTATGAGTGGATGGATGACTGAATTTCAGACTGAATGGTTGTATGGTGAGATGAATGGGTAGATGGTTGTTTGGATGAGTAAATGGTTGCATGGCTTTATGGAAAGATGGATAGATGGTTAAGAGGGTGAGTGAGTGGCTAAATTGATGGATGTTTGAATGAGTAGTTGGATGGAACGACTGATGGTTGATGGGTGATTGACAGTAATACTGTGATGGCTGGATATGTGGGCGCAAGAATGGTGTAACAGTTAAATGGATGAATGGTTAAATGGAGGTAAAGAATCCTTAGAGTTAGTTGCCTAGAACATGTGGGTCAGCCTCACTATTATTTGCCTACTTAGATTTTTTGTAATGAGTGGAGGAGTTTTACTGGATGAATTGACTTCTGGCTGGAGTAGAGAAAGGGACTGGAACAGAACCTCCCAGGGAGTCAGCCATGTGAACGCTCCTGGATCCTCCCTGTCTCCCCATTGTTTGGTACCCCTGCCACTCAGGCACCACTTGTAATCATGCGCTATCCAGCCCTCCCTTTCCGCCACCATCAAAACCTGCTGTCAGAAAAAAATCAGTTTACGGAGATTGGTTCAAGATGGCGGAGTAGAAGGACGTGCTCTCACTCCCTCTTGCAAGAGCACCAGAATCACAACTAACTGCTGAACAATCATCGACAGGAAGACACTGGAGCTCACCAAAAAAAGACACCCCACATCCAAAGACAAAGGAGAAGCCCCAATGAGACGGTAGGAGGGGCGCAATCACAGTAAAATCAAATCCCATAACTGCTGGGTGGGTGACTCACAAACTGGAGAACACTTACACCACAGAAGTCCACACACTGAAGTGAAGGTTCTGAGCCCCATGTCAGGCCTCCGAACCTGGGGGTCCTGCAACAGGAGGAGGAATTCCTAGAGAATCAGACTTTGAAGGCTAGCGGGATTTGATTGCAGGACTTCGGCAGGACTGGGGGAAACAGAGACTCCACTCTTGGAGGGCACACACAAAGTAGTGTGCACATCAGGACCCAGAGGAAGGAGCAGTGACCCCATAGGAGACTGAACCAGACCTACCTGCTGGTGTTGGAGGGTCTCCTGCAGAGGCGGGGGGTGGCTGTGTCTCACCGTGAGGACAGGACACTGGCAGCAGAAGTTCTGGTAAGTAATCCTTGGCATGATCCCTCCCAGAGTCCACTATCAGTCCCAGGCAGAGGGCTATGTACCAGATGAAGGAACAAGATAAAACCACAAAAAACAACCAAACGAAGTGGAAATAAGCAACCTTCCAGAAAAAAAATTCAAAATAATGATAGTGAAGATGATCCAGGACCTCGGAAAA